>NC_046662.1:79644380-79669706 GCF_010883055.1 Belonocnema kinseyi | reverse complement strand
AGTTGATGCATTCGTCTTTTGGTCTTATGATCAGCCGTTGGTTTTGTTTTACGGTTCGCATCGGCCAAAGCTCTCGCTGCATTATACATACAATAATTGATAACCAAGACGTCGGATTCACCGGAAAAATGTCCATGAAGCTCGTCATCCATTTCAGCCAGATCTTTAGGCAGCCGTGCCATGTAACCCCGTTCACGGGCCACACTCGCATCGTAGCAGTCTAGCAAGTCGTGATTCATTCGCTCCGTCCACCCAAAGGTCACGAGATCTCGCCGATCCATCGCATTGAATCCATTTTCATTGGCTTCCCCAACTCTAGATTGGTCGGCATTGTTGGTCGACCCATTGTCGGGAGCCCTGCGCGTTCTGTTGTTTTGAACCGCACTTACTACAACTATGTTTGGTGTTGTCATTGTTGTTCCCACTAGAAGCTAGGGAAAGGGGTTCGTCCATCCTTGTAGAGCCCCGCATGCAAGGATAAGGCGGCGTACTCTGAGAGGTCGCCCGGTATCCCAGAGTCACCGTTCTAGACACCTCACCCAGGTGCCATTCAGCTTTCGGCACGGTTTTCACACCTCCGCTTGGGGATTAATTTCTTCGGGACCACCCCTGGACAATTGTCAGCGACTGCCTACTTATTTTTGTAACCATATTCAGCAGAAACCCTTGGTACAGGGACCTTCTATCCGCAACTCGAGGACGCGTTCGGTGGCTTTGTCATAGGCCCTTCAGTTTGATTCTAGAGGAATCAAAACCGAACCGAATATATATATATATATATATATATATATATATACAAGATTCTTTAATCATTAACAAAGATTAGCAGTTATGGCAGTCAGAATGACCCTTTTTGTTAGGACAGGTATACACTCCAAGTTATAAATTGCTCGTGTTGGAGTCATAAACATTCGACTCAAGAGATCAATTTATGTCTTCAAGACATATAAACTTGTCTCCAAGACATGAATTAAAGTCTGGCTCTATCTCAAAACTGAAACATGCTCACGTCGAACTTTTTGACTTCAATATGTCTTGATTGGGGCAAATTCGATCGAAATAAAAAAACAAGAGATTCGCCAAATTTGTTTCTAATAAAATTTTCAGTAAAAAGTTTAAATTTTTAAATCTTTCGAAAAGAGCACAAAAGAAATTGTCCAATTTAAATATTAATAAAAATTGTAACCCATAAATTAAATTTAACATTGCACAAATTACTAAAATAATTTACAAGCTACAAGCTTTATATATTTAGATATTAAACAAGCTCAGGGAAATATTTTATGATATTCCTATTTGGGGATGAAATAAAATGAAAAAATAACGAAAAAACGACTCTTCTCCATTCATTTTTATGATTTTAATTAAGCCATTTGTTTTTCTTTTTTACATGATTTTATCAAACTTCTAGAAAGGATTTTAAGGTATTTTAAATATATACGAAATTTTAAATTTGTAGGTTGGGACAAATGCGTGACAAAAAATGTTACGTTTTTTTTCATTTATAATTTCTAAAAGAAGTCATCTAAAATTTTGAAACTTTACTCAATTGAGCTTTGATATTTTTATATACTTTTACTTTACTCAGATAATTGTAGAAAAAAAGCATTATTCGAAGAAAAAGTGGAAAAGTTATCCGCTTTCTGGCAATCTCACATCAAAATTATTATAAAATAAAATTCTTACAGGAGGATATTATAGATAATTAAGATACAAACACTAAAGGATTGTCAACTTGTTTTTAGTACAATTTTTTGTCGAAAATTATACGCTGTATATTAAAATAATACTTTTTTGTCATTTTTTCTTTTTATATCCTCCTCAAATAGGAATATTGTAAAATACATACGATAGATTGTTTAAAGACTTGTAAAAAGCCTATAAATTAAATATGTAATTACAGAATCCCAGTATAAATTACAATTTTCACTATTTAAATACAACAGTGTTTTTATACGTTCTTAGTTATATTCTAAACAACCTTTTAAAAGGGTTTTACGATATTCCTATTGAGTGATGAAATTATATGGATTAATTGCAAAAAGATGACTTTTCTACTATTTTTATGATTTTATTTAAGCAATTATAGGCTTTTTTGCCAAATTTCGAACAGTCTCTTCTATGAAATTTATGACATTCCTATTTGGTGGCGAAATAAAAATAAGGAACGATAAAAAAGTATGGAATTTTTTTTTTTGAAATATTACAATTTTTGTAAACAAATTTTATTTTTTACGAAACTGATGAATTTTAAAGCGAAATTATGAATTTTTGACTAGAATGGTACAATTTTAACGGAAATAGTTGAATTTTCAATCAAAAAGATAAATTCCAACCAAAAAAGTATTTTCATAAAAACACACGGACTTTGAACTATAAGAAATAAATTTTCCACCTCAAAAAAGCAATTTTTGTACATAGTTGTATTTTCAAACAAAGTGATAAATTTTCAATAAAATATTTTATTTAGCAACTAAGGAGGTGTATTTTAAATTAAAATTATATATCTTCCACCAACAAAATTATTTTTTAAGAAAAGAGTTTAACTTTGAACCAAGTCATTAAATCTGTATTCCAAAAAAGACAAATTCTGAACGAAAAATGTAGTATTCGATATTTAAACCAGAAAAGATTTTAATTTTCAATCAAAAATAGTTGTCCAGTGTTTAGTATTCCAGTGTAAGGAAATGTTGATTTCTCAAAAATGTTCTTCTTTATCTACAAAATTAAATTTTCTTCCAACATTTCTAAAAAGGTTCTTTCTGCATCAATGGAAAGAGGTTGCACTTTGAAATACAAAATTGAATTTGTTTAACTCAAAAAACATAACATGGAGTTCAAGTAGTCGACCTGATTTAAAATAAATTTTTCAAACCACAATCTTAAAAAGAAGAATTGTATATTTACCATATAAAAGGTCAAAATTTAAAAAGTACTATGTTTAAAATTAAACATTTTACCTTTTTTTTAGCAAGTTACTCAAATTTGATAGATTTTATAAATTAGAAAATTTCGATTCAGAAATATCTGGTAATAATTTTCAGAGGCCGAACAGATTCTTTATAGATATAATTAAGCGGAAATCTAAAGAAAAGAATAGCACTTTTTTCAGTACTAGTATTTCAATTGACAAACCCGGAAATAATATTTTCTTGAAACTTTTAAAAATAAAAAGTGTTTAAAGTTATTTTAAGGTTTAAGCGATAATTCCGATTTTTGGATAAAATGTTTCAAATTTTTCCAAAGGAATAATAAATTGAACATTTCAGCACCCTAAATATCTTTATTTGTACTCGAATATGATTTTTTTTCAATAAATGAAAACTTTACTTCGAGACAAACCTCAGCCTCAAATATAGTTACCCAAAATTTAGTTCTGATTTAAAAAAATATTTATTCTTCCTACGTTTACAAATATTAGGAATTCAGAAAATAAATTTTCACTCTAAGAATGATGTTCGTATGTAGAAACTGAAGATATAAGCTGTTTATCGTAAAAATTAGAAATTTTGTATACAACTTATAGCTTTGTTTTTCGAACATTTCTAAGGTATTAGTTAAGCTGTAATAGACTCAAAGCATGCATACAGTTTCGCGAGTTCATTCTTAATCATTTTTTCTCATTCTCTAAAGTCCACGAATTTGAATCAAAATTCAAAGAAATTTTTATTGCATCTTCATATACTTAACATTCAGTACATATTTAGGTGAAATTAATGTAGTCAATATATTAAATTCAATTAAAAATGCTGCAGGTTTTTAACCTTTCAATCAAAATGCTGCATTTTAAAGAAGATTTTGAGCCAAAGAAAAAACTAGTTTTCAACAAAATATCTAATTTTTCAACCAAGAAAATAAATTTTCAATTAAAATTATCAATCATTTACCAAAAACTGTTGAATTTTTAACGAAAAAACGATCCATTTTTAAACAAAAATATACTACATAATTCAATTTCCAGTCTAAAAAACTATTTTCTAAACAAACGAGAAAAATTAATCATTTTTGTTCAATTTTATATTGCAATTTAAACAAATTTGCTTGATGACGTATTTATCTCGCGTTACGCGCTCGGTCTTCCTATTTTCGCACATTCTTGCGCAAACCTTTTAAAATTAAAACTCAAAACATCCACCACTGTAATTTTGTGATTGTGAATTCTCTTTCGTTAAAAGAGCTTAGCTGGAGAGTTTGAACGCACCTACGGATTGTGACTGATAACAATCGCACTCCGCGCTTGATCTTTGCATTTCTTCCGCATTCGTACACAGGCCTTTTAAAATCAAAGTTCAACGGACCGACAACTGTAATTTTGTGATTTTGAACTCTCTTTTGTTAAAGCTCTTTCGGCTTTAATGAACACATTCTCATCACGTATCTAGTGCTTCGAACTCGATTTTGTCCAACATGTCAACTTTTCTACATTATACACAACACTTTTATATGAAATATAATACATTTTTTATGTAACTCTGTCTGGAATTGCTTATTAAAAAATTGCAAAATAAAGAGCAAATTGTATTTATCATGATTATTTTTATATTTGTTTCTTATGTTGCTTTAAATTGACTTCTAAGCTGCCCTGAAAAATGTATCATTTCAATAAATGTATATCATTACAATTCATAATATGCATAAAAATGGAATCATACTAATTCTTATTGCCTTGTTTTTATAATTTTTTTAATTTTTGATCTGGTTTTTTACGATTAAATGAAAATTACTGCGCATCTGCATAGGGTCTAATACAGGAACCTGTTTAGGGTGCTATATCCTCTTTCGTCTTTTCTGTCCTTTTTTCAAAAATGTAATTTTTTTATTTTTATTCTTATTTTTTACGATTGAAAGAAAGTCTATTCGCCCTATCGAAAAATGATTAATAATAATAATATAATAATAATATAATATACCTTGTATACCTTCATACCTTGTATCGTTTTTTTTCTTCAAAAAAATTAAATATTTTTATTTTGAATATTATTTTTTACGACAAAAGCAAAAACTACGTTTTCTATAAAAAAGTATAGCTCTTTTTTAAATGAACCAGTTTTATCTCACTTTTTTCGTAACTTGTGTCGTTCGTCCAAAAATGTTTTATTTTTTTATTTTTAATGTTGCTTTTTACGACTAAAAGCAAAAACTACGCGTCCTATCGAAAAGTGATTCATTATCAATTTGTAGTTCTTTCCAGGGCGCGCAATTTTAGCTTTTGCATTTTTTTTTAATCTTGCATAGTTTGACTAAAAAAACTAAATTTTTGGATTTTTCATTATTTTTGGTACGATCAAATTTGTAATGTTCAACTTTTCGACTAAATTAAAAAAGTTGTTATAATCTTGTAGGGCTTTCAAAAAGCAACGATTTTCTTTCCTTGAATTTTTTCATATCATGCGTTGTTTGGCAAAAAATGTTCATTTTATTTAAAAATATTTTTTTTTATTTTGAAAATGCTCTAAATCTGATAATTTTCTTTTTATAGAAAGAAGTCAATAGAATAAATTGTTTGGGTTTCTGAGCACTATGTATAAACGTTCACTGAATTTTAAAATTTTGAAAAAATGTGGTTTCAAAAATTTTGAAAACGCGCTCACTTTTTGAATTTTGTTCCAAAATAGCTGGTTTACGAACTTGTTCTTTCTTTTTAGGCCTTAAAAAAGTGTGCCCAAGCAGAATCCAATCTGATCAATTTCTCGAGAGTTATCGTGCCTACACAATACAGACTACAGACAGACAGACAAACATCTTCGTAAAAATCGTTTTTTCTAACTCAGTGGGTCTCAAAACGTGGAGATTTGATGAAAACCGACAAAGTGAAATTTTACATAAAATCAATATCTTCTCATTAGGATGAGAATGTACAAAATTGATTTCTGAAAATTGTGTTTCTTGATCTAAAAAATTAAATATCTTTATTAAAATTTCTAAAAGCATGCATGGGCAGTGTACACGCGTAGCGCCCTTAACTACTTAACCAATTATCGAAAAGTACAGGCGCCACTTTCGATTTTTATCTCGAAACTATCTCGAAATTATTGTTGTCGCGATACCCGCCTTCATGATTAGAAGAAGCTGTCATTTTTTGGTTTTTAAAATGAAAAGTCTGCAAGCTTGAGGTTTATGAGAAATCCAGAGTTATTTTAATAATATATTCAATATTTAATAATAATAATTAAAATAATCATTTCAAACATGATATTGAATTAACTTATAACATTAACATCTCATCACTCACTTGACTTAGTCCATACCTATAATGAAAAACCGGGTTCAACAGAGAAAAAAAAATAAATCATGAAGACCAGGTGTCATGCACTTCGATATACAACATTTAACTGTAGATTTAAAAAAAAATTTTAAACGAAACTTTCTAAGAATATTAAAAGGTTTCAAGAGAATAACAAAAATGTCTCAAAATTCCTGAAAAATATATCGCTTATTAATAAAAAAAATCTAATACTGATTCTTTATTTTAAAAAATGAATCTTTAAAACAATATTTGCAATTAGCAACAATAAAACTTTATATGAAAAAATTCGTGTAAGATTTCAAGATATTAAGAAGTTTTAAAAATTTTCAAAATACATTTAGAACTTGAAAAGATTTTTAAGAAGTTAAAAAAAATGTATATTTTTGACTATTTTGAAATAAAAATGTTGAAGATTCTTGTTTCAGGATAATAAAAAATTTCTTAAAATTCATGCAATAATTTAAATAGATTTTTTGTTTTGGAAACTAGTTTTAAAATAATATTTAAAAAGACCTTTGAAATTTTTTAAATATTTCCAAAATTATCACAACAAAATCTGAAAGATCTGAAGGCAATTTTTAGAATTTTTTAGAATTTTAATTAAATGTTTCGAAGAATTTGAATAATTTAAAAAGATATTTTAGAAGCTTTAAAAGTTTTGGACATGGTCAGAAAAATAATTTGAAATCTAAAATATTCTTAAAAAATTGTAAGCTTTTCAAACAATACGAAAGGCTTCAAGAAATTAAAAAACTTCGACATACATGAAATCTTCAATAAAAAATGTCTTTCTTAACTGAAAAATCTTTTTTGGTGGATAATTGAACTAATTTGGTTGAAAATTAGCATTTTTTGTTTGAAAATTAATCTGTTTTGGTTAAGAATTCTACTATTGGTTGAAAATGCATCTTTTCTGGCTAAAAAGGAAACTGACAAAAAATCAGTCTGTTTTGGTTAAAAATGCCACTGGTTGAAAATAAATCTTTTTTCATTAGGATCATAATTTTAGTTGAAAATTCACCTCTTCGGTTGACAATGTAATTACTTCTTCGAAAATCCACCTTTTTTGGTAGAAAATTAATAGTCTTGTGAAAAAATTTATCTATTCCGTTAAAAATCCATATTTTTCGTGTACAAAAATTGATTTTTTTTGTAGAAAATTCATCTCTTTTGGAAAAAATTACATTTTTCTTAGACTAAAAATTCAACTGTTTAAAATTAATTTTTTTGTATAGGATTCAGCTTTTATGTTGAAAACTCGTCTTTCATCGAAGAAATTCAACTGTTTCTTTTACTTAAAAATAAAATCTTTTTCGGCAGAAATATCATTGTTGTATTACATTGTTCACTCATAATATATATTTTAACCTAAAGTCAAACAACAACAAAAGTAAACGTGTAAAGTTTTCTCAATTTTTATAGAAGTTTAAAAGTTTCAGATCAAAAGTTTTTAGTAATGATTTTCAATTGAAAAATCTAAAAATAATGTGACAACTATCTTTGAATAGTTTAAAATAACAAGATTTTTTAAATTATTTAAATGTTTTAGCTTTTCAAAAATTCGGTATACTGAATAAACGATTTCAATTTTTTTTAACGAATGATAAATTAAACATTTGAGCAATGAAAAAATACTCAATGATATATTTCTGCTCTAAACAGAAATATATAAGGCTTCAAGAAGAAGATTCAGTATTTTTAATTTTAGAATGCTGAAAAAATTTTAAACGTACATATTTTTTCTTAATGTAAATAATATTTCGAAGCACTCCGAATTTGTATATTTTTATGAACCTTTGATTTTGTACCTATGAGAGAATCATATCTTTAAAATATATTTTAGAAGCCGATCATGGGACCACCACAATTTGATCGGTTGTAAACGCCACCGTGATCGCTTGTTGGACATTTGTAAATTTTTTATGTTGAAAATATATAATAAATCTGTAATAAAGTGTAAGTCTTTCAAATGCTAACATTTTCAAAACTTTTTGTTTAAAAGTAATTAAATGCATTTAAATTTTCAAAATTTCAAACATATTTGTACCCATAATAATTTGCAAAACTTCTTGAATTTATTTTCAATTTTAGGATGTGTTCGTGTTTCTCACAGAAAAATAGAATTTTCAAATAAAAATCCTCATCGCTATTCCACATTCTTAATAATTTTAGACCATGTTACTTTTTTCTACCGGAAATGGTTATTTTTACTCACAAACTATTAGATTTAAAATTTAATTAACAAATTACATTCTTCGGTTTTGTTAGTGTGTTTTGCTATTTAGCATTCTTTAAACAGAAATCATTAGATTTTAAAGGTTCATGATTTTTAAACAATTTTACTTTAGGTTCACATTTTATATTAAAAATTAGTACTTTGAAGTGAAAATCTTCATAATTCAAATACAATTTTGGATTATGTTAATGTTTTTCTTCGTAAATTGGTATTTGTGTTAAAATAAAACTATATTTCAACGAAGATTTACAACTTATAAACATTTTAAACAAAAATCATTCGATTTTGAAGATTTACAATTCTGAAAAATCTCATGTCAAGCTATTTTACAGTTTTTATGGATTTTTTATTTCAAAGAATTTTTACAATTTTTCAACAACTTAAAACTTTGTTGATGTGCTTCACCCGAAATTGGTGGTTTTCTTTAAAAGATCATTATATTTGAATTTAATAAATTCAAATAGAATAATAAAATTTTTCAGTTTGCACAAGTTCAGGTTTCATTGACGTTTCTCATCGAAAACTGCAAGTATTATCAAACAATCATTAGATTTTAAAGACTAATAATTGTTGAACAATTTAAAACTACGTTGACCTTTCACAAAACCATTATATTTTCGAAAAGTTTCAGAATCGCTAACCAATTTTGAATTGTTACTGTTTTTCTTTAAAAATTTTTATTTGCAATAAAAAAAATTATATTTAAAAAAAAATTCACCACCTTTCAACAACTTTAGGCTATGTTAACATTTCTCATCGGAAGTCAATACAAAAAAAACATTAGATTTAAAAGAATATTTACAACATTTAAATCTTTAAACAATCGAAATGTTTATTGAAAAATCACTAAATCATCACAATATTCTGAATCATATAACAATTTTTGATTATGTTAGTGTATGTCGGTGGAAATTGGTTTAAAAATCATTCACAACCCGGCAATAAGCGTTGTACTAAGAAGAATTTGTACTCCTATGAATGCGCGATTTTCCCTGTCTAAAAACGGGAAAAGAAAAATTGCGAATCCTCTTCCTCTAAAACGACTTAGTAAAATTAAACGGAAGCTTTATTTACCTATATTTTATTATTAAATCATTGTATAACTTATAAATTAGGAATATATTGAAATTTATATTTATTTATAAATTAATAATTTATTTAAACGTGTTAAAAAAATTATTAATGCATTAATATAAAATATGTGATTTAAAATAATTTTAACTCTAGAGGCAGACTTGAATTGATTAGAATTAAAATTTCAAAGCTTATATTCCACGTGAAGGAATTAAAACAATTTATTATGCATATTTTGTGAAAATGATTAGAAGGAATTAAATAAACTCAAAATATGAACGCATTCAAAAGAATAGAATACTTCACTTTTACGCTAAAATATGAAAATATTAATTTTCCTCTATTCAACGCTTATCACCGGGAACGTTCCAACAATTTTAGATTATATTAACATTTTTTATCGGAAATTAGTGATTTAAACAAAACACAAGCAATTTTAAAGAAGATCTGCAATCTAAAATATTTTTTTTGTTAAGGTATGGTTACTGCTTCTTTACCTTAAATTGCTAGTGTAACTAAGAAATCATTACATTTCAAAGAATATTTACAATATTTGAACAATAATAATTTATGTTACAGTAATTATGGTTAAAAATTTGTATTTTCGTTTAAAAAAAAAAGCAACCGTTTCATTGTCTGCCTTTAAAAAAAAAATATTTATGATAATTCTGAAGATACTATGAAAAAGCCAAATTTTGTTTGTGATTCAAAAAATAGGGGAATAAATCCTTTTAAATAAAATTGATGACCTTTTAAGTAAGAATATTGCAATTTTCAACACAAAAGAATAATTTTTTACTAAAAGACACGAACTTTCGACAAAAAAACAATTAATTCCCATCCAAAAAGTTGCATTTTTTGCTTTAAAAAAATGAATCTTTAACCAAAATCATTTGTTTTTAAGAAAATAGTTTCAATACCATCCAAGTAGTTGATTTTTCAACCAAAATTCGATTTTTCCCCACAAAATTTAATAATCAATACATAAAAAAAGACGAATCACCAACAAAATAGTTTATTCCTAAACCGAAACAAATTATTCATTTTCAAACAAACACTTGAATTATTAATCGAAAATTATTAAGTTCCCACCGAAAGAGATGAATTTTAAATAAATTAGATGGATTTTTCACCAAAAAAATATTCATTTTTAACCAGGATACATTTTCCAATAAAAATTAGGATATTCAACCAAATACGCGGATTTTCGTTCAAAATGGTTGAATTTTCAGTAAAAAAAGATACATTTTTAATCAAGAATTAAACAGATAAACTTTGAGTTAAATAAATTATTTTTTTACAAGAAGAAAAGGAGTTTCCAACTAAAAAAAACTAATTTTTCAACAAAATGGTTCAATTTTCAGTCAGAGATGAATTTCCAACTAAAATGATGAATCTTCAAAAAAAAAAAAAAGATTCTTAATAAAATATTTTAATACCTCAAACAAAACAAATTATTAATTATCAACCCAACAGTAACATTTCTTAACCAAAAAAGATTAAATTTTTACAAGAAAAGGAGATGAATTTTCAAAAGAAAATTTAATTTTGAACCAAGGAAGTTCAATTCTCAATTGAAAAAGGTTAATTTTTTATCAAGGCACGTACGTTTTTATCAGAAGAGTTGAGTTTTTAAATTAAACATTCAAATATTTTTGAAAACCTTCAACTTTTAATCCCGAAAAGAATAAATAACTTCATTTTTAATCAAATAGTTACATCAGCAACCAAAAAATCAATTTTCTGCTGAACGAGATAAATTTTTCACAAAAAAGTTCAGTTTTTAAACCAGAAAGTCGATTGTTTATACCAAATTTGACTATTAATCCGTGAAAGATAAATTTTCAACAAAAATTTAGTTTTCAGCCAAGGAATATTTCAAACAATTAGTTGCATTTGCAAGCAAAATAAACAAAATTAAAAAAACAATTAAATTTTTATAAATAATTGAATTTTTAATTGAATGATCGAATTTCGCAGAAAAAAAGATCAAGCTGCAACCCAAAACAAGGCATTGTCAGCCAAAAAAATATGACTTTCCAAAAAGATAGTTCAATTTTCAATGAAATAATTTAATATACATTTGCCTTACAAATTTTCTGACAAAATAACATTTCTTTGCCATTTACCATATAAATTTCTATTTTTTTTAAATGCCTTCGCTTATCCGCTCTGTAATCGACAAAAATTTGAAATGAAAACTGAAAAAGGTCGGCTTCGCATTTTTTTATTATTACAAAACACATCTTTTTTCACTTGTATTGTCTTTTTGCCCTTTGGCAACTCTGTAATCGAAAAAATTAGCAATAAAACTAAAAAAAGTGCGGAAAAATATTATTTTGGCCCTGGGCGGTCTCAGACCTAAATCCGGTTTTGATCCTAAAATCGTAAAGTTTAAAAATAGACTAAGAAAAATAATAAAAACTGCCCAATAAATCTTTAATCAAGGTTTATTATAAATATAAGACGTTGGAATAGAAGTAAATATTTAAAAATTAGCACTTAGATATTAGAACTGTAGACTGCGGAGCATATTAACATCTTCTCAGTACAATTATCTAATTTTACATATCTACCTTTCTTAGTAGAATTATGAATTAATTACAGATTTGGCAGTTATTATAACTCACTATCTTATAATTGAATCTTAACGATGTTCTGCGATCTCTTTCGACCTTATTATTTTTTGTCACTAAATCAGATTTATACAAAACAGTATTCAGGAAGCTAATCAACAGCAGTTTCGAAAATTATAACTGTGCAAGTGTAATGAGTAGTTCGACTAAAATTGCAAACTGCATGAAACAATTTACCCATTCATTACGTTCATACCAACATTCCATTATCTTCTCGTAATTACAATTTTTTTTATAATTACCGCTTCGACATTCAACACGAGAATATTCGACATTTGCCACCATTTCTACAACATTATTTTGCTACAATTACAAAGGAGATGCCAGTCCAGTTGAAATAACAAACATTCAGGTAATACAATCAGTGGCTTCAGGTGAAATATTATTCATATCTCGTCTTCTTAATACTGAATTATCCCTAAATCCCTGCCTTACCCTTGTAAAGTTGTTACAAAAAATCTTAATAAAAACAAGATCAGTAACAGAAATTTCATATAACTATTTTCTTTTGTAAAAACAATTTTCCTCTGTGCAAATTTTCACGTGCGATATTTGATTTTAAAATTTGTGAAATTATCTACAATTTTTTTCGGCTAATATAACTCTCTGTACGCGTTTCTCCCTTCGGCTAGGAAAGTAAAAATCGAAAATTGAGGAGCACTCTTTACCATTCACTAACCTGATATATATGATAGTTACTCATACGATCGACACTAAATCTGTTAATCATTGCACCAACGTCAATAAACTAAATTAAAAAGCCTTTGTGCTCAACAGAATATTGTGTTCAACACGCCGTGAGAGTGAGAATAGAACGACTTCTTCGAGACTGTTCACTTCAATTCTTTCTGCTTCACGTATTATATCTATCTAATTTCATCCTTCTTGTAATTAGTCAGTACTGCGTGGACTAGAACTGTAAATCAAAATATTCATCAATATTAAGTCATACATCAATATTAGGGTTCATCCATATACCGCGTGGACAAGGGTGGTCTAAAAAGATTTTCTTTCCAATAGGGTTGTTTCGCGATTTTAGATAAAATAATTTTTTAATACATAATTTTAATCTGAGTCGAAGGTGCGTTATAATGTTTCTCTTCTTCTGTGTCGTTCAGCAGACAAAAATTATTAAAAACTAAAGGCGGTAAAACACATATTCAAATTGGTGTCACGTGGGTGTCACGTGACTCAGAGGTTCTCATCATTATGACGATGTGAAACTCATGCTAAAGAGGTTAACCACGATTTGCTGTCAATTCTGACTATTTTGATAACTTTATTTGTTAAGGTTTATGTAACAAAAAATGTATCCTATTGTAATATTTGGTTTAATAGTCAGTAGTATGTTGAAGGAAAACAGTAAGTAAAATTATTAAAACATTTTATAATCGTACATATTTACGAATTTTTCAGTAAACATGACTACATTTAAGTACTTTTTCAATGAATTCTTTATACATACCATAAATATATCTATTTTCGGTAGATTTCCTCTATTGGTTTTTACGAAACCCTCCTTTTTGAACAATATTTTACGAATTCTATTTTTAATGTACACATAAGCAAAACAAAACATCGGCATAGAAAAAGATATTTGAGAACCACTGACACGTGAGCTGTAAATGGTGGAAAATCCGACACCTTTGACGTCGAAGGGGCCTTCCAATCGACATCGTGATAAGACATTCATATTTCAACATTAAATTAAAAATAGTAAACAATATGTAAAAAATATTTTATGGGCGTTTTTATAATTATAATTTTAACTATTATAAGATACATTTATTGGAAAAATTATATCTGACTTTGGAAACAACCATATTAGAGTTCATATCGCCCCCAATTGTGTTCAAATCCAAGCAAACAGTTAATTAAGAAAAAAAATTTTATTTATAAATTCCGAAGCCCCATTGCTTTTACACGTATTTCTCCAAAGAAAAAAGGGCGTTTTTGTGCATTTTATTCCCAATTTCTCTGCACAATTATCCATAGAATACGAATAAAAAATAACTTTTTTCCAGGTTTTTTCAAGATATCTCACATTTTTCCAGGCATAATTTTTCATAGTACCATATTAAATTCAATTTAAATCGCTTTAAATTCCTAACCTTTCAAGTAAAATAATTTAATTTTTAATAACATATATGAATTTTTAACCAAATAGTTGAATTTTCAGCAAAAAAGAGAGAAATTTTCAAACAAATTGTTGAATTTTGATCTGAAAAATATTAGTTTTCAGAAAAAAAATGGAATAGATCAATTTTCAGTTTAAAAAATTAATTTTCCACACAAAAAATTTCAATCAAAGTGATGAATTTTTAACTGAAATAATAAAAATATTCAACTAGAACAGATTTATTTTAAAACAAAAAGATGAATTTTTGACCAAATATTTTAACTTTCAACCAAAAGGATTAATTTTCAGCTAAAATGATGAATATTTACTTGGAATACTTAAGTTTTCAATCAAAAAGATGAATTTTCGAACGCCAAGATTAATTTTCAAACAACAAGACTAATTTTCGATTAAAAAAAAAACGATTTTTCAACTAAATACATAAATTTTCAACAAACTGGTGGAATTTTCAACTAAAAGGACCAATTTTCAACCAAACAGTTGAATTTCAACTTAAAAGATCAATTTTTAACGAAACTAATGAATTCTCAAATAAAATGATAAGTCTTCAACTGGAATAGTTGAATATTAAACCAAAAAGATGAATTTTCAACAATGAAGATTATTTTCTACCAGAAACGACGAATTTTCAACTAAAATGATGGAATATTCAATTGGAGTAGTTACACTTTCAGTTTTAAAATAACAAACTAAAAAATAAATAGATACATTTTCCAAGAAAGTGATGAAATTTCAATTGGAATGATGAATCTTCAAACTGGAATAGTTCAATTTTAAAAGAATAAGATTAAATTACAGCTGAAATCATTAATCGTGATCTAGAATTGTTGAACTTCAACCAAAAAGATAAATTATCAACCAAGAAGACTAATTTCTATAAAAAATACGCAATTCCAAATAAAATTGATCATTTTTCAACCAAAAATTTAATAGTTAAATTTTTAGTTAAAAAAATTGATATTCAACTATACAGATGAATTTAAAAGCCAAAGAAAATTCTTCGGCCAAAAAATTAATTTTTAATGTCAAAAATTCACATTCAACCAAGTATTCAAATATGTATTCCAAAAAATATGAATTCTCAACGAAAAATGTAGTAATTGATATTACGACCAAAACAAGATTGTACTTTTTAATCAAAAACAGTTAAATTCAACCAAAAAATACGGTTTTTCATCAAGACTTAAATTTTTTGATTGAGAAAGAATTTTTCGGTGAAGGAAGAGAAAAAAAATCAAATAGAGTGTTGAATTTCCAAACAAAAAAATAATTGTTCAAACAAGAAGATTAATTTTATACGAAAAAGAATTAATTTTCAACAAAATAGATGAATTTTTAACCAGAAACTTAAATTTCCAACTGAAAACGATCAATTAACAAAAAAAAATAGAATAGTTAAACTTTCAGTTAAAAAAATTAATTAAAGAAAAAGAATTTTGAACAAAATTTTTAAATAAAGTAATATAAAGCTACTTTTGCAAATGAAAAATCATTGTTATTAAAATTTAGATTGCAATTTATAAAAAAATAAACACGCTTTCGAAAAAATGCCCTGCCTTTAAAAAACATGATATTTCCAAGTTTTTCCAGGCATATGAAAATTTCCTTACAAATCGAGGTTTTTTAAATTAGGGCATGGCTTTGCGATAAGAATTTTTAAATCAATTGTTTAAACAATTTATTATTATTTTCACCATTTTCTCTTGCAATAGAGTTAAAAATTTGCGATTTATTCTGGATTTTTAAACTGAATTTTAAAATTACACTTAAGGCGAGGTAATAATTATTGGAATTTAACAAAAATAATTGATTCAACAAATTATTATTGATTTTTGTCTACTTTTTACTTTGTGAGATAATAATTAATTCAATTTAACAAAAATATTTATTTAAACCATTTATTATCATTTATGACTCTCTCCTCATAGACAACTGCTAGAAATTTATAACATGATCCATATGATAAATTTGAAGAATATTTCGAATGTCCATTTTATTTAAGAAAAATATATTCAAAAAGAAAGATTGTTACAAAAATTATTCTCTTCATTATTAAAAAACCGCAAATTTCTAGCAATTATTCAAGAGAAGATAGTTATAGAGACTAATAAATTCTTTAAACAATTATATATATTAAACAATTATGTTTGTTAACTTTAATTAATTATTATCATATTCTAATTAATGTGAAGAATTTCTGAAAATAAAATCAAGAATCTAACGACCAAATGTGGACAACCAGCATAAAATAATCTCATTGCAATCTGAAAAAAAGAAACGTTTTCCTCTTCTCCTTTCCCGCTAAAAAAAGAAAAGAAAAAAATTTGTTGTTCATTTGGACAAAAGTAAAAATAAGGAAAGAAAAATGAGAAAAAACTCTAATGGAAAAGTGGACAAACAGTGGAAAATATTTTTTAAAAACTAACTTTCTTCCTTTATTCTATGAAAATATTATTATAAATAATAAACTATTCCAACAATTACTTCTGTAAAATTTAATTGATTATTACCTCGCTCTAACTACAGGTTGAAAATAGGTTGAAAAATTAGGAAACCCGTGACTTTCTAAGTCTATTCTAATAGAAACTTGCTGAAAACAATAATAAACTATTTAAACCATTTATGTAAATATCTAGTTATCAGTAGAAAGTATTTTTTTTATTAGAAACAATTTGCATTGAAAGCCGCACAAAAAAATCAGAATTATTGCCAGAAACTTGAGAAACCCAATTTTTGACTTTTCAGTTTTTTCGGGATCCTATTAAAAAGACTAATGGGGATAATATTTAAAAACTAATAACATTAATAATTTATAGTTAATTGCGAAGAGAAATTCTGAACAAAATCTACAAAAAGGTATTTTTTACAAATATACTTGTTAAAATTCATGGGGCTTGCGGAACCTCTACACATAATTTTTTTTAAACGCATTTATTTTTTTGTGAATACAAACAAATTTAGGGACGATACGCATGAAAATTCGAAAAAAAAATTTGTAATGCATTTTGGGGCCACCCTAATGTGGAGTAGTGTTCTAAATTTGCGCATTTCTTTTCAGAAAAACATGAAAGACTAACCAAATGTTCACTAAAAATTTTTTCTACGTGATATACGGATCTCAGGACTAGGGTGGACGCGTGGTGCGAAAATTCGACTTTCGATTTTTATTAATCGACCCCCCCCCCCCTCCCCAAACCTTAGATCGTTTTTCGGAAAAAATTCGATTTTTTTTCAAATCGGTCAACACTAATCCATGCTCACGAGCTTTTGAAATTAACATCGGGATTTTTAATGAGAAATTCTCGGGTTTCAAAAACAAGGAAAAAAGAAATACTCATTATTAAGTTTTTGTAAATTAAAATTTAGTTAGCTCTTAAGGAATGCTCGAGAATTAATTTTCACCAATAAATTTTCATTTAGACACCCCCCCCCATCCCTGTATTGTCTGCGGGAAATGGCTAAAAAATACAAAATATCAGTTTTATGTCAAATTTATGCCACAGGCGATATATTTTTTTTAACTTAGATGTTTATTATATTCAATAAGTCACAAGTTTCGAAGTAATTTTTACCTAAATTCTCGTTTTTAAACCATTTTTTTCGCCAGTAAATCATGAAAAGTTATTATTTGTCTCGATAAATGATACAGTTGATGAATTTGAAAGAAAATATCTGGCTTAACATATTTAGTAATTATTTAAACAATTTTCCATTGTTTAAAAAATTTGTTTCCCTGTTAATCGCACATAATTTTTGAATTGAGTTAATAACACAATTTTTGTGAAGGACAGTTTGCAATTATTTAAAACAGTTAATGTCATTTGCTCCTTATCACCTGAAAGATAGAGAAAATTCTAGTTTAAAAAATTATTTTTGTTTAAACAATGGGGATATAAGTTCTGATGTAAATTGTGTTTCACACAAAATATATATCACTCTTAGCATTCCTTAACACCGTTAGTGTTTTCAAAAAGTAGTAAATTTTCAAGATTTACAGAATAAATTTGTTTAAAAAAATATAATTTATTTAAATAATTACCAAATATATTAAACAAGAAATATTATTCTTAAAATTTACCAACTATACCATTTATCCAGAAAAATGATAACTTGTCACGATTTAAAGGCGAAAAAAAATGTTTCAAATTTCAAAATTATATGTTAAATATTTGAAACTTGCCTTTGGCGTGAATATCAATTATAACTACTATTTTGAATTTTTTTTTTCACTTTCTGGGCACAATACAAGAGGATTTAACAGTTAAAGTTAAATGTTATTGGGTGAGAATAATTCCTTGAACAGGCCTTGAGGTGACTAAATTTTAAATTACAAAAAAGTTAGTAACAAGTACTTCATTTTTCCATTTTTACAAAAACCGGGTTTTTCTTATTTAAAATCCCGCGTGTAAAAAATAAGGAATTTCTTTTCCCGAAAAACGATCAAATTGCGGGGGTATATTACCAAAAATGGAAAATTAAATTTTCACAGGTATACATTTGTACGACCTTAAATAGCACGTCAAAACTTCAGAATATGAAAGACCATGGGGTTCTATTCTTTTCCCTTTTAACTAAAAAAGAACCAAAAAAATGTAGTCCTAAACTATTCTGAAAGAATACTGCCAAAATTTCCCAGAACCCCCCTCCCCCAAAAAAACTGTTTTCTCTAGATTTACTTCAAAATTATTGATTCTATTGAAAAAATGTTGGAACAAAAGTTGTACATTTCTATAAAATATGTACTTTTGTTGTATTCGTTTTTCTATTAAAATAACCCTTCTCGAGAAAAATTGAAAAAGGATGTTTGAAGTGAAAAATTACAAAAAAAAAACATAATTTCAAAAGCAGTGAGCGTTTTAATATAAACTTAATTTTTTTTAAACAATCGACTCAGAATATGTATAGTTTCACCAAAATCCAATAGTTAAATTTTCAGTATAGAAACTTAATTTTTGAATAAACTAAAGAATTTGTAAATAAAATAATGAATCTTTAACTGGAAATGTTGAATTTTCAACCCAAAGGATACATTTTTAACTAAGAAGAATAGTTTCCACCAAAAAAGAACAAATTTTCATCAAAACACGTGCAATTTCAACTAAAAGAGATAATTTTTCAAACAAAAATTGAATAGTTCAATTTTTAGTTAAAAAAATAACTGTTTATCATAAGAGATGAATTTTAAATCAAAATGATGAAATATTCAACACAAATAGTTAGTTGGATTTTCAGTTTTAAAAAAATTAAATTTTAAACAAACTAGTTGAAGGCTAAGTTGAGATAGTTAAATTGGAAGTGAAAAAATCAATTATCAGCAAAAAAAATCTTCAACTAAATAGCTGACTTTAAAACCACAAAAATAATTTTTTTAATTAAAATGATGTATCTTCTGCCAAAAAATTAATTTTAACAAGAAAGTAACTTTCAGTCCAGTAATTAAATTTTAATGAAGAACAGTTGAATTTAACCAAAAAAGACGACTTTTCAACACGAGTTAAATTTTTTATTTAAGAAATATTTTTTATTCAAGAGATTTGTAATAAAATAGATAAATACATAAAGTAACGTAAAACTAATTTTACAAATAAAAACTCATTCTTATTTAACAAACCCTGCTCTAATTGGGTGCTTTCTCTTTGTTATCCGAAATTTCAAAACATAATTAAAAAAAAAAATTAAATTAAATTTTGTTTTCAATGCTTAGTGGAACTTCTATTTATAAATTACTATAAACGATTTCAAACATTTTCACAGGAAATTACAAAAGAGCAAAATAAATTACAACAAAAGTTACAGAAAATTAAAACTTTTGCCTAATATTTGGAGGAATTTTGGAACTTTTTTGTATTTTTTTTCAATATTATTTCATATTGTCGTATTTTATTGTAGTTTTTATATTTTACAAAAAATATACAAGAATTTGCAGCTTTTGCGTCAAAACATTTGTTTTGCTATCGACCTAAGACGACAAATATTCAATTGAAAAATAAATAAATAAATAATAAATAAAATAAAAAAGGACAAAAGTTCAAATTTCTTGTAATTTTTGTTATAATTTACTGTATTTATTTGTGCTTTCTTGTAAAATTGGTTACAGTTTTTTGTACTTATTTGTACAAAATTGTCCACCAGGTACTAAAAAAAATATCTGATTTTTTACTTTAAGTGAATCTAAAGAAATTTTTAATAACAAGCAAAATACACTCAATTAGGGTTTTAAAATGTCTAAATTGTTCTCGGTAAATGTCATTTAAATTTAAAAAAGCTTAATAGAACAAAAAATACGCAAATTTAATTTTCTGGAAAAGAAGGAAAGCCTTTCAACTCCGCTGAGATAAAAATTTTTACATTTTTTTGGAAAAATTCTTCAGATTTTTGTTCTTTTCTTTATCCGGATCTGATTTTACACAGTTGTTTTTTAGGTGAAAAGGGAAATAATAGGGACCCAGGTTATTATTTATTTTGTAAAATTTTCATTTTACACAACGCCCTAATAAATATTATAAATAATTAAATGTTCTTTATTTTTTGTAGCAAAAGTAAAAGATTTCGTTTTAATGGAATTTTCAGGCTAATTTGAATTGAAATTAGACAAAAAAACATTTCCATTTGCCTTTTCAAGAAATGAAAAACAGTTTCCTGATTGTCTCTATTCTTTAATAATTTCCCTATATAGAAAAATTACAATAAAACGCAATTTTTCAGCCTTACTTAATTTCCTTTCGTGGAAACGTTTATCATAACATTTTGTTTATTTTTACGATAGTTAGATACCTTTTTTAGGAATTCTTCAGCACACGTACGAGCTCTGGCATTCATCGAAAGTTTCATTTCACTGATTTCTCTGTCAATTTCTTCCATGAAATGAATCACGAAATCAACGATTTTGTGTTTGTACATTTGTTCAGTGTGGACATTCGTAATCAAGAAACTGATATCGTAACCCTGTAAAACAATCAGAAATCATCAAACGAATTATTACTTAGAATAAAAAAAAACAATCAGACATTCTGGACAGGAAATTCAGGTTTTCTACAAAATTCCAATTTCGAAATTCCCTAAGCAATATTTTATTTTTATTTTAGGAATAAAAAAAACCTTATACCCGTGAGACACCAGTTGATATTTCAATTCAGAAATAAAAGGGTTTCAACTAAAAAGATAACTTATAAAGGAAAAATGTAAGTTACATTTTCAGTTTAAAAAATTAATTATAAAAAAAAAATAATTTGCAACAAAATAGTTACATTGTAAAAAAAAGGTTTTTGAACTAAATGATGAAACAATAAAAAATTAATTTTCAACCAAATTCTTCCACTTTTTCAACCAAGAAAGATACAGCTTAAATTTTTAAAAACTGATAATTTTCAAACAAAGAAAAAAATGAATTTGCAACCAGAGTTCACATTTTCAACAAACAAAAAAAAAGAACTTTTAATAAAAAAGATAAATTTTTCGCAAAGAAGATTAAGATTCTATCACAAAAGACTAATTTTCCATAAAATAGTTGAATTTTCAACTTGAGAAGATAAATTTTCAACCAAAAACATCATCAATTTGCAACAAAATAGTTACATTTTCAACCAAAGAAATAAACTTTTAACCAAAAAGATTAATTTTCCACAAAGAAGATCAATATTCTACTAAAAAAGATGAATGTTCAACCAAATAGTTTCATTTCCAACTGAAGATGATCAATTTTCAAGCAAACATGGAATAGTTCAATGTTCAGTCAAAATAATTAACTTTAAACTAAAAAATAAAGATAATTTTTAAGAAAAATCAAATTTTTAACTAAAAAAGGGTTTTGAAAGGATTTTAAATCACCAAAAAAATGAATTTTTAACATAGTGGTTTCACTTTCAACTAAGCAATGAAATTTTTTACCAAAAAAAATGAATTATAAAAAAAACGTAAGAACGGAGTCATTTCGAATTTGAAACATTTTTTTGGTCTTACGGTCATGTAAAAGGTAATAGTTTATATTTCAACTAAAAAAGATTTTTATTTCAACCAGACTCGCATTTTAGACCAGAAGATTAAGTTTCTACGATAACAGTCAATTTTCAAACCAAACATTTAAACTTCCAACTAAAAAACATAAATTTCCAAGCAAAAATGGAAGTTACATTTTGAGTTAAAAAAATGTATTTTGTACAAAAAATTAATTTGCAAGAGAATATTTAAATTTTTCAGCAAATAAGTGAGCTTTTAACTAAAATCATGCATCTTCAACCAAAGAAATTAATTTTTAACCAAATATTTAAATTTTCAACAACAACAAAATAACTTTGTAACCAAATTGTTAAGTTTTCTACCAAAGAAATGAATTATCAACCAAAACAATGAGTTTTTCCCAAGATTAATATTTAACCACAAAAGACAAATTTTTAAAAAAGTGCATGTACTTTCAATCCAATAGTTGAATTTTCAAAAAAACGCAGGTAAACCATCAACCAAACACGGAATAAATAGTCCAATTTTCAGTTAAAATAATGAACTTTCAAGAAAAAAAAGGGATTTTTCAGTAAATAGTTAAATTTCCAACAAAAAAAACTTTTTGAACTAAACTAATTTATCATCTAAAAAAAAGAATTCTCAACTAAAAAGATAGTAGCTGATGTCAACCAAAAAAGATTTTTAATAGAATCAAAAGCAGTTGAATTCAACAAAAAAATATGGATTTTCAACAAAATAGGCGATTTTTCAACTAAAAAATATTTTTCAGTCCGGAGATACAAAAAAAATCAACAAGAAGTAATTTTCAAGCAAATACTTAAATTTTGTATAAAATTGTTCAATTTTTAACCTACAAAGATAAATTTTCTATCAATTGGTCGAATTTTCATTCAGAACCAAAAAAAAGTTGCGTTTTCAACCAACCAGTTTAAACTTAATATCAAAAAGACGAATATTTTATAATACAGTTGAATTTAAAAAAAAAATGAATTCGGAACGAAAAATGTAATACCTGATATTTTAACAATATAAAACCGAATTTTCAATAAAATAGATCAATTTTAAAGAAACTAATTAAATTTTTAACCAAATAGTTCAACTTTTCGACCTGAAAAAAGAATTCTCAAAAATAAAAAAGGTAATAGTTGATATTTCATCAAAACAATCAGAATTTTCTACCGAAGGAGACGAATTTTTAATAAAATACACGAATTTTCAAATAGTTCAATTTTTAACTAAAAAGATAAATTCTTAATGAAGAATGAAAAGGATAGACTTTCAGTAAAAAAGAAATCATTTTCAAGACAAAAAATTAATTTTCGAGAAAATAGTACAATTTTCAACCAGACATGAATTCTCAACTAACAAAGATAAATTTGCAACCAACTTGGAATAGTTATATTTTGAATCGAAATAATTAATCTTCAACCAAAAAAAAAGAATTTTCCAGAAAATAGTTTAATATTCAACAAAACAAAAAAGGAATTTAAACTAAAATGATGAATCAACTAAAGCACAAATTTTTAACAAAGTTACAAATTGAACTAAGTAGTTGAATTGTTAACCAAAAAAGATTAATTGCCCACACAAAAAAAAGATAATAAATAGTTTATATCAACCAAAAACGACTTTTAATTCCATCAAAAACAGATAAATTTAACCAAACAAGACGAATTTTCAACAAAACAATTGATTTTTTAGTCAGAATTTAAAAGCAATGTAAACAAAAGTTAAATTTCAATCATAAAATATAAAGTCTAAACGAAAAAGATAATAATTGATGCTTGAACCAAAAATATTTTAATTTTGAAAACATAGTTGATTTACCAAAGAAGCAAGATACATTCTAAGAAAAAAAAATATGAATAAAAAAGAGGAGGATTTTCAAGAAAAAGGTAAAGTTTCATACAAAGAGATGCGAAAAAAAGCCTTTAAAGTTAAAAAGATAAATTATTAAGCAAAAATGAAAGTTAACTTTTCATTAGAAATAAAATAAAGTTTCAGGTAAAAAATTAATTTTTAAAAAATCAAGCCAAAAAGTTGAATTTTCTGTAAACCAGTTTAAATTTCGAACAAAAATTATTAATGAAAAAATAAATAAATTTTCAACTTAGTTTATCGAAATTTCGCTAAGTCTTTCAAAAAGTGTAATAGTTGATATTTCATTAAAACAATAAGAAATTTCTACTGAAGGAGACGAATTTTAAACAAAATACGCAAATTTTCAACTAAAAAGATCAATTCTTCATCAAGAATGGAAAATATAGTATTTCAGTTTAAAAAAATCATTTTCAAAAAAAAAAAAAAAATCAATGCTCGAGCAAATAGTACAATATTCGACCAGACATGAATTCTCAACTAACAACGATAAATTTGAAGCCAACATGGACTAGTTGTATTTTGAGTTGAAAAAAATTATTTCTAACCAAGAAAAAAATAATTTTCCAGAAAATATTTATATTTCAACACAAAAAAAGGTTTTTGAACCAAAATGTTGAATAATCTAAAAAACGAATTTTTAGCAAAGTTATACATTGAACTAAGTAGTTGAATTTTTAACCAAAAAAGATGAATTTCCCACACAAAAAAGATAATAAATAGTCTATACCAACCAAAAAAGACTCTTAAGGGCATGTGACACAGCTAAATACCTATATTACCGACCACAGTTTTTCAGTTCACTGAATGTTTTTTTGAACCTAAAAACTTTTTTTGTAAGTAAAATATCGAGCTGAAACTTCGGGAAATGTATTAGAGTGCAATAAAGTACGTTTAGGTACTGCATTTTGGTAGAAACTTCACTGAAAATTATTTCATCTTTTTTCTGAACCTCAACATTTTTTGAACGTTCGAACTTTTTTTATACATAAAATATCGGTCTCAAACTTTGAGAAATGCCAGAGCCGAAAGAAAACTACGTTAAAGTACAAAACTTAATAATAAAAGATGTAAAAAATATATTTCAACAATCAATTCCAACGGCATCAGCCGGTAACGTTGTACACGAAAATACGAAACCTGGCGGCCACTAGGC
>NC_046662.1:79633230-79644280 GCF_010883055.1 Belonocnema kinseyi | reverse complement strand
AGACCGATATTTTATGTATAAAAAAAGTTCGAACGTTCAAAAAATGTTGAGGTTCAGAAAAAAGATGAAATAATTTTCAGTGAAGTTTCTACCAAAATGCTGCACCTAAACGTACTTTATTGCACTCTAAAACATTTTCCAAAGTTTCAGCTAGATATTTTATTTACAAAAAAAGTTCTCAGGTTCAAAAAAACATTCAGTGAACTGAAAAACTGTGGTCGGTAATATAGGTATTTAGCTGTGTCACATGCCCTTAATTCCATCAAAAACAGTTTAATCCAACCAAACAAGACGAATTTTCAAGAAAATAAAAACAATTTAAACAAAAAAGTTTATTTTCAACCAAAGAATATTAAGTCTAGACGAAAATGATAATAATTGATACTTGAACCAAAAAATATTTTAATTTTGAATACATAGTTAATTTTTCAAGTAAGAAATATACATTATAAGTTTAAAACAATTTTTAATTTCATATAAAAAAAAGGAATTTTCAACAAAAAGTTAAAATTTCAAAGAAAAAGATGAATTCTCAACCAAGAAAATTAATTATCGAAAAAAACAACTTTCGAGCCAAAAAAATAATTATTAAGCAAAAATGAAAGTTGAATTTTCAGTAGAAAAAAAATTAATTATCAGGTATAAAAATTAATTAAAAAAAAAAATCAAGCCGAAAAGTTGAATTTTCTTCAAACCAAATTAAATTTCGAAGAAAAGTTACGAATAAAAAAAAAGTGAACTTTCAACTTTCATTTATCGAAAATTCGCAGTCTTTCCGGTTTTCCCTAACCAGTTTTAAAATTCCAGAATTCCCTAACCTTTAGCAACTGGAGTTCTTAAATTAATCAATATAACCGAGAATATGACAGAATTTAGAATAATTTACAAGAATTTAAGGGAATTTATGGTTTTCAACAATATTTTGATTGTTCAGGTTATATCAGCGGTTGAATATACATTATTTTCTAGTTCAGACATATTGAGGAGTTATAATGTTTCATATATTTAAAAATTTTCAAATGTATCAATTTATTTCAAACGAAAAAATTTTTTTTCTGTTTTAACAGATAATTCTTTTAAAAAATACTGGAATTTTCAATAAAATAATTGAATCTTTAAAATAATAGTTGCATATTCAACCTAAAAAGACAAATTTTTAACTAAAAAGTGTGAAAGTTTGTAGTTTAATAAAAAAGAATGAAATTTTTACAACAAAAGAAAAAAATTTTAAAACCAAACAGACGAATTTCCAACAAATAAAGAGTTTTCAATCAAAAAATAAATGAAAGTTTATCTGAATTATTGAAGAAAAAGGAAATTACCAACTAAAAAATATCAATCTTAAAAATAGGAAAAGTTCCATTTTCTTTTAAAAAATTAATTCTAGACAAGAAAAAAGAAGTATTTTCCACTAAACAGTTAAATTTTCAACCAGACATAAATCTTAAATAAAAAAATATTAATATGTAGTTTAACTTTGACCCAAGTAGTTGAATTTGCAATTAAAAAATATTTATTTATAACAAGATAATTAAACTTTTATCCAACGAGATAACTTTTCAACTGAAAATATAAATCTTTTAAAAGAAGTGATTTCTTGACAAAGCGATTCAACCAAATGTTTTAAACAAATTAGTTGAATTATCAAGCAAAGAAGAACGATTTTTAACCAAAAAGTTGCATTTTCATACAAAAAATGAAATTTTTTCTATAACAGATGAATTTTTAAATCAAGAAGATAAATTTTCAAACAAATAGTTGAATTTTCGGTTAAAAAAGATTTTACTCGAGTTTTTACGATCAAGCTATGAATTTTTTAACAAGAAATAATTTTCAAGCAAAAAATTCAATTATCAATCCAAAAAGACGAATTTTCAATCCAAAAAGACGAGTTTTTAACCAAAAAGGATGATTTTTTAACAAAATCGTTTAATTCTCCAGCAAATAGTTGCATTTTTATCAAAAAATATCAAGTTTATCTTAAAGCAGAAGAATTTTTTATTACCAAAAAAGTTGAATTTTCATACAAAAAAGATTCTAGTTAACTCAGTAAACTCTCTTTTGAAATTTATTCTCCTTATTTAAAAATTCTTCTTTTTAGTTAAAAATGTAAGTATTCTAATTAAATAATAATTTTAGTTAAAAATTCATCTTTCAGGCTGAAAATAAAATTAATTGTCTGAAAGTACAACTCTTTTGTTACAAATTATTTTGTTGAAAAATAAGCTGTTTGATTGATAACTTGTTTTTTTGTTTGGATAAAAAAGAATTTTTTGCCGTAATTTTCAGTATTTTGTTGAATTTTTTTTTTTTTTGTTGAGTTGAAAATTATTATTCTTTTGAACTAAAAATGTAACTATTGTTCCAGTTGAATATTCCATAATTTTAGTTAAAATTCATACCTTTGGTTGAACAATTATTGTTTGATTAAAAATTTATTTATTCGATTTTTGATTATAAAATGGTAACTTTTTTAGTTCAAAATTCGTTTTTTTTTTTGTTGAAAATTGATTTTTTAACTTAAAACGTAATTATTTCAGTTTTGATTGACAATTTATCTTTTCCTTGTAAAAATTAATTTTGTTTGTTGTTGAAGATTCACTGTTTTAGTTGAAAACTCATCATTTTTGCATAAACTTCAACAACTATTCCAGTTGACGATTCATCATGTACGTTGAAAATTCATCAGCTGGGAAAAAATTTTTTTTTTTCAAAATGTAATTTTTTTTATTCATCTCTAGCAAATAGTTGCATTTTTATCAAAAAATATGAAATTTATCTTAAAGCAAAAAATTGTGTATTGCAAAAAAGTTTAGTTTTCATCAAACAAAGATTCAAGTTAATTCCGTAACATCAAAAATTGAATTTTTGTAACAAAAAAATAAGTTTCTATGAAAAAAAATTGAATTTTAAATCCAAAAAGGCGAATTTTTTCAACCAAAAAGGGTGAATTTCTAACAATATAGTTAAATTCTCAACCAGATAGTTGCATTTTTGTATTAAAACAGATGAATTTGTAATAAAAAAAAAACATTTTTTTTATAAATGGACTTTCACCTAAAAAATATTTCAGTTCATTTTTCCAACACCAAAATGTAAATTTTAAACAAAAAGTAAATTTTCAAGAAAATAGTATAATAGCTTAATTTCTGCTAAAGCAGGTAAACTTAAAAAAAATAGTTGAATTTTCAACCGAAAAGTTAAGGAAAAAATGCAATTTTCTATTAATTAAAAGAAATTCTGAGATTCTCATAAATTCTCAGAGAATTTACACTGAAATTAAATTGCATACCTCTATAGGTTTTCTCCTGAGAATCATGAAATTTTCCGCACGCATCGTCATAAATCTGGTGAATTTATGACAAAGAATCTTTTCTAAATCATCAGCCTGTTTCACAGCAATGCTAATTCTCATACTGTTTACACTCGACTCAATCAGAATTTTTTCCTTATTATTCCTGCTGATGAGAATTGGCGTTAAGAGGAGTTCCTTACTCATTCTTACTTCCACTTCCGGTTTATTGTGTTTTTCTACAATTTGTGATGAAAAATTTTCAAGACACATTGCAGCCGTGAGCGTTCGCCTTACGGCTGTCAAATAAGGTTTCAGTGATCCAGACTGTAAACAAATTTATTAGGTTTAGACATAAGCCCCCCAAAAAAGATCAATACTTATAAATTAGATAAATTTGGTAGACAATTTTTAATTATTTTCAACAAATGCAATATTTAAGAATATTTCTGGAATTCAACCATTTTATTGCGAAACATCACTTTCAAAAAGAAATTTCTAAATCAGCTAAATTATTTTGTTTTTCGTCAAATCCAATCCAGATTATAATAAAATATTTTTTAAATATGATTAAACCGAATTTTATTACACGCATGAGAAATGTGGAATACCATCACGATAATTCTCAACTTGTTGGCAATGACACTCTTTCACTCTCACTCATATTACTAAAATAATTATAATTATAAGTAAAATTGTTAATAATAGCACGGGGGAAAATAATTTGAAGTTTAAATATAAATATTTTGAAACCTAAAAACCTAATTTCTTATTAATCACTGGAATCTTTCAGAATGTAAATACAAGAAGAAACTACCTACTAAAAGCAAAATTTAATTAAATTAAATTCTCAACACTTCAGAGCCAATTCAACCAGCTTCAATCAAATTTTCTCTGAATAATTTTTAACATTTTATAATAATTGAAAACATTCCTTAATGACTCTATTGTGTATTTTACAATTTTTATATGACTCATTTATCGCAAAATCGTACTCAGGCACGTTTTTTGCATCGGTAGCCGTCATGTAAATTAATCGGGACAATTAAGGCTAATATTGCAGTAAAACTTGATGATTAATAATCATATGTCAAGAAAATCAGTGCCACCGGATATAATAAGTAGAGGATGCATAATTTTATCAGTTGCAATGTAAAACAATGTAGATAAACTTGTATCAAGGCGTTCCTAACCTCTCACGCCGATGACTTACCATTTTAGCAAACAGGGAATTAAATCCACTTTTGGTCTTTTCCCAATTTTCCGTAGAATTATTTGTATTTTTGGATCCTTTTTGGAATTATTTTGCGGTGAAAGTAAACAATGACATTACACAGGAGTGTTTATCACAGTCAATCTCGACAGTTTGACGGATTTTCGCTTTTCGACTGAGCTGACGCTACGCTACGTCAACCATTAACCAATCAGAAGTCAAACTCCAGGGGACAACCAATAAGAAGTCATCGTTCATTAGGGGCAAACCAGGTCCGTGTAATTAAATATGTAGGACCCTTAGTATTATTTTTTACAAATCAGCTTTTTATTTGGCATTTTATAAATAGAACCGCATAAATAGCCAATGTTGAAGATCGAAAATCAAGTTTTCAATTCTAAATCTTCCAAATTGAAGAGATTTCGGATATAAATCTTAAAACTTACAGAAATTTTTTATTGTTAGGTTGTCAAAATTTAGAACTCTTAAATTACAACATTTTTTATTGTAAATTATCAAAATTAAGTTTCAATTTCAAAAATTAACAATTTAATGTTCTAAAATTTTAAATATCTATATCGATATAAATACACATTTTTAAATTTGAATAATTTTAAAGGTAGAAGTCTTCAATTTTAAAATCTTCCAAATTGAAGAAATTCCGAATATAAATCATCCAAATTATAGAAGTCTATTGTAAAAATTAAAAACTCTTTAATATTAAATATTAAAAATTTAATGTTATACATTTTCCAAAATCTACACAAAAGTTTTTCAATTTTGAAAATGTTGAAGGTCGAAAATCTTGAAAAGTTTGAAAAGTAAATCTTCCAAATTGGAGAAATATTGTGAATGGAATCCAAATTACCGAATTTTTCATTGTAAAACTTAAAACTTACCTAATATTTTATTGTAAATTGTAAAAATGAAAATCTCTTCCTCTTTACTTATTTAAGATTCAAAGTTCTACAATTTTGAATAGTTAAAATTGAAAAGTGTTTAATTTTTTTAATGTATGACTAAAAATCCTTACTTTTTAGTAATTTTAAAAAACGGAGGTTAAGTTTTCAATTAAAAATCTTCCAAATTGAAGCAATTTCAAACGTAAAGCATTAAAGTTACAAAATTTTTGTTTATACCTCTTTAAAATTAAAATCCATTCCACTTTTTAAGATTTAAAATCTAGATTTGTTTAATTATAATGCATTGCAGTTAAAAATTCGTCAATCTTTTTGATTTTAAAGATCGAAAGGCAATTTTTGAATTCTAAATATTTTTAATTGAAGAAATTTCTTGGGTAAAGCTTGGGTAAATTTGTGTATAAATCTAGTTTTCAATTTTTAATCTTCCAAATTGAAGAAATTCCGAATGTTAAACAAAAAAATCATAATTCTTTATTTTTAATTGTAAAAATTAAACTCTTCAATCTTAAATATTAAAAATATAATGCTATACAATTTCAAAAATCTACGCAAATAAAAGCTTTTAAATCTTGAAAATTTTCAAATGTAAATCTTGCAAATTGAAGAAATTGCAAATGAAATCCAAAATACCGAATTTTTCATTGTAAAAATGATAGTTTACATCATTTTTTATTGTAAATTGTAAAAAAGTTAAAATTGAAAGGTGTTTAATTTTTAAGATGTGTAAATAAAATTTCTTAATTTGTAATAATTTTGAAGGTCGGAGGTCAAGATTTCAATTCAAAATCTTCCAAATTAAAGCAATTTCGAACGTAAAGCATTAAAATTACAGAATTTTTTATTATACACCTTTAAAATTAAAATCCCTTTAATTTTTAAGATTTATAATTTAACGTTATTCAATTTTAAAGAATAAATAATTTTTATTCTTCAATTTGAATGCTTTGCAGTTTAAAATTCTTCAATTTTGTTGATTTTAAAGATCGAAAGGCAAATTTGCAATTCAAAATCTTTCAAGCGAAAGAACTTCCTTAGGTAAAAAATTTAAATAACAGAATTATTCATTTTAAATTTAACAAATTAAAATACCTTCAGTTTAACATAATATGTACAATTAAAATTGTATCAATTTTAAAGATTTATAAATAAAAATTTTTTAATTTTCATTATGTTGAACATCGAAACTAAATTTTTCAGTTCTAAATCTTTTTTCAAATTGAAGAAATTTCGAATCTAAAGAATCGAACATTTTTATTTTAAATTAAAAAAAAAAACAATTCTATCTTTCAGATTTAAAATCAAAAGTTCCACAATTTTTAAGCGTTCCAATTGAAAAATTTTCAATTGCAACAATGTATAGTCTAAAGTTCTTCAATTTTTATAATTTAGAAGATCGAAAGTCAAGTTTTCAATCATAAATTTTCCAAATTAAAGAAATTTTAATACAAAGCATAAAAGTTACACAATTGTTAATTAAAAATCCGAAAACTTCTACAGTTTGTTATAGTAAATTGTAAAAATGAAAATATCTTCAATTTTAACGATTCACAATTCAAATATCTAAAAATAAAAATTATTTAATTTTTAATTTTTAAAATTGATGAAATTTTATATGTAAATCATTAAAATTAAAGCTTTTTAATATTAAAACTTGTATAATTCTAATGATAATATTTCAAAATGAAAAATTCTTCACTTTAAAAAATCAATTTAAAGTTCTACCATTTGAAAGGGTGACAATTGCTAATTCTTAAATTTTGAAGAGATATAATAAAAAATTATTCAATATTCAAGATTTATATTTTAAATTTAAAGCTATGTAATTTTTATCATCTTATTTTGAATACTTCAATTTTCGAGAGGTATAAATAAACATTCCTAAATTGTGATGATTTCGAAAATCGAAAGTTAACGTTTTCAATTGATGAAATTTCGCATGTAAATCATAAAAACTACAGAATTCTTCATTGTGGAACTTAAAACTTGGATAATTCCAAATGCAGAATTTCAAAATGAAAAACTCTTCTATTGTAAAGATATTTACCATTCAAAATTCTACAATTCTGAAGGGTAGCAATTTAAAATGCTTCACATTTTAAAATGTAGAATTGCAATTTATTCAATTTTTAAAATTTATATTGTAAAGCTATGTAGTTTTGAACATTTTTTTGAAATAGTTGAACTTTAAAGATTCACAGTTAAAATTTTTTCAATTTGAATAATTTGCAATTTAAAATTCTCGAAATTGGAATATTTTCTATTGCAAATTTTTCTATTGATTGGAAATAAAATAGGTCACTATATTCACGAAATAACTATGAATAAATGAATTTAAAGATTATTATACATAACATTTAAATCAGAAAATTACTAAATTAGAAATGAGAACTAAATTATAAAATAAATTTTCTTTTAAAATTGGACTTAAAATTCAAAAGTTTAAAATAATATATTTAAGTATTTTAAAGGTAAATTAAAAAATAGATGTTAAATATATAAGCGTATATTTGCATACAAAAGAATACACAATAAAGGTACAGAAAATATTTACTATCAGTGATCTAAAAATGTTAATAAATGAATTACACTCGTTGTCATATCGTAACAAATATTGTATAATAAGAATCACAAGGCACAGCAAGGCACAGAATGCAATACATTACGTTTCAACTGAAGTATTAAAGTTTTCAATATCCATCAAAAATCAATATAGTTTAATATCTTTAATTTTAAAGTCCTAATTCTAACCGTGAGGATTTTTATTCATGGCACTCCTCATTTACAACCAAAATTTAATTTTTTAGGACAGAAAAAACTTTCAAATTGTGGCGTACAATAGTAAAATTGTATCTGAGAATTGGCACATTAAAATTGCAAAATTAATATCGAAATTAATTCCTACGTATATACAATCCTAGTAAACTATTTGATCACATTAATTGCAAAATTATTTTGCAGAGAGACTGGATACAAGTCTATACTTAAAATACTATATAAATAATCGTGAAATCACTCCTCCAATGAAAAAAGACATGAATTATTTTTAACTGGTATAAAAATCACACTATTCAAATTTAAGAAAACAAATTCAAAATAAATTTAAATTAAGATTTTTATTTAACGTCCAACATTCAAATTATTTAAAAGGGGGGGGGGGGGAGAAAAATAAGGCAATCTCAAATCACGTTTATTTGTTAGTAGTGGATTTTTGGTAACTTTTTTTTATAGTAATTAAAGGAAATTAGAGTAAAAGAGACAAGAGAAAAGGAAGGAATGGGATTTAAATAATGCCTTTTTCACCCTTTTTAAAATTTGAATGGAGAACAATTCAATTATACTCTAATTTAAAATATTAATTAAAATGCAAGACTCTAGATGCTAAAAAATACTATTCTAAAGTTTTTATTTTACTAAAATTTTGATTGTAGCTTTCCATTAATATTTTCGTACAAAAAAATGGATCCAATGTACAAAAATAGCTTCTCAGTCTTCAAAATGGGGTTTCTATAAAAAATACTTTATTTTGAAATTATTGAATTTAGTATGTTCTAGAAAAATTGGATATCGCTAACAAGCTCAGATCTTGATTGATATCAAATTGTATGTATTTTACGTCCTTTTATGGGAGTATTTCACTCGTAACAGAATATTTGGCAGACTATTAAAACATTTGAGTAGTAAGTGAACAAAACGTGATGAAACCATTTGAAATGAGCATAAATTACTAATTATTAATATTTGAATGCTATAAAATTAAAAATTCTTCAATAATCTCTAAACGGAAGTTCAATTCTTTCTAAATTCATTTCATTTTATAGATAGACGTTCAAACCAAAATAAAATTGTTTAAAATTGGAAAGAATTAAAAAATATATTTTGAAAATCTTTATTGAATTTAGTAAATTTGAAATGAGCTTAAAAATGCAAAGGAATTCGAAATAATTTGACGAAATTAAAAATAATTTCAAAAAGTTGAAAGCATTCAGGATAAATTAATAAGAATTCGGGGTGAATTACAAAAAATTATTCCAAATCTCTTCAAATCTATGAAACCCTACAAAATAATTCAATTCTGTTGAATAAACTCTTGATAAATCCACTAAAATATTATAAAATCCCTTCGAATGAATAAAAATAGTTTAAAAAATACCTGGGTATTTTTCACAATTCCCTAAAATATTTAAAATCCTTTGAAATCGGTTGAAAACCCTTTGGCAAAAGAAAAAGATTCCAGGGCATTTCCTGCTTTTTCCCCGGTTCGCAAACATTTTTCACGGTCAAACAAATTTTTTAAATCGAACTCTAAAGCTAAAAAATTGTCCATTTGAAGTAATAAAAACTGGGCTGCAAATTAAAGCACTAAAAGTGGAACTCTAAAATTTTAAAATTTAAGTTTAAAAGTTTTCCCATCCAAAATTGTTGTATTTAAATTAAATGCAGTTTAACTACCAAATTAATTTTTTTACTTTTATAAACTTTAGAGTTTAAAGATTCAGATTCGGTTCCAAAAATAGAAATCCACGTTATCATTTTCAATGCTCTAAATTGAAGAATCAATCAATAAATTTAAAAAAATGTAAATTATATCATTTTAAGTAATTTTAAGATAGAAACATTGAAAATAGAACGATTCAATTTTTTAAAATAAATTGAACACTTCTTGAATTAAAAGTTAAATTATTTTCGTTTTAAATAGTTTTAAAATTCTTAAAACGCTTGAAATTTTTGTTTTATAATATTGAAATATCTACATGTTGTTTTTTTTTTCATTTTTTCAAATTTTAAACTATTTTGAAAAAAATGTCCACATTCACTTTTGATAATTTGGCAACTCTTTCTAAATCTTCTCCTAAAATTAATTTTTTTTTAGTAGAACAATTGAAATTGCAACGTTTAAAGTTTAGTTTTTTTCATTTAGTTTTGAATATTTAATTTATAATTACTAATTTAAAATTAACAGCCAGATATTTTTTAATATTATGTAATTGCTTTTTTTTCTTAATTAAAGAATTTCAAATTTAATTGTTTTAAAATGGAATATTTTAGACTGAAATAATATTTGAAATTTAATAGTTTATAAAGGCGTAATCGGGTTTTTACGTTTGTTTAACTAAAACGACTTTAAATCAATTATTATTTATTTTTTAAATCTTAAAGAATTATAAACTGAATGATATAATAATTGAAAAAAATTTGAATAATTATTTAAAATACTGTTGAAATCAAAATTGGACAGATATTTTTCTCAAAATTTGTAAAATTCCGAAAATTCTAAATATCACTTGAACTTACTCGGATTTTTTATAAAAATAATGGGTGTTCGTTATTAAACATCAAAATTCCACAATTGGAGCTACAGATTAAAATTTTTCAAATAGAACAATTGAAATTGTATCGTTTAAAGTTTTTTTTCATTTAGTTTTGAATATTTAATTTATATGAATAATTCCTGAAAAAAAAATCAAGAATCTAACGACCAAATGTGGACAAACACCACAAAATGCTCCCATGGCAATCTGTGAAAGAGAAAAAAAAACTTCTTCCTCCTAAAAAAGAAAAGAAAAAATCTTCCCTCATTCTGGCCAGAAATAAAAAAGAGGAAAGAAAAATGAGAAGGCAACC
>NC_046662.1:79629504-79633130 GCF_010883055.1 Belonocnema kinseyi | reverse complement strand
TTAATTTGTTATTTGATAATGATAAGAAAAAAAAAGAAATAAAAAAAAGAAGGAAGTGGTTTTCTTTGGTTGCCTTCTCATTTTTCTTTCCTCTTTTTTATTTCTGACCAAAAGGAGGTATTTTTCCAAATTTGATCGTTAGATTCTTGATTTTGTTTTCAGGAATTATTCACATTAATTTGATTATTGGACGTTAAATAGGATTTTAATCTGATTTAAATACCTTATATTTTAATTTAATTTATAATTACTGATTTCAAATTAACAGCCAGATCATTTTTAACATTATGTCATTGTTTTTTTTTTAATTTAATAATTTCAGATTGAATGGTTTTAAGATGGAATCTTTTAGACCGAAATATCATTTAAAATGTAAGAGTTTATAAAGGCTCAATCGGGCGTTTACATTTGTTTAATTAAAAATACTTTAGATCAATTATTATTTACTTTTTAAATGTTAAAGCACAGTTCAATTTTAAGAATCATTGGTTAATTTATATTTAAATTTGATCAAATAAAAATACTTTTTTTTTAAATCCCAAATCTTCAATTTTAAACGCTTCTAATTTTAAATTGTTTAAGTCTTTAAAACTGCATTTAAAAACGTTTAAATTAAAATGTACGCTCAAAAAATTAAAATCTAAAATGGAACATTTTTAAAGTGAAAAACTGTCAAATTAGGTATTCTAAAATAAATGATATCATAAATGAAAAAAATAAAAAAATTTAACTAATTATTTAAAATACTGTTGAAATCAAAATTGGACTGTTTTTTTAAATCCCTGACTATTGGAATCTTTGATCTCGCAAAAAACTTTGTTAAAGTTACATTATGGGCTGTAAATAGGGTCACTAGAAACCAAATCTTGAAAATAGGGTTCTTCAGGGACCTGAACTGAACATAGGGTTCAATAGTGGATATATAAAACTGGCCTGTGAGGTCTGCATTCCAAACCTAAAAATGATTTTGATCTCAATTTTGTTCAAAAAACGGATTTATCACGTTTCTTTCGCTTTCTCCTCAATTGAAAAAAGAACCTGAATATTTCTAATTCCTTCCTGGTTCTTGGCAATAATCATAAATTGGTATTTCAGGCGGAATATCTCTTGAAACACGAGGAGTCAAACTTCTAGTGACACCAACAATGCAGAGAGTAACAGTCGATGCGACAGCAATGTGCCAAGAAAAATTAACAACAACTTCCTCGGAAGATAAAACTCTTGCGCTATGAACGCGAACCATATGAGCTATCCAGGCTCCGTGCAATAGAGTTGTGGCTCCTGTTAACAATTTAATTTCAGGCCAAGCCAGTTCAAGAATAACAGAAAGCGTCGTCGTCCAGACAATTCCAGCCAATATCGCGTCAATCATTGGATTGTCGCCGATATTTGCCCAAAGAAAGAGAAGACCTTCTACGAAAAAGCTTTGTGCAAGGCCCATTTTGACGAGACCTCGGCTGAAGTGGCGAGGGAAGTAAAAGTTCAGAACGTCGACTAGACCAGAGAGTGCGAAAAAGAGGTACAAGGTGGCATATCTGACTTTTGCGGAAATAATTCCTTCATTTGGAGAGGCAGTCAAAGTTCCTGCGAGTCCTATGACTGTGGAAATTAATTTTAAACTTCCTTCGAGAGGATACCTGGTTAAGAATTTGTTACAGACTCCTCTGTTTCGAGGAATGTCTCTTGTGTCGAGATGCTCCTTTTGAGGTGGAAACCAGAAAATTGCGTATTCAAAACACCAGAGTAGACCAAAAATGTAGAAAATTCCTCCGGTCAGGAGATAAGGAGCGTCGCTTTCCTGCATTACGATATTCCTGTTGATAAAAATACATCATTACTAAAATGACACAAATGATATTGGGACAAAATATCATAGGAAAATCAGTACAGGCTTAAGATTAATTTTCTTTTTTTTCACTATTATAGAAAAATTATTACATAGGATGACCGCAAAACATCATTTTCCAAATTCCCGGCTTTTACCTGATTTCCTCCTGATCAATTTTTTCATTTTCCCTGAATAGTAATAATCAAAGACAAGCCTTTTAATCTTGCATTATTTTTATCAAAAAATCTTTTATAAGTAGAATGAACCAATTTAGGATAAAATTTTTTTTCTACCATACAAGATCAATTTTCAATCTAAAAAGACGATTATTCAACAAAGTAGTTGAATTTTCGACGAAAAAAAATGGTAATTCAACCAAATAATTCAATTTTCAACAAAATAGTTGAATTTTTATACCAAACTGTTGATATTTCAAGCTACAAAAATACATTTACAACTAAATGGTCAAATTTTCAACAAAAAAAAAAACAACAACAAAAAAACAGATTAAACTTCGAATAACAACAGTAACATTTTAAATAAAATAGTTGAATTTTTAACCAAACAGTTGACTTTTCAAACTACAAAAATATATTTACAACTAAATGGTCAAATTTTCAACAAAACAAATTAAACTTCGAATAAAAACAGTAACTTTTTAAATAAAATAGTTGAATTTTTAGCCAAACTGTTGACTTTTCAAACTACAAAAATATATTTACAACTAAATGGTCAAATTATCAGCAACAAAACACAAAAAGAGGCAGTTACATTTTAAATCAAATATTTGGATTTTTTAAAAGACAATCGAATTTTTAACAAAAAAATATTAATTTTTAATTCAAGGAAGGAACTTGCCAAACCTTTTTCCAATAAGAAATTTCTTTCCCAATAGACGAACGCACAATAAAACAGTTAAATTTTTGACCAAGAAAATATCGTTTTTAACAGAATACCTCAATTTGCCACATAATAATTAAATTTTCAAGAAAATAGTTGAATTTTTAACCAAATACTTAAATTACATACATACATAGATAAATTTTCAACCAAAAAGTCGAGTTTTCAAACAAAATAGATTAATCTTCAATCAAAAACATTTGGATTTTCAAATTTTTGAAATTTGAACACAATTTTAACGGAACAGTTGCACTTATAACCAAATAGTTGAACTTTAGAGCAAAAGAAACGAATTTCAAGAAAATATTTGGACTTATAACCTAATAGTTGAATTTTCAACCTACAAAAATAAATTTTCGAATCCGAAAAAAGAGATAAGTAACATTTCAACAAAAAAATATAAAATTTCTACGAAAGGAGACGAATTTTCAACCAAATAGTTAAATTTTCAACAAGATTGTTAAATTACCAATAACAACCAAATTAATTTTTAAACCTATAGTTGTATTTACAATCAAATAGATGAACTTTAAAGCATGGAAGAAGAATTTTCAACAAAATAGTTGAACTTTAAGCCAAATATGAAGTTACATTTTCAACCAAATGGTGAAATTTTCAATCAGAAAAAATTTAATTTCAACCAAAAACATCTAACTTTTTAACCAGATAGCTTAATTTGTATGCCAAAAAGTGAATTTCTTATAATTTAGTTGAAATATCTATCTGAAAAGTTGAATTTATACAAAAAAAAAATGGATTCTCAACGAAAGTTTTAATACTTGATATTTGAATTAAAAAAATATACATAAATTTCTACCACAGAAGACGAATTTTGAAAGTGATAGTTCAATTTTCAACTAAAAAAGATAAATTCAAATTAAAAATAGAAGTTTATATT
>NC_046662.1:79626214-79629404 GCF_010883055.1 Belonocnema kinseyi | reverse complement strand
GAGATCAATTAAAAAAAAAAATTATGAACTTTCAAACAAAAATATGAATTTTCAAGAAATATAGATTTTTCAGCTAAGAAAGAGTAAAATACTTCATAAAAATACGTGAATTTTAAAACAAATAATTCCATTTCTAACTTAATAAAGAGATAAATTTTCGATCAAACATGAAACGTTACATTCTTAGTAAAGCCATATAATTTTCTACAAAAAAAACGAATGTTCGTAAAAATAGTCAAATTTTCTGTCAGAGATGAACTTTTAAGCCAAAAGACGAATTTTCTGTAAAACAGTTGAATTTCTAACCCAAAAATATTAATTTAAATAAAAAAATAAAAAAAGTACTTTTTCAATTAAAAAAATATATACATTTTAAACCACATCAAAAAACAATTCTCGAAAAAGTAGTTGAATTTTTAGGCAGAGATAAACCTTCAACTAAAAAATATTTTTTTAGCGAAATAGTTTAACTTTTACCCAAGTAGTTTAATTTCCATTTAAAAAAGATCAATTTTAAACAAAATAATTCAACCTTCAACCAAAGAGATAAATTTTCAACTAAAATTATGCATTTTTAAGTGGAATAGTTAAAATTTTTGTTAAAAGAGTCCTCCCCCCCCTAAATAAAAAATTCAACCAGAAATGAATTTTCATCTAAAATGAAAAATCCTTACCAAGGAAATGATTTTTTTTAAGTGGTATAAGCTTCAGCCAAGTAATTTTATTTTAAAGGGAAAATGATTTTAATTTTGAATCAAAAACTGTTGAATTCAACTAATACAGACTTTGAATTTTGATTTTTAATTGAATTTTGAAAACCAAATTATGAATTTTTAACGAAAACTTAACTCTTCCAAAACAATAGAATTTTCAACGCAAAAATAAAAATTTTCAACAAATCAAAAAAGTACTATATGAAGGTGACCGCAAATATTTATTTTGAAAATTCTCTAATTTTTGCCTCACCAATGTTTTATTTTTCCTGGCCAATAATATTTAAACACCAGAATATTAATCTGGTAAAATTTTTAGCATATCTTTTATAAACGAAATAAAAATTTTTAAATTAAAATTTAATAAATTCGGTTTATAAAAATATTATAGTATTTAAATTTCATTATTGTGTTTTGTTATAAGCAAAGCGAAATATCACAATTCAATATTTTAATATTATTTATACCTATACTAATTTTTCTGTATAATGATTTCCTATAACCACGAACAAATTATATTAGGAAAACAATTATAGGCCGATACTGAATTCCCCAAAAAATATATTATGATACGACTTTTATTTAGTGTTTAATTTGAGTTAAGATTAATTTTTAATTCAGGATATTTATCTGAAAAGATCATAAAATAATAAAAAAGAGAATAAAAGAATTTACATAAGAAATACAATATAAAGTTACGATCTAAATTTGAATTATAATAAAAGAAAAAAGTAAATAACACGGTTATCATTAATTCATTATTGTTATAACATTAAATATATTGTATTACTTGTTCACTTTTACCTTTTTAATGAGTTGAGGCAAAAATAATTCTTTCGTTTTCAGTCAAGTTCACTAGTTTTTGACAGACAATGAATCATATTTCTCAGTCCACGCGCATTAAGAAAATTGATAAAATTAAATTGCACATATTGTAAAACACTAAAAACATTATAAATACTAATTGGCACTTTGGTAAATTAAATGAATAAACTTGTTGTGGTTTAAATAAATAAAAGAAACCTGGCCTGGAACAATTCGTTGTTCTAAAACTATTTTGAGGTTAGATTTTTTTTTTGAACCTTTTAATTTTAAAAAGCTTTTAAATTAGACAAGTCGGCAAGCGCTTATCCATTGTCGGTAAGTCAATGCCGGTAAGATCACTTTCCTCATAACATTAGCAGAGTCTTTACGAAAAATGTTTTGACTTGCTGGTAAAACAGTTTTCATATTCAAAAACAAGTATTTATTTAAATTCGTTCAAATTCAAAAGTTATGAATGAAGTAAGTACATTTATTTAATAAATTATTTGTAAAAAATGAATGAATCTTACCACTTGCATAAACTTCTCAAAAGTCCTAAAAATCGTGCGTTCATATAAAAAAGTAATTGTTTACGTAGGACTTACATTAAAAATTAGTAATCATAATTTTTAATTGATTCAGAACATTTTTTAAGCAGCGAATTATTTTTTTTAGTAGATATCACCCCACAGTAGATAATAGGACCTACAGTAGATACTCATTAATTGCAAGCAAAACGCTACACATATACGTAAAATAATTCATTTAAAATTTAATTCATTAACACGTATATTATTCTTATCATTAATTATATAAAATTAATTATTTTACACGCATAAACATTTTTAATTAATGATTATCTATTGTAGGTTACATTACCTACTGTAGGGTGGATTCTAGCGTAGCCCAACAACAAAAATTAGTTGTCTGTCTCATCCCTTATTTTCTTATTATTTGGTGTAGAAATAATTGTGCAATTTTGTAGAAATAAAAAAATATTTTTAACCATTGGTTCCAAAGCAAAAATAGGTAGGTATCACAGAAAAAAATTTTACTCTAATTTTATTCAACATACAAATTTAAAATTATTAAAAAGGACCTTATAAAAATATATAACTAACCTTAAACATTTTTCTGTTTCTTTTATACGTAACTATTAAGATACTCAGGTTTTCAAATAAATTTGCATTACAACTTAGAAATAAAAGACGCTTTATTTAACAGGGTCCACTGAGAACATTAAAAAAGCAAGGAACTATGTATTTTCTTTATTTAAAAGTGAAACCAATAAAATGTTATTAAAGAAATGATTTTTATATTTTGTATTAGTCTGTATTAGATTATATTTTTTAGTAACTCTCAGACTTATTTTCTGACGTCATTATAAAACAGTCATTTTACACACAAAGACGGTATTTTACCATTTTTTTATTGAGGGTGAAAAACTGTCAAAGAAGCAACGTATCGTTTGAAGGGGTTGTTTATCAAAGTTTGAGGGTAGTTTTCTGTCAAGCGTATACATTTTTAGTACCACAAAGTTCTTTTTGATAACACAGGCCGACAAAATTTGTCAAAGGTCCGGAACCAGAGACCAGACCTAGTATACCCGAAGGTTTTTGCTGCGCTGAATCCGAATCCGACCTCAGAAAAATTCCATCACCCTCAGTTTTCGA
>NC_046662.1:79614595-79626114 GCF_010883055.1 Belonocnema kinseyi | reverse complement strand
GTGATGGAATTTTTCTGAGGTCAGATTCGGATTCAGCGCAGCAAAAACCTTCGGGTATAGTAGGTCTGGTATCTGGTTCTGAGAATTGTTGGCCTGTGTAATTGAAGGCTGAAAATATCTAAGATGCAGGAAAAAAGCACATTATAAATTTTCAACTCCCAGCAGAGGGTGGTTTAAACAATTGTTGGGACGCAGGGATACTTAGACTTAGAGGAGCCCCAGTAGATGGTACCAATCCGCCACCAACTTTTTAATCAACTAAATTAATTTAATCAACATATACATACAATTCTCTAAAATTAGCAGATTCTTTATGTAATTAACATAATGAGAAACACCGCATGTGACATACTGCGACACGTTTAATGCGTTTTAATATTTAAAAAAACAACAGAAAAAATGCGTTTTTAAATTATTTCCGAATGAAATATTAATCGGGGTAGAATTAAATTGCATTATTTGAATTTCATTCGAATTTTATGTAAGATTTTATTTTCAAAGTTCAAGGGTAAGAAAAATGTAACATTTATGTGAAGGATGAAAAGGAGAAAAATTCAGATCTAAAAAATATAATTCTAAAATTTTCATTAATTAATCCAGATGTATACAAAGCTATTTCAATTTATATTCAACACGAGAGAGATAAATACAAATATACATTATTTGGGCGCTGAAGTGTTTAATTTATAATTCTTTTTGGAAAAGTTGAAACAGTATAACGAGTAACCTGAATTTTCACTACAAAAATTAAATAAGCTATAAACCTTTTTTGTTTTTAAAGTTTCAGATTTTTTATATTGGATCAGTAGAGAAATAAAAACTTTTTTCTCCTTATTCTCCAAAAATTATCAAAAGTTTTTAATTTGAAACTTTCCAGTTTTTAAAAAACCGTAGAAATGGAGAAGACTTCATCGCAAATATTCTAAAATATTTAACTTTCAATATTTATACTATTTACGGATATCACAACTGTGCATAATTTTTATACTGTATAGGGTTATTCAAATATTAATGTACAGAATGCCTGAAAATAAAACCAAAAATCCAACGACAAAATTTGGACAACCACTATAAAATGTGTCTATTGCAATTTGAAAAAATAACAATTTTTTTCTAAAAATGAAAAGAAAAAATTTTCTTTCTGTGGACAAAAATAAAAAAGAGGAAAGAAAAATGAGAGGGTAACCAACCAAATCCCCTTCCTTCTCTTTTTTATTTGTTTTGTTTTTTTTACTTTTATTATTATCAATTCACAATAAAAAAAAAAAAACATTTTTAAGAAATAATCACCAACGTTTTGGCACTCATACATCACCCTTATCAAGGCAAAAATTTAAATAAATAAAGAAACAAAAAAATAAAAAACACTCGAGCAGACAGGAACAGCAACAAAGCCTGCTCTCTTCCTATCACCCCCCAATCAAATGAGGTTCGAAATGAAAACTATCACAAGCATACAAAAAGGTTTATAACTAACTTAAACTACTTGAATTCTGTCTTATGTTGCTTGAAAGGATAAATTTAAATTTTCTATTTCACAATTCTGAGGAGAATACTTTTATTGATAATTATTATTATTATTGAATTATTGAATATATTATTTAGATAACCTTACAGTTCTCATAAACCATAATTTTTTAGACTTTTTATTTTTAACAATTTCATTCATATTTGATGCATTCATGAACACGATTTTCACGGTAGCAATAGTTTTTCAAGATATTAGTCAAAAATGCCGCCATATACATTTAATAATTGGATTTACGAAAAAAAAACTATACTTAAAAGAAAGAAACCAAGAGTTTATAAGTTTGCAATCTTTCTTTAAACAAATAACGAAATAGAACCACATCACCAACCGATCACAAACACGGGATTCCAGACAACAATAGTTTCGAGATATTAATAAAAAATGGCGCCATGAGCTATTTAATAATTGGATACTTTTTTAAACTTACTGGAATGATCCCTCCAGGGGCGCACAAAACATGTATGAAAAGTGGCGGTTGCTATCCCAATTGGGGGGGGGGGTTACCCAAGGAGCTGGGTGGGTGGGGTGTGGGTTTGAGTGAGATGGACTGGAAAATGTTGATTTTACTGAAAATAATACTAAACAATTCATGATTTTAAGTAAAAATGAAGAAAAAACTTTTTTTTATAAGGAAATAGCCCGTCCCTATCTTGGTGGCAGAAGGAGTGTGCGCCCCTGCGTCAATCTTTTGACATCCCTTAAAATCCATACAATCCCTTAGAATCCCTTGAAATCGTATCATTTCTTTTTAAATCTCTGAAATCCCTGAAATCAGTAGAAATCCCTAAACGTTCCTTGGAACTTCATTTAATATCATTTATTTCCTAAAGTTCTCTAGAAATCCGTTGGAATCTCTTGCAATATTGTTAATATCACTGATATCCTGGATATATTTTTAAAATACTTATAAAATTTCCTTAAATTCTACGAAAGACTTTGAAAGCCCTAAACAATTTTTATCTGTAGCTTGAAAATTTTTTAATTATCCTCAATATTTTTAAATCCTTTAAAATATCTTGAAATTTGTAACATCCATTGACTCTTGTGAAATCCCTAGTAGTAATCCCACAAAAATCGAGTACAATCCCTTGAAACATCTTAGAATCGTTCATATTTTTCAAAATTCCTTTAAAAAATTTTGAAATCTTTGAAATCCCGTGAAATTCGCAAAATCAGATAAAGTCCTTTAAAAAATCCTATAAGTTTTTAAATCCCTTTAAATGGTTGAAATCCGTTCAAATTCACCGAAATCTATAAAAAAGACTTTTTCACTCTGTTGCAATTACCTTAAATCCCTAAAAACCTCTTCAATTATTTTTAAATTCTTACGAAATAATTTAACATATTTTAAATCTCTTGAAGTTTTATATAATCACAGTGACTGGTTTAGTCAAGGAAAAAATTCTGAGCCATTTTTCGTTTCGCTAAAATTGATCACGATCATTAAAATTAAAAACTTAAAAATTTTAATACTGAACATTTTTCCATTCAATATAATTAAAACTCAACTTCAAATCAAAGCATTTAAGTTGATCTCTTTGTAAAATTTTCAACTTTCAAATAGGCAGTTTAAAAAAATTTTAATTCAGAAATTTGTTACTCATACACTAAATAACTAACACGCATAAAATAAAAACTTCGAAGAGTATTCAATTAAATTGCATTAAAATGAAAATTTCTTAACAATAATTTTTGTATAAATTGACCACTTCCATGTTATTATTGTATGCTCTAAATTGAAGATTCAATCAATACATTACTTAATGCTTAAAATTATATCATTTTACGCAATTGTAAGGTATAAAAATCAAATTTTTTATTTAAACTGAACATTTCTTAAATAAGTAGTGAATTATTTGTATTTTAAGTCATTTCAAATTAATCATGGTTTGATTGTTATTTATAAATAAAAATTCAGCACTTTCACTCAGGTAGAAAAATAAACAATTTTAAATTGCAAAAATTAAAATTATAAAGTTCAATGTCAGATTTTAAAATTTTACCTGTTTAAGACTTTCTATTGCAAACAATTCAGTTTCAAATTGTTTAGTTCTGAATATTTAATTCATGATAGCACATTTTAAGGAAACAGTCAAATGATGCTAAGTATAAAAAAATTCTTTTTCCAACATTGTTCTAATTGAATGGTTTAAATATAGAATAGTTTAGACTGAGACAATACTTAAATAATTAGTAATTTAATAAAAGCTTTTCATTGTAAATGTATTGAGTTGAAGCTATTTTAAAATTTAAAATAGTTTATAAAGTTTTAATTAGACGTTTAGATTTGTTTAACTACTAAGGCTTTTGAACAGTTTCAGAATAGTCTTGTGAAATAAATTATTGTTCAATTTCTAGTACTCGAACTGCGTTTCAATTAAAAAATTTGGTTGACTAAGAATCGAACTTTTGAAAACAGTAAAAGGAGCGAACGCTATCGAGAACGACACAGGGTCTATGGCTTAATGTATCTGTTCATCAATATTTAAAATAACATTTAAAAAAACTTTTCTATGACATTTTTTAATTATCCTTAATATTTTTAAATCTCTTAAAATCCCTTGAAATTTATAACATCTATTAACTCTTGTGACATTCCTGATAATAATCCCACGAAAATCGAATAAAATCTCGTAAAACATCTTGGAATTAATAATATTATTCAACATTTCATAAAAAATGATGAAATGTTTGAAATCCTCAGGAATCCCGTGAAATCCACCAAATAAGATAAAGTCTTTTGAAATACTCTAAAAGTTTTAATATCCCTTGACATTATTGAAATCTCTTAAAATTGTTCAAATCCGTTAAAATGCATTAAAATCTATATTACAGACTTTTTCATTCTTACTAAATAATTTAACATTTTTTTATCTCTTAAAGTTTTATATAAAGAATAATTTAAAAAGCATACTTCTTTTCAAGCCTTCTTGTGAAATTTTGTTACAGAATTTCACTGTTTTAAGTTCATGTTTTTTTCAAAAGATGTTTGGGAAATTTCGATTTTTGAGGTTGGCGATTATATTATTTCAGCTAATTAATGAAGGAGTTTAAAAATATTTTCGAAGGCAAAATCAAAAATAGTTGCATTAGCGAGCAATTTGTAGAAATAGTAGCATTAGTGTAATTTTTTTTAGAATAGTTGAAAAACAGTTGCATGGGTAAAAAAAAAGTGTCATAATGTGTAAATAGTGTCGTGAGTCCGAGGTTTGAAATGGTAATATTTTTATTTAAAACTCCAAATTTCTACATTTCTTTAGGTTATTTATTTTTATTTACCGTTTTTGTATTTTTATTTATTTTTTATTTATTTTATTTGGTTCGCGTTCAGGGCGGAGGCACTGACGGGAAATATATGTCGATTGAATTGCAAACATTAGATGTCAGAAAATAAAAAAATATATATAGGGAAAGATTATATATGCCGATATCTAATATTAATCTTCGATGGTATGCTTTTTAATTTAAAAGTTTCAAAATTGTATAATTATTTTATTTCAAATTGAAAGCCTTAATATTGATATAATATTAAATTTACAACGATTCCAATCGAACTGATTCAAGCTCAAATATCAAAAAATAAAATAGTTCAGGAATGAACATTAAAAAAGAGAATAATTGCTTCAAAAAGTTATGATCTTAAAATAAATTAACTCTCAACCTGATTGTTGCCCCCTTACCTAATTTTTAAGATTCTTCTGTGGATTCGGACACATTCGCTAAAAAAGATAACAGAAATACTAGGCGATATTTGATCGTGTTTGACTTCCGATTAATGTTCTCATTATATCGAGTTTAAGTCTTAATTTTAAATATATTATTTGACCAACTTTACTTAAATTATGTATAATAATGTTAAATGTTAAGTGTCAAAGAGGTAAATAAATAATTTCTTGAATTACTATTTTGATTACTCCCATTAATGAACACGTATTTTCACAACAGGGTGGCCCTTATTTTTCCCAAGCATATTTTTTGGTTCTCACCACCTATAATTGATTGAATGTCCAAAACAATGATTAGGTCAAAATTTCATCATCAATTTCATTTGATAAACGCCTAAACTAAAACACAAAAAATACAAACGTAATATTTTAACAGACTTCACAGTTTAAAATTCTATCAAAACGTGAGGAATAGGGCGATTTTTCACGAAAGTAGAGAAATAATAGGGGACTAAATTATCTTAAATAAAATTAGCCTGTAGATACCATATTAAATTCATTATAATACACTTAAAATTTTAAGTAAAAATGTATTGTACTTTAAACAAAATAGTGGCATGTCTAACTAGAAAGAAAAACTAGTTTTCTATCAAAAGAGATGATTTTTTATATTTTCTACTAATTCTTAAAATTCTTAAATTAAAATTTAAACGAAAGCAGTTGAGAATTTTTAAGCCAAAAAGACGGAATTTTAGCAACTGGTTGCATTTTCAATCCAAAAAGATGAATTTTCAGAAAAACTGTTAAATTTTCAACAAAAAAAAAAGTTTTTAATAATATTTGAATGTTACAAGATAATTAAATGTCTAACAAGATTTGAATTTGCAACTAAAATAAAGTACCTACAACAACAAAAAATAATTTTTATTAAAGAAGTTCATTTACTAATCAAGTAGTTAAATTTTCCATAAAAAAAAGATTAATTCTATCAAAACATAGCATAATTAATATTTCAACCGAAAAATATGAATTCTCGAAAAAAATGTTATAGTTCATATTTCAAAAAAAAATATTTGTTTAAAACCAATTATACAGTTGAATTCAACCAAAAAAGACGAATTTGTAACAAAATAGTTCCGCATTCAAACAAAAAAGATTAATTCTTATTCAAATATATGCCCTACGGGCGGGTACGCTCTCGCGTTTCGCGCTCGTTTTCGTACGTGTAATGCATACACTTTAACTACATTTTTTTAAACATAATGAATATTATAACCTAAATCGAAAACTGTGATTTAAACTTCTGAGGAATTACAGATATAATTTGTAAATGAAATTTCTTTCGATTTGTTTTTAAAGAAGATCCTCAAAGCACCTACAGCTTTGACGATCACATTCTCATTCTGAAACTCGCACTTCTCGCTCGATAATTCGTGTCCAATTGAAAAACTTCATCAAGATAATTTATAAATCGTGTTCAAATCCACTAGAAACAACCTTTCAAACTTACTGATCTCTTAAAATAAAAAATTGATAATCTTGAAAATGATCCAACTTTTTGAAGTTTTGATTAATTACGACATTTTGTGAGAATAGTTTTGAAATACATATTTTTTATATGCAGTAGAAATTTAGATTGATATTAATTAACTCATTAAAAAAAAATTTTTAAATTTTTTTTTGAAAATTTTGAAATTTTTATCGAATTTAAAAATGTCATTATGATAATTTGCAAATCTTTTTGCCGTGTACCAGAAAAATTTACAAAAATTTCTAAAACTCACACCAAATTTTTATTCAAATTTTTATGAATTTTTATGAATTCAAATAAAATTTATAATCTATCAGAAAAATACTTTTTTCTATTTTTCTCAACATTTTCAAAATTTCCAAAAGCACATAACTTTTCTCATTTTCATCGAAACTAAAACTTTTTTTTTTATAATTGGCAACTCTTTTACCCATCTATAAGAAACTCTTACAACAATTTCTAAAATTTCACCAAAAAAATTACGCAAATTTAAAAATTCTCTAAATTTGTTAAATTTTGGTTGGAAATATATGCTTAAAGAACTTAGCCTTCATTCTGGGAACCTTAAGAAGTGTATCAAAGGCTGACTCGATTGAACGAATCCTTCGAAAGTTAGCGTGGCATAACATTCAGGTAACCATACATACAGACATACTGACATACAGACAGACAGACATACAGACAGACAACAAATTTTTTTATGATTTTCTGATTCTCTAAGTGCCGAAACGTAAAGATCCGCTAAAAACCAGAGATCGAAAATTTGGACGATTACATCACACTATTATGAATGAGAATGTACAAATAGAATGAACTGATATTCCAAACAAAAAGATTAATTTCTCAAAGGAAAATGTTATACTTCATATTTAAAAAGCAACAAAATTAATTTTTGACCAATTACAGTTGAATTCAAATAAAGATACAAATTTTCAACAAAATAGTTGAATCCTAAACCAAATTAAATTACTATTCAACCAATCAGTTCCACTTTTAACCAAACATAATATTTCTACTAAAAAAGGTGAATGTGCAACCGAGAAAATTTTGTCCTTTAAGGCAGAAGAAAAATGTCAATCAAATTTTCAATTTTAATTTCAATTTTCAAATGTTTGTAAATATTTCTATATTTTAAAACAAATTGATCTATTTCGTCGAAAATTCGTTTATACTTTTTAAAATCAATTTCCGGATTGAAAATTCCACTATTTTAATGTAAAGTGAAAATTAAAGGTTTAGTGCCTAATATATGTATTACTTATTTGATCATGTTTTTTTCTTGACGTCTGGAAATCGACGTCGATAGTTTCCTGCGATTTAACGCTTAAAAAAATTATTTAAATAATTTTCAATTGTATGAACAATGAAAAATTGTTTTTAAAACAAACGGTAACATTAATTAATATTAATAAACTGAAGAATATCTAAATTCATTCTTTCTTTCTTCAATGAGCTGTCTGTTTAAAATACGAATATAATTTAAACAGTTCCATAGCATCAATAATATATACCTTTTTAAAAATTTCTGTTAGAAATTAATTGTTCAAAAAAGTTAAAATTGTTCAAGTAATTAAAAATTAGTTTAAAAATTACTGAAAATCAAAAACTTAACCTGTTATAATAATTTTTGCAAACAAAATCTTTCAATGTTACCATTCCTCTTAATATTACGTGAAACGCTCCTTGATTTATTCTGAATAGGTTCATGTATTATCAGTTACGTTAGTGCAATACTTTCGCAGTTTTTCCAATGTCTTTGGGGCATGGGTTAATAAGATACGTTAATGAAACTTAATAAAACTCTCGGAAAAGGAAAATCAAACAATCTTCATTCTTTGTCCAATTTTCCTCTTTATTTACATATTTTAAAATAAATACTTCATTGCAAAAGACTTCTTATAATTAAAAACCATTTTATATGTACATTTAAAAGTAAAAATCCTTTTTTTAGTCTCAAACGTTAAGCACGGATGGGAACGGTTAAACCTCGTATGGGTGACCATTCGTGATTTTCACTATTTTGCGCGGTAAGCGGCTGCGCTTGGGAAACGGTTTCAGAAATTTCTTCTTCCTTGGACCAAAATCCCTAACAAATGCGAATACAAATGTAATTAAATTTAAAATAATTTGTTTTTGTTAAACAACAAGTGCACCAGGTTTAATTACTTCAATCTGATTATTTTCGACCTGGAGGTTTGTTGATGTTGGTAGCCCAGAAAAAATCCCGGTTTCTAATTTTTTAAGATGTGTACTTGTCATATCAAGTGCAAAATAAAGGAGAGTTGACACATTTGAAAATGAATTTTTTTCAATAATTGAGATTGGATTATGACTTATCGACAAATCTGTCAAATAAAACAAACCCCTAAAAGTTCCAGATTTAATAACTGTGAGGAAATTGTTTCGCAGACTGAGGTATGTTAGCTTTGGCATGTTGACAAAACTTCCAGGTTCAATAGAATCTAGCTGATTACTTTCGATATTAAGATTTGTCAAAGACTTGCATAATTGATTAAAAGTCCCTTTTCTAATTTTCCTGATTTTATTCTCATCCAAGTGAATTTCCGTCAACTCTTCCATGTTTTCTAAGATTCCATTAGAAAGAAAATAAATTGAGTTACCACTCAAATATAGAGAATTAAGACTCCTTAAGTTTCTAAAAGAACCTGGTGCAATATAAGAAATTCTATTGGACCACAATTCAAGCAATTTGAGAGAATTTAATCCAGAAAAAACATCAGCTTGCAAAGTTGTAATTTGATTTTTACTTAATAGAAGTTCTTCCAAATTTGAAAGACTTCTAAACACACCGCTTGGAATCGATTTAAATTTGTTGGTACCAAGATTGAGAGTTTTTAGTGATGATGGTAAAGTTCTGACGAAATTCATATTTTCGAGGCGATTGAGTAGCAGGTAGAGTGTTTCAAGTTTAGTATGTTCAAAGGTTCGATCTTCGATTTCCCCTATTAAGTTCTTTGATAAATTTAATAATTTGATATGCTTATTTTTGATGACTTTTGAATGTAGTTTCTTAATTTTGTTTTCATCCAGCATCACTTCAAGAACATCTACTGGTAGCTCATTTAAAAGATCTTTGGATATATTTTCAATTTCGTTAGCACTCAGAGAGATAACAGCTACATTTTGAAGATGGTACCAACTTTCGCCAAATCCTTTTATTCCTAATTCAGAGAGGTCCATCCAAATCTAGTTAACATAAAATAAAAGTATCAGGAAATACGTGCAAGATGAATTTGCTCTTCATGATGAGATTAAGCAAATTTTTCTTGTAGTCCCAACTTATTACTTTCCAGAATATTTTTTATTAACAAAAAATTATCATTACTTTGTCAAATATTAAATTTTTATCAGTTACTCACAAGGTTATCTTTATGAATAAATTTCATTTTTTCACAGTGAAGATCCACTTTTTGAGCCTCTTTTATATTTACTACAATGCCATTGTCGATGCAAACCTCAGTCAAATTGTATGAGTCTCGAGTAACAGTATGATTGAATATATTTGTATAATTTGTTTTAGATCCTGATGCCTCTATTTTATTTTCTTCAAGCAACGAGGCGTTTTCAAATAGCAATAGATTAATAGAATTTAATTTGTTTCCACGTATATAAATTGTGACATTTGTAGGCAAACCCAAAAATTCGCCAGGGTTTATAGACGATTTTGGAAGGTAGGATATATTTAAAGCCTTCAAATTATCTAATCCAACAAAAACTTTATCTAAAGATATGATTTCGTTTTCCGAAAGTGATAAATATTCGAGATTATTGAGGTTAGAGAAGATGAATTCTGGCAGAGCCTTGAGGGAATTATTTCTCAGGTTCAAGGTCTTAAGTGTTTTCAAATTATTGAAGGCTTCTCTTCGAATTGACCTGATTTGCATACCAGATAAGTCTAGAGTTTCTATTAAAGGATCCTCAGAAATTATTCTATTCAACATCCCATTTTCGATGTCTAAAATGTTAGAATTTATTACTTCAGTTCCAACTACCAGAGACTGTAATAGAAAAATTGGAAAGACGAACATGATGTATCTGTAAAAGAATTATTAGGTCATAAGATTTTTTAAAATGATTGTATTATTATTATTATTATTATTATTATTATTATTATTATCAGATTAGTAAAATTTTAAAAGTAAGGGAAGTTTCAAGATTTTTAAGATTTTCAAGTGACTTTTCAAATACATAATTCTTAATTTCTTAATTGCAAAAAATATATACATTTTGTTTCAGGAAAATAAGAATATTTTAAATGTTTATTGTTTGCGATGATTTGTAAAAACATCTATTGAAAAATATTCATTTACAAAAATCAAGGATTGTATCTAATACATTCACATCATTGGAGAAGTATAATACAAGAATTGTCTAAATACCTTTTTTAGAAGAAATGTCTCAGCTTCCTATTTGAATTTGATTTTTTCACTTAGAATTTTTAATTATCATCAATAGAAATATATATGTTACTGATGAAGATTCAACTGATGCAGCTCTTTATTTTAATAAAATATTTAGAGTCATTGACCGACAAAAAATGGTAGATCCTCTTGAAATTTATACCTTATTAAAGAAGACTTGAAGACGTTTTCTGGAATTTAATTTAAGTTTTTGCTGTGTTGTCATTCGGCAAAAGTCGGTCACGTACTGAAACTCGAAACTAACGGTTTGATGAAATTATACTTCGCAGCCTCTGCTGGCGATAATGAGAATTATGTTTTGATTTTCTTTTTTGAAGAAAAAATTTATTTCAGAAAAGAAAAATAATTTA
>NC_046662.1:79604940-79614495 GCF_010883055.1 Belonocnema kinseyi | reverse complement strand
TCGATGAAAAAAATTAAATCAATATCAAGGATTACAAATGCAGAATTATACAAATTTAATTAGAAACTTCGGTTATTTTAAATTACAAAAAATGAAGAGTTTATAGAAAATATCTATTTTTATCCAGGAAACGTTTGTTTACTTACTTTTACATTAGCTATTAGTTACTAATGAATTATTATCAGTGTTAATTAACTTATTATAATTGCTCAAAAAAGAATTTGTACTAATCATACAGTATAAAATGACTAATCTCGATAGTAATATTATCAAAATAAATCAGAAGTCAGAAAGAGCCAAATAAACACGGGGTGTCTACCTGACGGATGATTTGAAATTCCCTGGTTTTCTCCTGGTCAAATTTTGATTTTTTTTTCAATCAATATTAAAGTGATAAAAATATTTGAATGATTTAGATTTAAGAATAGTTTCAGATCTCATAGATTTTTAATTTAAAACAAGGAATTTTTAAAAAGAATTACAATTCTGAGTTGAAACATCAAATGATTGTTGGTCATAAGAATTAAGATTTAACAAATTTTTTGTTCTGGAACAAATAATATTTCTTTACGAAAATTCCCTGTCCTAAAGTCTAAATTATAATTCTTTGCGGAAATTCCCTACTCAAAGGTAAAAATCATATTCTTTACGGTAATTCCCTTTCTCAGAGTCTAAATTATAATTCTTTATGAAAACTCTCTGTTACAAAGTGAAAATTACATTTCTTTATAGAAATTACCTTTTCACAAGTCTCTTTTTCTAAAATTTGTAAGAGAGAAGTTTTAAATTCTAGAGAAATTTTATTTTAAAAAAAATGAATATTTAAATTCAAACAAATTCACATTTATAACAAACAATTTTTAAAGTCAAACAAATTCTAACAAATTGTCTTTTTATAAATTAGAATTCAAATAACTCTGAAATTTTCCCGCTCCATATAAAAAATTATTCCATATAAAAAAAAATTTCTAAAAAAGAAAAGAAACAATTGTCCTTTTTTGGGAAAAATAAAAACGAGGAAAGAGAAATGAGAAGGCAACCTACCTAATACCCTTTCTTCTCTTTTTATTTCTTTCGTCTTTTTTTTTATTATTATCAAATCAAGGCAAAAAAAATCAAAATTCGAACAGGAATGAACAGAAACGAAACCACAATGCTCTCTCCCTGGCACTCGAGAATCATTTATCTTTTCTCTTTTTTATTTTTGTCAAAAAGAAGAAGTTTTTCTGATCTTTTTTAGAAAAATTTGAATCTTTTTTCAAATTGCAATACGAATATTTTATGGTGCTTGTCCGAATTTGATCATTAGATTTTTGGTTTTATTTTCAAGAATTCTACACAATTCTTTAAGAAATTCCCTTTTTTCAAACTCAAAATTAGAATTCTTGAGAGAAATTTTTAAATGTTTTATTTATTTATTCTCCGTCCAAACTCAGGATTAAAATTATTTAAGTAAAGTTTCTCTCCTTAAGTAAAAATTGTAATCATTCTTACCGAAATGATCTGTTCTAAAGTAAATCTAAAATGAAAATTTTAATTTGTAAGGGAAATTTCCAGTTCTATCTCCGAATCATAATTCTTTTAGAAAATTCCGTACCAAAAAGACAAAATTCTTATTCTTTACGTAAATTGCGTGTCCGAAATTAAAAATGATAGTCCTTTACAAAATTTTATGTTCCAAAGTCAAAATTATAATTCTTTAATGAAATCTCCTGTCACAACTTAGAATTACAGTAATAAAATATATAAAATCACTTTTAATTTGCATATTAGTATATTTGAGAGAAAAGTCTTAGTCACTGGATCAAATTCCCGGTCATTTCATAGTTTTCCTCGGTAAAGAAATTTCCGATCATTTCAAGGTCTTTCTGATTTCCCGACCAGATACACCATGAAACATTTTTTGCGGAAAACGTACAAAAATCTTTTGCTAGGAGGTGAACCACAAAATATATAACATAGCAGAGAGATTTAAAAGGTCAATATAGAAACGCGAAGAAATTAAAACTAGATAAAAAACTAGTAACAAAGATTTAAAAAGATAAAATATAATGAATCGAAATATACTTTTGAACATTAAAAAGGGGTACGAAAAATTTGGAATGCATATTCAGAATGTTCTGAACAAGGTCTATTTACATCTTTCATTCCTCTGTTAAATATTATATTTTATGCAATATTATCATTATATTATAAATGTTATATATATATATATAAATATATTCTAATATTTTTCTATTTTTCATACCAGTGGCTAAAAACTAAGAAAAATTTAGAGATTTGAGTTTTTAGACCCCTAAGTTGAAAGTTTTTCTTCCAATCCGATTTTGCTCGGGGAAGGTTCCAATTAAGGCTCTTAGAATATCGAATTGCGATATAAGGGATCAAATTTGCTATTTATATTATTCTCTTTTTGAGATAACTGATTAAAAACTAAGGAAAATGACGAAATTGGTAAATTTGGCCATTTTTTAGACGCCTATGCTGGAAGCTTTTCTTTTAGTCCGATTTTCCTTGAGGGTGGTTCAAATTAAAATTTTGTGTATATGGTATTACGGTAAAGAATCAAATGTAATATCTCTTTTTGACCATTGGTTAAAAGCAAAGAAAAATGTATATTCCATATAAATTTGGACTTATAATTGAGTTTTTTTTCAGAAAACCGTGTTAGTGCCCCTTTTTTCAAAAGACATTTTAATGGCTCAAAAATTACAGGGTGGCCGTTTTTTAAATTTGATACGTCAATAAGTGAGCTGCAAATCATTTTAAGTAATTTCAATCTAGAAATATTAAAAATTGAACGATTAAATTTTTATTATAAACTGAACACTTCTTAAATCAGAAGTTATTATTCTTGCCCGAAAAAGTTTACAAATCCTAAAAAAGCTTCAAAATTTTATTTCAAAACCTTGAAACCCCTACATGTTGTTTTATATTTTTTCAAATTTAAAATTATTTTTGAAATTTTTTCAGAACCTCTAAACATCTTTTAAAATCATTTGAATTTTTCATAATTTTTTTTTTAATTCTGCAAAATTAACAATATTTCCCTAAAATTCACGAAATTCATTTTATATAACTGATTTTGAATCGTCTTGTAAAGTCAATTACCATTCACTAGTTAAACCTTAATATACTTTTCAATTTTAAAAATCATTCTAATTTATATTCATAGTTCATCAACTAAAAATGTTTTTTTCAGGTATCATAAAATTCGCGGTTATTTCCCGGTTTCCCGATCCAGCGGACATCCTGAATTATTTGAAATTCCATCGCACATTTTTGTAAGAAAAAATTTTTATTTTTCAATTGCTTAGAAATTCGAGAAGCGTAAAAACTAATAGAGCCATTTGATTAAAAAATTTTAAAATTATTTTTTTTTACAAAAATTGTCTATTAGTTCTTGTCCAATTAGTTTTAATTCATACACATCTAAATACTTAAAGTTGTGTTAAAGTTGTGTTAATTTGACACTAAATTATACTTCGAGAAGCAATTATGCGTTTTATTTTGAAAATAGAAAATGTACCATTTTAATTTTTAATTTAGCATTGTTAATGCATAATTATTATTAACATAACAATATAAGGTTAGAATATAAATTGAGAAAACATAGAATTTTCTTAATTTAAATTAAAAAACCAGCAGAAAATATTTAAAAAAATTATTAAATTATGTTTCCCTAGCAATTCATAGTAACGAATTGAATCAGTAAGTTAGTACTAAGCAGATTATTCGAATACATTAAATAATTTATTTAGTAACATAAATCTCTCTATTTTATTTAGTACAAATTGATAAAATTACTAATTTAGCAGTCAGGCACAATGCTACCAAATGCATTAGTAAAATGTCTACTCATTCGGATTTAGAGAGTAGACAATTAATCTTAAGGTCATCTGATGAGTGGGACACGTGGTCATATTCCTACCTTACCGCATTTTTTTTAATTTCCCAACTTATATTCGCACGAAACGCCACGTCGAGTGGTAAATTTGGGATACTAAACAAGAAGCACTATGAATGGTGGGTCTGGTCCTAAATTTGTATAATTATGAAAAAAGTTTCTTGTTGTAAATAATTTTTTCTGCTTTTTTTCTAATTATTAAAGCTTAGGGCCAGACCAACCTTTCTTAGTGCTTCTTATTTATTATCCCAATTTTTCGACTCGTTGTGGCGCTTCGTGTTAAAATAAGTTGGGAAGTAAGAAATGTGATAAGGTAGGAATCTTGTCACGTGACCCACTCGTTACGTGGCCTTAAACCTATCATGAAACAGCAATAAACAGTAAGAAAAAAAGTATCCCAGCAAACAGAATAATTTTGTTAAGCAGTTTTGGATGTTCTTACCAAAATTTGGGTGCATCTACCAAAAAAATAATTTATTTGGCTTAAACAAAAAGTTTGTTAAGCACTTCTTGTCGAGTGTACCAAGGAATTTTTTTGAGCATATCAAACAACCAGCGGCGCATGTGTTCTCTTTTGACTCATGACGAGCAGCTGACCACTTTTTCAATATGGTGGATTTGAGCGAAAATCATCTTTCTGCATTTTGATCATTAATATTATTTGTAGTTCAATCAAAGAAGACGAAGTTGAAAAAAGTTGAGTTTGTTTCGAAAAAGCGTTAGGACGGATCACACTGCGACCCAACAGATTTGAGATGAATGAAGCCTAGGATCTCTAATAATTGCATTTCAAGGTAAATGATTTGTACGTTTTATTATTCGTTGTATTTGATCTCTCATATCCTAAAAACATGCTTGAAAATAATTACGCAGGTGTTGAAATTATCTTAAAGTATTTAAGAGAAATCTCTTAATTGATCACACGTTCATCTAATCAACGAGTATTCCGAAAATTAATTGTGAATAATTAAACGAATTTTCTACAGATCAAATACATTTTATTAAGACAATGCATTTTGTCCTTCCAGTTTTTCCTCATACAGAAAATATTTTATATTTCATTGAAAAAAAAAATACATTTTCGTTGTAACAAAATAATTTTTGCCTGAAAAAATGGTATTGCTCCAACAAAACTATATTGTTAAGTTTGCCAATGTTCAGTTCGATCGAAAAAAACATTATTTGGTTGTGATTACAGGTATTTAGTTCGTTCAGCAAACTATTTTCTAAAATGTACAATATTTTTATCCAGCCTGAAAAATCATTGTGTTGAGCTAACAAATATTTGGTTAATTTAACAAAATAAGTTTGCCCAATCTACACAACATTTCATATATCCCTAACAAACTTATTAGTTAGTTTAACCGAACGCTCCAACAAAATAATTTGGATGGCTCAGCAAACCGATTTTTTTGATTCTATAAAATCCAAAAAATTTGGTTGGGACAACCAAACTTTTGATCGGTTAACCAAACGTTTTTCTCAGTGAGCAACCAGGACATCAAATCTGAAGGTTACTGACAATTGCGTTAAAGAATATGAAAATAAGGAAATTGGGATTTTCATGGTTTGGAACGACTCTTGAACCCTATTACCTAGGTCCTAGAAAACCTTTCCTTGAGGGCGCTTGCCACATTCGTTGACTCATTTTTTTATAGTGCAGGGTAGTTTTTTATGAATTCTGCAAGTCTGTGGACCACATAAAAGATAATGAATTAAGATTACAGAAGACAACCCGGTAGTTTTGACCAAGCACGTGCCGCATTATGATTAAAAAGAAGATTGTGGGGGAGCTCATTTATCGAGCGGATACAGGCACAAAGCTGACGATAGGAACATAATATATATAGTATACAATATGCATTATACATTATACATTATACGTAGCTCGAGCTACTCGGCGATGATCACTTATCAGAGTTTATTAATTTCCTTGATGGGCTCGAGCTGCTTCGAGTGACAGATTGTACCCGAGTGTGTAAGCGTATGTCACGGCGTTCTTGATGAAACTTGATGAAACGAGGCAAGTAAACGGGCGTAATTCGATTGGCAGCTGCACCCGGACCCAGGAGGAGGAACTATCTCCTCAATAATAACGACGCGCTTTTTAAGGATGCAGGCACTCTCGCACCTATAAATCATCGTTGATAATTTTTATAAAACTCACTCAAAATCAGCTTCCCGCGGTGTCTCTTTTAATTCCTTTACTCGTGACGCGAACGTAATCGCTTAATAATCACCAATCTTCAGGCGATTTCACGACCATCGATTCTTTTAATTAAGGTGCGGTTCTTCCAAGTCAAAAGCCGGTCTCTAAATTCCAGAACACCGGCAGCCATGCCAAAAGTTGAGCTCGTTAGCGCGATTTAAGCTCTAAAAATAATTTGCTTCAGGCTACCAAATGTCGTTTATGAAAGCTTGACATCAAAGATAGTTTCTGTAAAGGTCGTGTGAAATCACTTAAAACGAAAATCAAAAAGATTTGACTGTAAAAATCTGTTTATCCGCGCAAGCTAGTACCTATTGTGGTACCTGGTACAATAAACGGTCGATAATATTTATTTTTTCTTGTGCAATTATTATTTAATTTTTTTAATTAATTTATTGCAGATGAAATATGCATGTGAAACATAAACTTCTGTTTTCTAGAATCAAATATTTTAAAAGTATGAAAAATGAACTTTAATCTTTACTTTAACTTTATTATTTATCCGCTTCTGTTCGAACTAAATTATTAGAATCAAATAAGAAAATCTAGACAATGTTGATTAAAAGTTCATTCTTTTGGTTGAAAAGCTTATTATTAAATTTTTAGTTAAGAGTTCGTCTTCTTTGATTCAAAATTTAAGTATTTTGCTGAAAATGCAACAACTTTCTTAGAAAGTCATCCTTTTCATTTGAAAATTCAACTGTTTTGTCAAAAATTCGTATTGTTGGCTTGAAAATTGAATTACATTTTTGTTTACTTCTTTGGTTTAAAAACTATCTTTTTTGTAGAAATTTCATTTTTTTGTAAAAATGCAAGTGCCTTGTTAAAAATTATCTAATTCAGATAAAAATTACATTTTTTTGTAAAAAATACAACATTTTTTGGTTGAAAATTCAACTATTTTGTAGAATACTTTCATTGTTAGTTCAAAGATTTAACCATTTTTTTTAGTTGAAGTTTCATTATTTTACTTAAAAATTTATTTGTTTAATTTAAAATGGAACTATTTGTTGCTGTTGATGTTATTAATTATATATCGAAAAAATGCTGTTCCACTTTTGGTTGGAAATATTTTTTTCTTTTATTTCATTAAAAATGCATGTATTTTGTTGAAAATCCACCTGTTTTGATATGGAAAACTGATGCTCCTGGTTTAAAATTTAACGATTCGGTTGATATTTAATTATATTTTGTTGAAAATTAGTCTTTTTTGGTTAGAAATTCATAATTGTAGCTCAGTTGTTTGGTTAATAATGGAATTACTTTGTTAAAAGTTCTTTTTTTTCTTTTATATTTGCCATTGTTAACTAAAAATTTTAATAATTGGTGGAAAATGCAACGTTTTAGATAAAAATATAGGTTTTGTATACAAAGCCGGTACCGGTAAAAAAATTGTCAGTACCAGTAAAAAAAAATTGTCGGTACTATAAGAGGAAGTATTTTGATCAAAATTATTTCTGTTACAAGACACAGGGGTGGCTTCCAGTACCCCTCCCCATGAGACGTTGAAGAAAAGTTATAAAAATTTGAATTCCATGAATTCTGTAAATTCCTTAAAGGTGGAGCCTACATGCGAGCTAAAATTATTTCTTTGACCAGATAGTGTATATAAACTTCGTAAAGAAAAAACGTAATTTTTTAAAGTTTTAACACTGCAAATTATATTTGCATGTGTTTTAAAGTCCAGGTTTGTAATCAGCCCATGAAAATGCATCAGTATTCGATTTAACAAAAAAATGAGAAAAAAAGGAAAAAATTCGGTAACATGCAATGTTACCGGATGCAATGTTAGGCCGGCAGGCCAGCCACTACGTTCCTTAAATTGCACGAATTCCTTGAATGCCATGAATTCATTGAATTGCATAAATTCCTTAAATTGCAGAAATTCTTTGAATTTCATGAATTCCACGAATTCCATGAATATGCGCGATCTGCTACTACCTTGCTAGAAATATGCTTTCTGAAAAAACCGGTAAAAAGAATTGTCGGTACCGGTAATTTTTTTTACCGGTACCGACAAAGTATACACTTCGAAAATATAACTCTTTTTTTAAATTCATATTTCCGTATCGAAAATTCAACTATTTTGTTTTAAATTCCTCTTTTTGGGAAAAAACTAAATTTCTTCGTTGAAAATTAAACTATTTGGTTAAAAATTCGTTTGAACTGTTTTTAATTTTAAATTAAAATCTTTGTTGGAAAATTCATATTTTCGAGTTGGAAATTCAACTGTTTTGTAAAAAATTGGTCTTTTTGGCTTGAAAAGTCAACAATTTTCGGAAATTTCCAAAAAATTCAATACTATTCTGTAAAAAGTCGGTGCTCTTTTTAATCAATTTTTTAAAATTAAAATTTCGATATTTTATTTCTAGTTTAAGATTGATCCTTTTTACTTTAAAATTCTACTATTTAATAGAAAATTAATGTAATCTCTTTAAAATTCATACTTTTTACTTACAAATTTATCTTTTTGGTTCAACATTTAACTATTTGGTTACAAATATATGTATTTTGTTGAAACTTTATCCTATTTGGCGGAAAATTAATCTTCTTAGTTGAAAATTCAATGGTTTGGTTTAAAATTGATGCATTTTGCTAAGAATTTTTATTTTTATGAGAAAATTCATCTTAATGTTGGAAATGATATTTTTTATTGAAAATCCAAATAATTTGGTTTAAAACTGAACTTTTTTGTAAAAATCTCTTGTTTTTGAATTGCAAGTTCAACATATTGAATGAATTTTTTTTTTACTGACTGAAAATTCTTCCTTCGTTAAAAATTCAAATCCTGTTGAAAATTCGTCATTTCATCTGAAAATTCATATCTTTTGGTTATTTTTGCATGACTCCTATATAATATCAAGAAAAAGATTAAGTCGAAAGAAATTTCGTTAAACAGATGTGGGGGGGGGGGGGGGGAGTCAAAACGTAAGAACTCTAGCAAAGGGGTGTACGTAGTTCAAAGTTTGAAGAAAAAAAAACTTAACGTAATTTATGCATGGCACCATATAAAAAGTGTTTATTTATATAGGGTCGTGCATAAATTACGTAGTTTTCATTAGAAAAGGAAAAACTAATTTATATTAAAAACTGTTTCTTAATAGTTTGATAGCACAATCCTGATAACTGTGAATGTTGGTAACAGAAATATACCGTCAGTAATCTAATGCATTATCCAAAATCTGAATGATAAACCCGTCAATTGGAAATGATTGATCACTCGAAATGTCGCATTTTCATATCTTTACTTGGAAATACGAGCCACCTTACCATCCCTCTGTAATCCTCGAGCAATCTAGGCTAATTAGTTGAGTTTCGAGCAGTCATCAGGTACAATATTCTATTACAAATATTACACCCACACACAAACACAAAGTTATTATCCAACATACAGAGCTCAATCTAACGTAAACATCTGTCAACCTGCAAGAGAATTCTC
>NC_046662.1:79599477-79604840 GCF_010883055.1 Belonocnema kinseyi | reverse complement strand
AAAATTTTTCAACGATTATAAAACATTAAAATATCCGTCGAACGCATCGTCCTGTTTATTCCTAATGACGCCCCGCGAGACACACTTCAGAGCAATTACCTCAATTTTATCAAGAACCAGAGAAAATACGAGCGCATCGCATTATATCATAAAGCGGTTGTTCAAACAACTTTTAATTCCAATGCGCATTTTCCCATTAGGTTATTAATGCGGCCGAAGCCTCAATTACCTCGGTCTTTCCACTATATTTCCGTTTCATTATTTATTATCCCTCTTTATTTCAGTCGACGATTCTCCGGAGATTTAACGCAGACCCCCTGGGAACTGAAGTCCACTGAATAATTTACCATACGATGGATATATAATGAATTTTATCAATAGTTTTGACTGCACGAGATACGTGACTTAATGCTCCCCTCAAATTATAGGCTCATTCACGCCTAGAGTAATTATAATCAAATTTTTCCTAAACAAACAGGTACTTTCCTCTCTTAATTTGAATCAGTGAAATTTCACCGACAATCAGTGACGTACTTCTGGCTATTTGTATTAGTGAAAATTGTCTGGGAATCACTGAATATTTACTGAAATTCAAATCAGTTGCTAATGGTTTCCCAGTAGAAACTATTTACAGTTTTACTGAAAATGCAGTAAATTTTCTATTGGAAAACTATAATAAGTAGTGTCAAATGACTAAAATTTCAATGAAAAAATACTGCAGTTTCAGTGAAATGTCACCTATTTCCAGCGAAAGTTCACTATCTTAAATAGCCAGATGTACCTCACTGATTCGCAAAGGAAGGTACCCCAACCCGAACACACCGATTTTGATGATTCTTGGATATGTTGTAGTACATTAAAAAATAAGAAAGAAGCGTTTTTTCTATCAGTGGAAAAACATATCTAAGGGATGAAAACCGCCCTCAAAGTTCACCCCCAAAACATTTTTTTTAATCTTAAATTTTTTTAAAATTAACGTTCCGCAACACTGCTCCGACCCAGGTTGCTAATCAATCCGTCTATCAATAACCCCAAGTGAAGATCCTCACAAAGTCGTTATGTAAGGTTCCCCACTTGGGTCCATTAGTGGCCAAGGTCTTTTGTTTCAGGCGTCATTCACTCTACTGACACTCTTTTTATTAACTATTTGCCGCCATACTTTCCTGTCCTGGAATACTTCTCTAGCTTCTTTTATGTCCATGCATGTTTTCATGCAGGCTCTCGTGTTTTTGTGACTTCTTATGTCTCTTCTAACTACAGTCTCATTCACACATTCTAATCGTCTTTTTCACGGTCTACCTCTGGGAACGCTGCCATTTACTTTACCTTGATACACTTGTTTCGTTAGCCGTTCATTCGGCATTCTCTCAACATGCTCGAACCATCTTAACCGATTCCTTTCCCATGTGTCTACTAGCGTCTCTTCTGCACCACATTTTTTTAGAATTATCTCGTTACTTACTTCGTCCATCAGAGTTTTCCTGCATATTATGCGCATGAATCTCATGTCAATTGCGTTAATTGTACTCTTATCTTTTTCTTGATAAGTCCATGTCTCGCTACCGTATAGTACAGTCGGTACAAATATAGAATTATGTATTGCCATTTTAGCTTTATTTGATATATTTTTACTTCTGATAAGGGGACCTGCTCTACCAATAAACTCCTTACCTTCGTTTATGCGTCTATCTAATTCCTCATTTATCTTCCCGTCCCTAGTAAATAAGCTACCAAGGTATACGAACTTTTCAACTTGTTCAATTCTCTCATCATTTAATAAAATATTGCATAGTGTTTTCTCACTCTTTCCTTCGAACAACATAGTTTTCGTTTTATTTGCGTCAACTTTGAGGCCCATGCTCTTCATGCTTGCATCTAGTTTATTCAACATTCTTTGTAAGTCTTCGATTGACTTTTCCATAAAAACCTTATCATCTGCGAACACTAACCCACGTACTCTTGCTGCTTTGAGGTCCACACCCTCTTCGTCGAAAAGAGCCATTCTTAAAAACTTGTCCATAAATAATATCAATTACCATGAAGACATAACGCATCCTTGTCTAACTCCTTGAATAATATCGAAACAGTCACTCAATTTCCCATTCACCCTTACACTCGCTTTGCTATTCTTATATATTGTTTTTATAGCTTGTAGGATCCATCCATTGACTCAATACTCTTTCAGGACTTCGCAAAGTTTACTTCTGTCTACCTTGTCAAAAGCTTTTTCTAGGTCAACAAATGCACAGAAAACTTTTTTTCCTACTCTCAAACTTTTTTCTGTTATTTGCCTTAAGCTAAATATTTGATCCGTACATGACCTTCCTGGCATAAACCCACTTTGGACTTCCCAAATCTTTGCTTCTGTTATTTTCATTACCCTACGAATAAGTATTTTTGAGTATATTTTACTTACGGTACTTAATAAACTAATCTCTCTGTAATTATTGTAGTCACTTTTATCTCCCTTTCTTTTGTATATTGGTACGATAATTGCTTTTTTCCAATCGCCTGGGATGTCTCCCATCTCGAAACATAAATTTATCAATTCGCACAGTCTATGTGGTATGCACGCGCCACCGTGTTTAAGTATTTCAGCGTTAATACCGTCTACCCCGGCAGCCTTACCGTTTTTCAAGTTCTTGATTATATCCCTAACCTCAGTGACACAGACTTTTTCAATTGAGTTTTCCATCGCATCGTGTTCAACATCCCAGTTGTGGTGTCCTATAGCTTCATCTCCGAATTGTCTTCTAAAATAGTCTCTAAAAGCTTCTAGTATTCCGTCTGCATCATATACCATTTCCCGCCTACTATTTCTCATGTTGAAAAATTCTGTACATTTGTTTCCTTTCATTTTTTTATAAAGCAGTTTCTTGCTTCCTTCAAAGTCATTTTGTATTTTCATGTCTTCTTCTGCTCTAATTGTATTTGTACGTTTCCTAACTAATAATTTGAGTATCCTGTTTTCGTGTTTATAATCATTTTTACGTCTATTTCTTTCTTCATTGCTAAGACCTGGGATGTTCAAAATTCTCGTGAATAGGCAAAATAGTTTAATTATGACCAAATATTTATGTTTATAAAGAAAATAGAAAAATAAAGTTAACGTTCTTCTGCATTTTTAATACAAAATATTTTTAGAGGGTAAAACCACCCCTATTAATTAAAATTAGTATTTGAATAATGCGATAGTTTAAAAGCGATTTTTTAAATTTTTCATTGCTATGTAGACGTCATTATAATGAAAATATAATTTTCATTGCATGGCAGATAGTACTGGCGCAGTACTAGAAATGAAGATTAGACAGAGTTAAGCCGACGCTCATTTTGAATTTATAACAAGAAGAGGCCTGCATAAGATGTGTGAACTATAATATCGCTTAAAGGATAGATTAGCTTTATTTTGCGTATGCATTTCTATGCACTCGTTACGAATCCAACAAAAATGAAGGTGGCTGATCGTTGAATAAAAATCAACTCAGATACGATTGAACATTTTTAATCGTATCTCGGAAACCAAGGATGATTTTTCACGTTTTTTCGGCTTACGTTAAAGATAATATTTTAGGCTCTATGTCATAGAATTTTCAGATTTTTGCAACGATTCTTCTAGGTCATTCTGAAAGTTTAAGTCGAGGTATAAAATTTGAGAAAAATCTTGATTTTTTTAAACTACTTACTTCTGTCTTCTCTTCAAAACGTCAAAAAATATCTATCAGGCACCGTTTAACGTGGAATTTCAAAGGCTTTCAAACTGTTTAAAAAAATTCCCTACCTCTTTTCTTCACTGAGTTATCGTGGTTCAAAGTCAGCAATGATTTTTAATAGTGCTCGCGCCATTCGGCCTTGGATTCACACAGTGAACCAAGGTGGTACGTACAGAGAAAAAATTGCTCGAATTTTTGAATGTTTATTCTAAAATTTTTAACCTACCGTTCAAGCCGGCCTTATCCGAATGGGAAATGCCTGTATTGAGCCGTAACTTACTTCTGGCTCAGTATTGCGCCAGATGTAAGTTACGGCTCAATACAGGCATTTCCCATTCGGATAAGACCGGCTTGAACGGCAGGTTAAAAATTTTGTAATAAACATTCAAAAATTCGAGCAATTTTTTCTCTGTACGTACCACCTTGGTTGACTGTGTGAATCCAAGGCCGAAGCTGAATGATAGAAGATACCCTTTTGTATTTACTCTTCACACTTTCAAGACTCAAATTTTTTCTTTCCCACTGCTCCAATAATTCACTGCTCTTTCTTTATATTCAAAAGATAAGTCTTCTCTATCTTCTTTGCACTGATTTGTTGGAAATTCTACAGGAGGAGAAAAATAATGCATTATTTTGTCCTCAATAATTTGTACTTTAGGATCTTTGTATTCCTCCTGGAAATCTAACGATTCTTCTGAGATTATTTCTACGTCGTGAAATTCGTTCATCTAATCTAATAAAATATTTTTTATCATTTCCGCTAACAGACTTTCTTGATAAGTAGTTGGGCTATTAATCGGTAATTCCAATGTTCGAAAGTATGCCAACATAAATTGATTACGTTTAAAGGATTGATTCTCATCATTATTACTACAAAAATATTTAATGTTTCATAATAACCAGAGCTTTAAACACACACACTATATCAATAAAGGATATCTAAAAGTATCTATGCACCTATATTTATTATAAAAGTATTAATTTGCTATAAAATAGTGTAATGCCTAGCGATGTAGCTAGATTAGCGCTATTTATAACTAATGTAAATAGTCATATTTTGAACATTATACGATAACGGTAAATGATCTAAATTAATATCAAGTCAACCATTTAAAAAACTTTACTCACTGTCAAAGCAAAATAAATTTGCACGTTTATTTTGCGGATATATAAAGAATATAATTAAAATTAAAAAGTCACAATTGTTTTGTAAATACATGATTTAAAAAAAAAATATTCTCCACTTTGTACTACAAAGTGTATATCTTTTCGCAAATGAAAAATAATTATAGAAAATAGTGAAAATGAACTAATTTTGTGATCATTAGTATGCAAATCTAACAATAAGAATATCTGTAACAATTTTAAAATATACTTTAATCTAATATCATGAAATATTTTACTTTATCTATTGCGTTAATTACTTTTGTAAATAGTTTGTGTAAATGAAATTAACAATATACATAAGAAATTGCTTACTTTCTCAATGAAATAGAAATTAAGAATAAATTATTTTATGAATTAAACTTTTAAAATATTAAAAAAATTATTTACAGTCTGTCAAGTTAAAGCGTGGGTGGCTTTACTCGCTGTCGGTAAGGTGTATCGACATGATTTTGGTGTCAAAATATTAAGAAGAGCTCCCTCTTTCAT
>NC_046662.1:79594188-79599377 GCF_010883055.1 Belonocnema kinseyi | reverse complement strand
GAGGGAGCTCTTCTTAATATTTTGACACCAAAATCATGTCGATACACCTTACCGACTGCGAGTAAAGCCACCCACGCTTTAACTTGACAGACTGTAACTCTCAGAATAACTTCTGTCAAGTATAGACATGGGAATTAAACTGATATGTTTACAAAAACTTTTACGATATTTGTAGCACAGATGACACATTTTATCATGTTGTATTTTTAACTTTGTTTTTTAAGTCTTTACACTTTCAACGTATCGACGAAAATAAAGAATTTAACAAAATAATTTCATTTGGTTCAGTTTTGGTATTTAAAATGTATTGAGCAAAAAACATTCTTTTATTTTCTGTATGTTATATAAAATTTTGGTAATTAAAGCACTCTATCTCTTTTTTCTACACAAACGTTTTATCATTCACGAAAAAATATATTATACAGAATAATTTTACGCACTATAAGGTTCCACACATAATTCCTAAACAAAATTATGGTATTTTCATTGTACGGTTTTTAAATGAATTGAAGATGGTTAATTTTCTGTTTATTTTTATATTAACGATTTTAAATTGAATAAAAAAGCTATAGAAAAATAACATTCTTTTATTTAATAATTACAAGTAGAATTTCATGGTGTATAAATTATTATTAAAATTATACAAATTTTAATATTTGAAACTTGCTTTCGAAAACGTTAAAATAATATTATAATAATTAAATTATTCGTTAAAGTTTTTACAATTTTTTCAGTACAGTGACGACCACCGAGTACTGAAAATTAACAAATTGGTTTAAAACCATCGCATTATCTACTGATTAAATACTATTTTTTATTAATAAGGTGATTTTACCCCTAAAAATATTTCTTATTGAAAACGCAGAAAAACGTTAACTTTATTTTTGTATTTTTTTATAAACAAAAATATTTTGTCATAATTAAACTATTTTTTAAGTTCCTACTGCAGAAATTGATGTCAATTTTTCAATTTTTCGCCTATTAAAAATAGGGGTTGCAACCCCCAAAAGTCCAACCCAACAGAATTTTTTATACTTTTTAGAAGGATTATTACCCACTTGGTTTCACTAAATAATATTGATTATAAAAAAAGATATTTAAAAAAAACTGTTTTTGGAAGTGAACGTTGAGGGCGGTTTTCACCCCTTAAATGTGCTTTTAGAATATTTTTAACATAATAACGTCTACGAAGCAATGAAAATTTAAAAAATTCGCTTTTAAACTATCGTATTCTCCAAACTAATTTTCATTAATAGGGATGGTTTTACTCTCTAAAAATATTTTTTATTAAAAATGTAGAAAAAGTTTTACTTTATTTTTCTATTTTCTTTATTAACATAAATATTTGGTCATAATTAAACTATTTTTTAAGTTGTTATTGCAGAAATTGATGTCAATTTTTCGCCTATTAAAAATAGGGGTTGCAGCGCCCCAAAGTCAAGCCCACCAGAATTTGTTACACTTTTTATAAGGACTAATACCAACTTTGTTTTAATAAAAAATATTGATTACAAAGAAAGGTATTTTTGAAAAAACTGTTTTTTGGGATGAACTTTGAGGGCGGTTTTCACCCCTTTAATCTGTTTTTGGAATATTTGTACTATAATGACGTCTACGAAGCAACACAAATTAAGAAATTCGCTTTTGAACTATCGCATTGTCCAAATACTAATTTTCAACAATAGGGATGGTTTTACCCTTTAAAAATATGTTTTATTTAAAGTGCAGGAAAACGTTAACTTTAATTTTTTATTTTCTTTATAAACATGTAACTATACATAGAGTCATCACAAAATTCTTTAAATGAATCCCATTTCTTGATTTATTGTCTTTTTCAAAATTTTCGCCTCCAAGGTACAAAGCCAAAAATGAGGTCAACAACATTATTTTTAACAATAAACCCATAAATGGGCATTTTATTACAGTAAAAGTAGAAAAATTATATGAAGTTTCAGTTTCATTTATTGAAAAAGCAACAGGAGTTATTCCAGCTTCAGTAAATATCACTAAGGTTTTAGAACCTATTAAATCATTTTTTAAGCTTTTGGGTATTATAACATGAAAATTCATAGGATTTTAAAATATATTAATAGTTGCTTTATGTGGAAATTATGACGTTTTCACATATTTTCACATTTGTTTCTTTTTTATTGGAACAGAGAAACTGATGAGGTCTAAAAATACCATCATAATTCTCTCAGAAGTCTTAATGAGGTCTTAAAATATTTTCATATTTTTTTGAGTTGACACAGGAGCATTTATGGTGGTTTGAAATATTTCCTGTTTTTTCTGAATGAAATAGCAGAACTAACGGGGTCTCAAAATATCTTTATAATTCTCTGGGTTGGTAAAATGAAATGATGGCGTCTTAAAAAATCTTTATATTTTTCTAGGTTGCAACAATGGAATTAATAGGGTTCCAAAATTCTGTTTTAGTCTTTGGAAGGCTGGCAAAGGGGAACTGATGGGGTCTAGAAATATTTTCATAACTTCTTGGGTTGACACAGGAAAATCTATGGGGGTTTGTAATATTTTCTTAGCTTTTCTTGGTGATTAAAATAAGAGAACTGACGGGGTCTCATAATATCTTCATAATTCACTAGTAATGTTTTCATAGTTTTCTGGGTTGGAATGCACGGGGTTTTAAAATATTTTTTTTTTTATGATTGTAACAGAGAAAATTATGGGGTTTAAAATATTGTAATAGTTATCTGGGTTAAAACATAGAAATTCATGATATTTTTAAACATTTTTTTAGGATTGGAACAAAGGAAACTATGGGGTTTCAAAATATGTTTATAGTTTCCTGGGTTACAACAGAGGGTATTGAGTCGGGTTATGAGAAAATTCATGGTCTTTTTATATATAATCTTAATATAGATACATACTGCGGTCAGTGAAAATGGACTAATAAATCAATGAATATGAACAGATTTAAAAACCTGGCGTCATTAATTCTCTTTTCCCCATCCTCAAAAACTTACACAATATGTTTCAAATCCACTATTTCCTCTGTTCCAACACCCAAAAAAAACGTTTAAAATATTTAAAAATTAGTAAAATTACACTTGATTATTTCCTAATGAAATTCCAAAAACATAAATTTAGAGAGTACGATTCAAAAATACGCAACAGAATAAATATGGTACCTATTACAAAAGTTAATAAGTAAAGACATACTCTCAAAAAATTAACCTATATTAATTTTATGAAAGCGTTAAATAGTGCGTGAACCAACACTTTTGGCAAATTGCCGAAAAAATTCTCAAAAAATCGAGATGGAACACATTTCATGGTGGCATCATGTAATATTCTCGCATTTAATCTTCAGTAATGGGACAAGATTACTTATTTGAAGACACGGGGAGGTCGTTTCATACTTAATCTTTCTTTTTTATTACACACTCGAAAAATGAATAAACCTCGCGATCTTGAACGTCAAGCGCGAAAGAAGGTGGTGGAAACCCAGTGACCGCTTTACCGTATCAAATTATATGGTGTGTTCGAGTCATTGGCGTCGGAATACGTTTGGATTGCAAAACTGTAATTTTTTAAATTTCATACAATTTCCTTCGAAAAATGTCATGCCTTGGTTTGTCCGGTTTAAAATTTGCCTGGGGATCTTTATTTTTAAATAAGTTTTTAGGTTGCTGAATGACATATATTTGTCACCGATATTCTTTCTAATCCCAATTTTATACTTTTAAATTTTTAGTGGTTCAAATGTTTCTTTTCTTTAAGTGATAGTAATTCAATTTAAAAATTATCTAAGTTGAAGAATAGTCATGTTATGGGGGCCTAAACTACATTTTAACGATTTTACAGGAAAAGACAAAAAACGTTCTGAAAAATCTAATGTTTTATTTCAAACAAATTAGAGAGTAATTTTGAGATAAATCCCCGAGTCGAAATATAGGCCCTACTTTGACACTCTTCTAGGTAATATTTGTAGGGGCTAAGGTTGTAAAGTAGAGGATATTCTAATCCGAATTTTGTCCCTACTTTAGCGGTTTTATGGATACAAATTTCCAAATCTTCCATTTGAGGCGTCAAAATAGAGGCTTAGTTTTTGTTTCTAATTTAAGTTTGTAATTTTTAGTTTGTAAGCGCGATAACTTTCGAAAGAATTTGCAGATTCAATTAGCCTTTGGTATACTCTTTTAGGGTCATAAAATAAAGGTCAAGTTTGTTAGCCAGCCATGTTGGATGAAAATTCAAAAAGTGAGCGTATTTTGAAAATGTGTCTGTCTGTATGTCTGTATGTATGTATGTATGTATTTATGTATGTATGTATATATGTATGTATGTATGCATGCATGTATGTATGCATGTATGTCTGTCTGTCTGTTGTCTGTATGTCTGTTGTTTGTCTGTCTGTGAACAAGATAACTTTCGAAAACATGAATCTATTAGAATGCCCTTCAGTGCACTCGTTTAGTGTCCTAAACTGAAGGTCAAGTTCGTTAACCAGCCATTATAGATAAAAATTCAAAAGTGGGCACATTTTGAATATTTTTGAGACCACTTTTATAAAAATTCAAAAATTCTTTGTACGGTTATTTATAGTATTCAAAAAGTCGAACAACATATATTATAACAACTTTTTTTAAAAAATTAAAAATTACCTGAGTTATAGCATTTACAAAATTTAAAAAAAATCAACATTTTAAGCCAAATAACGCACGATATGAAAAAAGTTAGTAAAAGAAAAATGTTGCTTTTTGAATACCCTACAAGATTTATCATAACAACTTTTCAATTTTTCTTGAAAAATAAAAAATTTTAATTTTGACCGCATACAAAATAATCAAAAATTCAAAAATTACATTTTTCGGCCAACCTGTGAAAAATACGGTAAAAATGGAATACACAAAAATTGTGCATTTGAAAAAGATCTAAAAATTTGTTATGAATCACTTTTTGATAGGATGCGTAGTTTTGGCTTTAATCATGAAAGACGTCATGAACAGTAAAAAAATATGCCCGCTGCGTGGGAACATTCTTATCACAACTTTTGTCTTTTAATTTTTTTTTCATATCGTGTGTGGGGTATCAAAAAATTTCACTTTTCATATTTTTGATGCTATTTTTCATTATTAAAACTAAAAACAGAACTATCAAAAAATTATTCATGAAAAATAAATCATTTTTACATGCTCATCAGAGAAGACATTAGATTTGTATAAAAT
>NC_046662.1:79584960-79594159 GCF_010883055.1 Belonocnema kinseyi | reverse complement strand
CCCCCCCCCCCCCTAGTTTTTTATCATAAGGTCCACGTTTTGAGACTCCCTGAATCCGAAATACAGGTTTTTACGAATGTGTCTATCTGCATATGTATGTACCTGTCCTTATGTCTGTCTTTATTTCTGTATGTCTGTCTGTATGCCTGTGAGCACGATACTTTTGAAAAAAATTAATCTATTAGATTGGCTTTTGCTACACTCTTTTAGTGTCCTAAGCTAAATGCTCAGTTCGTCATTTTTCTTCTTAAATCTTAGCTTTAAAACCAAAATTTTATCATTTTAAAAATTTTTTAAGTAAAAAATAATTTATTCACCAACTTCACACATCAGACATTTTGGATAAAAATACTAAAAGTGAAATCATTTAGAAAATTTTTGAGTACACAGTTTTTCATGATACAAAAATGATGTGTACAGTTGTTAATAGTACTTGAAAAGAAAAGTGTTACTTTTCGATAGTCCTATAAGATTATCATATCAACTTTCTGTATTTTTTCGAAAAATTCCAATTTTGACCGGACAATATCTATCTACAAATGTATCTACAAATTTGTTACTAATCACGTTTTATAAGACACGTCGTTTTTATATATATATATATATATAAAGAACATTGACAATAGAAAAATTCAATTTTTCGACACACGACACATGCTTAGCTAAAATAAATAGATAACATTTTTTCACGGAAGGTAGGGCAAAAAAATGGTTATCAATGGTTTTTTTACATTCTAATAAGAGAAGGTATTAGAAATGTGTAAAATTTAACAACCCCCTCCCCCCAGTTTTTGTCTATCTGTCCGTATGTATTTATGCCTGTCTCTCTGTCAGCACGATAACTTTGGAAAAAATAATTCTATTATGTAGATTGGCTTCTGGTACACTCTTTTAGTGTTCTAAGCTAAAGGTCAAGTTCGTTAGTCAGCCATTTTGGATACAAATTAAAAAGTGAGCGTCTTTTAAATATTTTTGAGACCATCTTTTCAAAATTCAAAACTTCTCTGTACTGTTATTCATAGTATTTTTAAAGTCGTAGTATTTTAATAATTTATCTAATGAATTTTTTCATAAAATAAAAAATGATTAGAGTTATAGCATTTATAAAATTTAAAAAAAACACAAGAAAATGACCTTTTAAGCCAATTAACGGACGAAATGAAAAAATGGCAAGAGAAGAAAAGGTTTGATTTCTAAATGCCCTAGAAGATTATCATAACAACCTTCTTGAATTTTCTTGTTAAATCAAAAATTAAATTTTGACAGCATAGAAAATAATGGATATATATATATATATATATATATATATATATGTATGTATGTATGAATGCGCATTTTTTTAAACGGAACAATGAAACTTCGTCTGTTTTAATTCTGTTTTAATACCAATGCAAGTTACACATTATAATAATATACATTTATGGGAATGATATAAAACTGCAGGCATAAACTCGAACGCGCAGCACGAGATACGTGATGAGAATGTTTTCGTTAAGGAGCTTTAACAAAAGAGAATTCACAATCACGAAATTACTGTTGTCGATACTTTCACCTTTAGTTTTAAAAAGTCTATGCAGAAAGATCGAGCGCGTAGGGCGAGGTAAACATATTTTTGAGCGCGAGGTAATTGCATTATCGAGCACAATTTTCATACATTATCGAGCGCGAAGTGCGAGATAAATATATTAACGAGCGCGAGAACCAACAGTCACGCACCATTTGCGCGCTCAAACTTGCGATCCCAGCGAGCCGCGCGCGTTGAGAATGCGCTCGCGAGGCGGGCAGATTTTTTTATTTAAAAAACTGCTTTCTGCTGTATTCCTTATTTGAACGAGAAATTTACCATTTCTAGTCAAATGACTATTATTCACATTTCCCATGTAGATGCTGAAGTTACCATGTTGAAAAAACACGAATATTTTTGTTTAAAATAACATAACCTAAAATTTATGATGCATTTGTAATTTTTCAGAATCAGTCTGGAAACTTACATAACTTAAAAGTTAAATTCTATACTGAAAGTGCGTATTTATTATTGTCATATTGCTACGCTTATAATAATATATGAAATAAAATTTTAAATTTTAGAAATATTACAAATTATTATTGTATATTTTATGTTCTTAAACAAGATTTAAACTAAATCCAAAAATGTTTTAAGATATTTTAAAAGATTTAAAAGAGTCAATGTATATTTTCAGAAATGTAATAAATTTTTAAGGATTTCCACAAGTTTCCGAAGATTTCAAAAGATTTAACAGACTTTAAAGAATTCAAACACATTATTTCTTTTTTAAAATTACTTTAAAATCTTAAAAATCATTTAAGTTCTTCTAAAATTCCATAAAAGCTCTTCAAAATTACTTAAAATCCCTTAAATTCATTAAAAATATCTTGAACTCTTTTAAATAATGCGACATCTTTCGAAATTCGATTATAAACTTAAAATTTTTGTAAATCAAATAACTCCGGATAAATCCCTTGAAATTCCTGAAAATCTACTTAAATACATAAACATATTTTAAATTACATGAAGATCCCTAAAGTATTAAAAAATTTTTTTAATTATTTAAAATGATTTTAATATTTTAAATTCCTTTACAGACTTTTTAAACTATATTAAATCAATTGAAATGTCACAAAATCTGTTAAAATCACTAAAAATCTCTTGAACTCATCAAAAATATTTTAAAGTCTTTAAAATCTCTTAAAAATTCTTGTACTGTTTGGAATTCTTCTAAAATCTTTTGAAATTCTTTAAAATTAATTGAAATCTTTTGAAATTCATTTATAAACTTTATTCTTTTTTAATTTGAAAGAATTTTTAAATTCCGTTAAATTATTTTGAAATTCATTAAAATCCTTTTAAATACTTGAACATATTTTGTAGTTACACAATAATACATAAACTCTTTTGAAATTTCTTGGAATTTTAAAAAATCATTTTAAATAATTTTGAACCTTTAAAAACATGTAGAGCGCTAAGGAAAATTTCAGAATATTTCAGAGTATTTGTGAATAATTCGAGATATTTTGGAATATTTTGGAATATCAAACATATTTAACATAATAAAGAATATCAAGAATATTGAGAGAATACGTGTATGGAAATATTTAGTGAATGTATGAGGAATATTGGAGTGATCCACCCCTCGAGTGATCGATTAAAAATATTACATTTTGAAGAAACAATTTTTTATTTTAAATACATAATACATCCAAATGTTTGGTATATATTTATAACCAACGGCAATCTTATGAATAGTGGTTACAAGTAACCTGTAATCAACGTCGATTTTTTGGACAATAATGTACGAATAACAATCATCGCTGACCGATTCCAATTGAAATCAGCAGGGACCTACACTTGAAATCGCAGAATTTTTCGAAAGCGAAGTATGTTTTTTTTTAAAAGAAATAATACTTTTTTCATATTTTCAAAATTTGAAGAAAATTGGTTGAATTTGGGAAAGTTTAATTAGCAATTTAAAAATTATTAGTTTTTATGTGATTTGAATTTAAAACAAAATAATTGAAATTTTTAAGGCTTTCATTATAAAAAAGATTTAATATCACAATTATTGGTGAATATAAATTTTGTCAGTTTCAAATGAAGTTCGAATTCTTTAAGTTTCAGGGTTTTGGAGTAGAATTTTTTTCTTTTTTAATGTTTTCCATTTAAAATGATTATTTAGTTGGAAAGTTTGTTTAGTATAATTCAATTCATTCATTGATTTCATAACAATTCGCCTGATAAGCTTGAAGTTCAAATTGTAATTTCGCTCTGTAATAACAATTTGAAATTATAGAATTTCAGAAGCTTCAACTTTGAAAGATTGTAATTAGTTTTCAATATTAAATTGTCAAATCTTGATCGCTTTGAATTCATAATTGTTCAGATTCAAAGTTTGCAGTTTTTAACTACTTAATTTTGAACGCTTTTAAGTATAAATAATTTTCAATCATCTATTCTTCAAATATTCAATTTATAAGGTTTTGACATTGCCCATTTTCTAAATTTTTAATCTGAAATCATTTAATCATTGAAATCATGCAATTTTGTAATTATTCAATTCGAAAGAAGATTGTGTGAAAGAAAAATCTATTTTTTAAGAATTTGTGGTAGCTAATTTGGTGTTATTTCTTGTGGTGCAGAAAAAACGCAATAAAAAAGATTTGTAACTTTCTTACCTTTTTCTGTTGACGTTTCTTCTCATGCGTTTGATACCTTTTTGGGGGTTTTTGGATCTGGGTTTATCTGATCTTTAAAATCTTAGCGCTGGTTTGCATTTTTCCTTTTGCTTGCAGCCACCAGATTAGGGCAAACTTCTTTCCTCTTGAAGCCATTTCGATGTTATCACTTCTGTTTAAGCTAATAATTTCATTTTCAACAAATTTGGATTAGGCCCTTATGGCATGCTACTCTTCAATTGCCATGAGAGTTTCGAACAAATTCGACGCCACTGAAATGAACCAATCAATTCTGCTGGTATTCAGGGCCAATTTTAGAGTATATTTCAGCTGAAATATTGAAACATTAAACCGTAATTAAGTCGTTGGTGGCGACGACATTAAGGCCTTTCTTAACACGTGAGAAGCGAACGATACAGCAGACGTCGATCAATTCAATATCCTCATCCACCTGCCTGTCGATTTCATACGTGCAAATATCGATTACGCTTTCGCTCAATCACCTAACCGATGTAAAATCATTTTTGTGCTCAGACTTGTCTTGCTGTCTTATTATTGTCATTTCCCTTCATTACATACATGAAATCATAAAAGAGAAAGCAAACGCAAGCGAAGATAACTCATCGCACCAAAATTCTGACCACCTCATCATTTTTTAAATAATTAATTCAGTAACTATTGTTTTCAATAATGCTTAATTTAAGAAGGTTAATTCTTAAGTTTTTTCAGTTAAAAACAGTGAAATTTAAAATTTTTAAATTTTGAACGCTTTGATTGCTCGTAGTTTGCTTTATCAAATTTTATATTTTGACATTTAACATTGTATATTCTTCAATGTTTTAAGTTTTAACTGAGAGGCTGATTACTCGGATTTTTGTTGCATACTAGATTGGAAGATTGCATAAGATTTTCGTGGATAGCAAATGGGACTGCAAGTGATTGCATAGCATTTTAAAGGATTTCTTGGGATTGCAAAAGAATGCATGGAATTTTCAAGGATAGCATGGGATTTCAAGTGATTAAATAAGATTTTTGAAAATTGCATGGGATTGTATAAAATTGCAAAAGAATACATGAGATATTAAAGAATTGCATCGAATTTCAAAATATTTTTTTTATGATTTTCAAGGATAGCATGGGATTGCAAGTGAATAAATGAGACTTTGAAGGATCGAACGAGTTTGCAAATATTGCACGAAATCGCAAAAAAAATACATGAGATTTTAAAGGATTGTTTGCAGGTTTGAGGAATAGCATGAGATTGAAAATGATTGGATGGAATTTTGAAGCATTGCAGGACATTGAAAACAATTACATGAAATTGCAAAATGATAAATAGGAGTTGAAGGGATAGCAGTGGATTGCAAGGGTCTGAACAAGATTTTAAAGGATTACATATGATTGCAAACGATTTATGGGATTTTCAAGGACAGCATGAGATTACCAGTGATTGAATGGGAATTTAAAGGATTGCATCAGCTTAAGAAATATTGCATAAAATTGGAAAAGAATACAGGTGATTTTTAAGGATAGCATGGGACTGCAAGTGATTGAATAAGATTCGAAATGTATACATGGGCTTTTACATGGGATTGAAAAAGAATGCATGAAATTTTATAGGATTGCACAGTATATTTTACTCCAATCAAATCTATGTTGTTGATCCGGTGTTGAGGTTTGCACAGAATTTTCAAGGATAGCATGGGATTGCAAGTGATTAAATGAGATTTTAAAGGACTGCATCAGATGGCAAAGATTGCATTAAATTGTAACAGATTGTATGGGATTTTCAAGGTTAGTATGAGACTTCCAAAGGCTGTATAGAATTTGAAAGCGTTGCATGCGATTATCAAGGGTTGTAAAGAATCTTAAATCATTAAATAGGATTGCCAAGGATTTTGTGGGATTTAAAAAGATTAATGGGGATTGCAAGGTATCGAATGGTATTTTAAAGGATTTTATGATATTGCAAAATATTGTAAGAAATTTCTAAAGAATACATAAGATCCCGTGTTGAAAAACGTCTGGGCAGTCCGATTACAGGCCTGGCCCAGGTCTGGATTTATCTAGACTGTCTAGCCTGGAAGAACTGATCTGGCTCAGGTCTGACGCCAGTCTGGCTCAGGTTTGACTTTATCTAGACTGTCTAGTCTGGAAGGTTTGTTCTGGCCCAGGTTTGGCACTGGTCAGCTAGCAAAGAACGAAAAAAGCATAAGTTCCATCAGCCAATTTTTTTGACATACTTCACAAATATTACAGGGTGTCTAAAATAATGGAAAATTAGAGATTCAAAGTATAAAAACAAGCCTTATATTCTATCACCTTGACAGTTCGGCCTAGTCCAGGTCTGGCGCTGATCAGCGAGCCAATAGAAAAAAAAATCTTAAGTTCCATCAGCCAATTTTTTTTTATGTACTTTTGAAAACCTTAAAGGCAGAGATCGGAACCCTTAATTTTTAAAGGGTCCAGGGACCTAAGTGGTCCAGCAAGGGTCCGGTGCGGACCCGAACCCGTAAAAAATTAAGGGGTACGGGACCAGACCTGGCCCCTTACTAATTGAAAAGGTTTGGGTCCGAACCCGGGCCCTTAAGAACTTAAAGGGTACGGGTCCGGACCTGAACTCTTTAGAATTTTAAAGGTTCGGGCCTGGACCCGGATCTTTAAGAAATTGAAGGGTACGGGTCCGGACCCGGACCCTTAAGAATTTAAAAGGTTCGGGTCCGGACCCGCACTCATGAGAATTTAAAGGGTACGGTTTCGGACCCGGACCCTCGAGAATTTTAGAGGTCAGGTCAGGACCCGAACCCTTAAAAATTTAAAGGGTACAGGTGGGGGCCCGTACCCTTAAGAATTAATAAGATCCGGGTTCGGACCTGGACCCTTAAGATCTTAAAGGGTACGGGTCCGGGTCTGAACCTCATAAAATTTAAAAGGTTCGGGTTCGGACCCGGATCCTTAAGAACTTAAAGGGTACAGTTCCGGACCCAAAGCCTGTAAATTCTAAATAGTCCGGGTTCGGACCCGTACCCTTATGAAATTGAAGGGTACGAGTCCGGACCTGGACCCTTAAGAATTTAAAGGGTACGGGTCCGGGCCCGTACCCTTAAAAATTCAAAAGTTTCTGGTTCGGACCCGTACCCTTAATAAATTAAAGGGTCCGCGTTCGGACCTGAACCCTTAAAGATGTAAAAAGTCCGGGTCCGGACCCGGATCCTTAAGAAATTAAAGGGTCCAAGCTGGACTAGAAGGGATAATAAAGGATTGCATAAGATTCCAAAGGATTTTAAAGTATGCATGGAGATTGCATCATATTTCACAGGATAGTACGAAATTACAAATTATTGCATGGAATTTTAAAGGATTGCATGGAATTCTATTGAAATTGCACAGAATTATAAGCGATTCTAAACGATTGCAATGAATTTGGATAAGTCTCATTGATATTGCATTAGATAAGAAGGAATTTTAAATTATGACATCAAATTGCAGAGAATTGTATAGGATTTTAAAGGATTGCTTGAGATTCTATCGAGTTTGCACAGGATTCCAAAGAATTGTAAAGGATTGCATCGAATTTGATTAAATTACATCGAAATTGCATGGGATAAGAAGGGATTGTAAATGATTGTATCAGATTGCGAAAAATTGTTAAGGATTTGAAAGGATTGCATGCAAGAATCGCATGAAATTGCATTGATATTGCATAAGATTACGAGGAATTTTAAAGAATTGCATTAGATTTCAAAGGATTGTATGGAATTTTAATTAATTATACATGAAATTTCAAAAGATTGCATGGGATTTTAAAGGGATTGCCTATAGGGTCGAATGAACATTACATTGAATTGCACGAGATTGCATATGATTGCAAAGAGTGTGCACCAGATTGCAGGAGTAATTAAGCCCTCAAAAAATACTATGCAAGCCACGACCTGCAGTTTTTGAATTTGCTCCATAAAGTGACTACTGCAAGCGTAGCAAAATACTGAATACCTTAGGAAAAATCTGCTTCCTATTTAAATTCTAAATTTAAAGCTAATAATCGTTTAGGAGGAAAGGAAACAGAATAAAGAAACTAAGGGATGAGGATACCTTCATACTGGAAGCTTGTCATTTGTTCCGATTTTCTTCGGGGATGGCTCCAATTTAAACTGAAGGCAAAAGGAATTGAAACAATAAGTAAAATTTGCTATAGCACAGTTTTTTTATATCAGTGGCTATGAAATAAGAGAAATGAGCAGAATATGTCTCGTATAAAAAAATATTCAGGCTGCGACACTGAGGTTTTTATTTTCTGATTGAATACCACTGCAAAGCGTAGAAAGATACTGGGGACCTTGGGAAAAATGTGATTCTTGCTTAAATTCCAAATACGAAAAATTGGAAAATCTTGGTTATGTAGACCCCTATCATGGAAGCTTCCTTTAAGTCTGATTTTTTTCGATGGTAGCTCTAATTAAAGCTCTTAACATCTAGAACTGAGATTAAAAAAGTATATGTCATATATTATATATTGGTATAGAAAAACTTAAAAACATTGTTTTCGTGTTTTCACTAAGAAAAATTGATTATAACCGTTTATGATATTGGAGATTATAAAGCAGCAATCTAAATAAGATAGTAGGCTTATAAATATCTAGATATTAAGATTCTGGATGATGATAAAACTTAACGATTTGATTTTATGTTTTAATATCTATAGATTGCTACCCAAAAGGATAAAATACATTTTACTCATTATTTAATAATTATTTACTTTTGACTTTGACTTTTAAAACAATCTTAAGGTTTTTTGGGATTAGAACAGAGGGGCCTTGAAATATTTTATTACCTGTTTTTTGTTGAAAGACGGAAGTTAATATAGTTTTAACATATTTTGTTAGTTTTTTGGAGATTAGAACAGAAGGAGTGATTGGGTCTTAACATCTTTTCATAGTTTTATGGCTTTAGAATGAGTGAATTCTTGGTGTTTTGAAATATTTTAATAATTTCGGAGTTGGAACTCTGG
>NC_046662.1:79552172-79584860 GCF_010883055.1 Belonocnema kinseyi | reverse complement strand
AAATTATTTTCGTTGTTTTGGTTGAACAGAAAAATGCACGGAATTAAAAAATATTTTCTTAGTAATTTTTTGGGAAGGAGACCGTGGAACAGGGGATAATGTCAGATTTTCATATTTTTAACGCCGCACTTCAAAATCTTTTATAGGTGAAATTACAAAATAATATGAATCAAAAAAAGTGCCTACGTGATAGTTTTATTCAATTTCGATAAAAGCCAACTAAGTGTGGGCAAAGGGGAACTTCTGAAATGGAGTTGATCCCACGAGTCTATCGGTGGCAAAACAAATAATTGTGTGTACCCCATGAAAACAGTACGACAAACTGTCACGAAGTGTGGACAAAAGAAAAATAAGATTTTTTGTACAAGGAATAGAGAAGGTTCTATTTCCGATATTTAATATTTGTTTCCCTCATTCTGAAATTAAAACTTTAATTGAATTAACAATTATAACTTCTTTCTATAGCTAACACTTCATTAAGTCAGGGCGGATTCAGAAAATTTTTCGGTGGCGGCTTTTTAAATTCAATATAATGAAGCAATCAATTCTACTTTATTTATGTTTTTCATTTATAATGTTCACATACGTTAAAAATCGGAAAGCACGTGCATATTTGGGACCGGGCATAAATTAAAAAAAAAAAACAGTTGCATATTTAACCAAAAAATTTGATTTTTACTACCAAAAAGACGAATTTTCAACAAAATCCATACAGTTTCAACTAAATAATTGAACCTGTCCTACATTTTGTCTTACAATTTTTGTTAGAAATTCATCTTTCCAGGTTGAAGTTTCAACCCCTCGATTGAAAGATGAACTACTTAATTAAAAATTAATTTTGATGGTTGCACATTCACAATTTTATTTAAACATTCATTTCATTGATTGAAAACTAACTTTCTTGTTGAAATTTATATTTTTGGCATAAAAATTCGACTGTTTTTATAGAAAAATTATCATTTTGTTTCAAAAATTCAATTTTTGTTGATAAAAATTCATATTTTTGTATTTAAAATTCGACTGGGTCATGGAAAATTCGTCCTTCTGAGTTAACAATTCATCAAGATGGTAGAAAATTCAACTACATGGTAAAAATTCAACTATTTGAAAAAATTCTCTTTTCTAAATTAAAAAGTGTTGTTTTACAATGAAAATTTAACTATTCCATTTTTGTTAAAAAGTGATATTTTTCAGAATAAAAATTCAACTATTTGATTGAAAATTAATTTTTTTTTTGGTTGAAATATCAACTATTATATTTTACGTTGAAAATCAATTTGTATGGTTAAAGATTCATAACTTTAGTAGCAAATTCATTTATATTTGGTTGAAAATTGAACTACTTTATGCAAGCTTTTCTTTTTGGGCTAAAAATTGATTTTTTTAACTGCAAATTTAATTATTTCGATATAGAGGAAATTCGCCTTTTTTTGTCTTGGAAATTAAGGAATCAAGTAGAAAACTCAATCATGTGGTAGAAAACCTAACTGTTTCGTAGAAAATTCGTTTTTTACTAAAAAAAATTTTTAAGTAGAAATTTAACTATTCTATTTTTGGTTAAAAATTGATTTTTTTTCAGTTTGGGAATTCAAATATTTGATTGAAAATGTATGTAGTTTGTTGAAAATGTGTCTTTCTTGGTAGCAAAATAATATTCTTAGTAAAAAATTCAACTTTTTGGTTAAAAAAAAAACTTTATATTTTCGGATTGAAAATTTTAATTGTTTTGTACAGAAACTTTTTCTTCTTGTCTTAAAAATTCAATAATTTAATAGAAAATTACTTTTTTGTAGAAGATTAGTTTTTTTTACAATAAAATTATTTTTTTCATGAAAATTTAACTATTCCATTTCTGATTAAAAATTGATTTTTTAGTTTAAAAATGCAACTTTTTGGTTGAAAACTGATGCGATTTGTTGAAAATTGGCCTGTTTCGGTAGAAAATTAATCTCTTTTGTTAAAAAATCAACTTTTTGGAAAAGTACAGTCAAATCTGGATTCCGTGATCATAAATTTCATGTTTCTGAGAATTAACGCCGCACGGTGAGAATGTTTGAGATGAGCTGCGGGAGGATGTGCGGTGCTCACTCAAGCGTCACAAAATATAGAGAGAAACACGAAAGAGAAAAAACTAGGATAGAGAAAAAATGGTTCCGGGACTCTGGATTTATTGTCACGCTCCGTCACAAAATTGACATTAATTCCAGATTTGACTGTATATATTTTCTTGAAAATTCGTATTTTTGTGGGAAAATTTTTTTGTTGTTGAAAAATTAACTATCTGGTTAAAAATTTAGGTATTTTTTGAGGCTTTGTATTTTTTAGTAGAAAATTAATTTTCTTAATTCAAAATTGATCTTTTTGGTTGCAAATGTAATGATTTGATTGTAAATTCAACTGTTTTGTAGAAAGCTCATCTTTTTAGTCTCAAAAATCTTCCTTTGTTGAGGATTCAAGTATGTTGTTGGAAACTATTTTTTTTTAAATTCAACTCTTTCTGCTTAAAAATGAAAACCTTTCTTTTATAGTTGTGCAGTCGTTTTTTTTCGAATTTTACATATGAAAGTTTATAAACGTTTGGAACATTGGACTTTTTGTAATCGAACAAAATGTATGCAAAAGCTAAAATTTCAAAGATTCTACTTGACTTTTAGTCTCATTTTTTCATCAAAAAAGGAGTTATTTTGATTTAAAAAATTGTAGTAGCTTAAGGAAATATAACCGGGTTAATAAGAGTTAAAATATCCACGATAATTTTTTTTGTGAGTTCATCTTTTTGATCGAAAATTCGAAACTACTTATTTGAAAGTTAAGCTACTTTGTTAATAAATAAATAAAAATAAACAGTAAGTTGGCAAAAATTATGTTAGATATGGGATATTGGGGGAGGGGATGTCAAAACCTACGGACCCTAACAAAGGGGGAATTGATTTAAAATTTCCGAGAAAAAAAAACAACTAAAAATACGGTCTGATAATTAGGGGACTGAAGGTTGTCAAGGAAATTAAGATACCTAATGTACTTTATGTACCTGAAATATAAATTTTCGATTTTTAACTATGGTGTCTTAAATATCAGTAGAAGGGGGGCTTAATAATCCCCCGCCTGGATGCAACCTCGTTTTTAGTCAACAGGCAACATTTTCGATTTCAACAACACCATTATTTTTTACTCAAACTGCGTGTGCCTTGTTCTCCAATTAAATCTTAAAACGACTGTCAAATGAATCTGAATTCCAAAGATTACAAGCTGAATTTCGAACAAACTTAACATTATGTAAATAAGTAGTTAGCCTGCATCTCCACACATTTTAAGGTTGATCCGACATCCACTTTGGCGTAAACTTGCTCATTTTAGTATGAGGCTTATGAACTCATGGCAATTCGGTTTCACGTGTTAGATTATTTGGACTCGTTTCTTCCAATAATGAAGGCTCTTAAAAGATTAAGTAATGCGTATTAAGCTGTACATTTATAAATTGTTTACATTCGAACCTGAAAACAATGAAACCTCATGCACCAGTTTCGATTATTACCAATTTTCATTTTATTGCAGCAAATAAAATAATTTATTCTGTATTCAGCTAAATTTAAATTCCTGATTTTTTACCGACCACATTCCTCTGACCAATTTAAATGTCTTTTTATAATTTTTCAATTCTTTATTTATAGGCGCTAAACTTATCCTCACTATCAAAATGAATTGATAATTGCTTATGTTCTTCTAATGTTAATTATATGAAAGTTAAAATTTGTTATCTTGAATAGGTTGCATGCTACTGGTATTATCGATAAAATACGTAAGCGAGGATGAACTCGTTTTGTACATTTTTTAAGGATGTATTGCTAAAGCAGTGTGAAAATTGTACAAATTTTTTCCTACATGGTGCAACATGTTTACAGTTAAACTAAAAATGTTGAAGAATATATTTATTATTTATTTATTAAAAATGTATATTATTTTTTTATTATTATTTTACATACAGATGAGATTATTCTAATTTTAACCGAACATGGAAAATTGCACTATTTTTACAATGTCACGCCTCGAACTTATTTGAGATATTCAAAATAATGTGAACAGTTTATCCCGTTAAACTTTTTAAACTTTCTGAAATCCTACGAAAATTTTAATACAATTTAATTTCAAAAATGACTAGTGAAACAATTTATATTTATTCAACTTTCAACGTTTTCAACTGATATTTTTGCCTCTATAATATGAATAAATGGAATTTCAGATTTTCAAAGACTTTCAATTTGACATGTTGAATTTTTTCCTGATGTTTAATTTTATATAAACCTGCAATATTAAGGAAATATGAATTTGTTCATTTTTTATAATAGAATTTGAGATTATTCGATTTCAAACGTTTTGGACTATAAAAAAATATACTGTTAAACAAATCAGTCATCACAGTAGCTATTCTTGTTAAAAAGGCAAACTTTTTTTTTAATCCTACGAAATATTTTGAAAAGACTTACAAATGTTGAAATTTCGTTAAATTCCTTGAATTTTTTTTTTAAATTTACCCTCAACTCTTCGAAATCCCTTAAAATCCATTAAATCTGGAGAAATCCCTAGTAATCGCTCAAAAATCTAGTAAACTCCCCTAAAGCATCTAAACACCCTTAAGACCATTCAAGATTTCAAAATCAAAAAAATCTTAAAAGGCCTTCTAAAATTGCTTTGAAATTCCAGGCATCTTTTGATAATTTTTTTAATCCTTCGAAATCTTTTTGAATTCTTTGCAATCTTAAGAATTTTTTTAATTCCTTTTGAAATTCAATACAAATCTTAAATATTTTAAAGTCCCTTGCAATATTCTTAGTCTTTTAAATGTTCCGGAATCTTACGCAAACCATTTGAAATTTCTTAGAAAATGTTTAATCATATCAAATTTTTATAAATTTTTGAAAATATACTATATTCATTAAAATCCTTTGAAGAATTTAAAGATCCCTAAATCTGGTGAAATCCCTAGAAACCTGATGAAATCCGGCACATCTTTATATATTAAATACTTCTCGAAATTTCATTCAAAATCTTTTATATTATTTTGGAATCCCTTGAATTTTTTTTATCATCAGATTGTTTGGAGTCCCGTAAATTATCTTGAAATTTATTAAAATCTCTTCAAGTTTCTTTAAAAATCTTGTAAATACACTTTAAAATACTTGACATCCATTAAAATCCTTTCAACTAGCTGAAGTCAGTGAAAATCCTATAAAAGCCCTTGAAATATGTTAAAGTCTATTAAATCTCGTGGAAATTTTTGAAATCCCTTAAAATATTTTTAAACATTTAAAGTTCTGAAATCTGTATAAAATTCGATTTTTTATATGGTGCATATGATATTGTAGTTAATCTAGATAAGAAGTTCGAAAATAGGTTTACAGGCAAAGTAAAGAAATAGTGGCATCAGTGGCATTTTCAGTTCAGAAATGAATTCTAAACTTAAAGAACGATATGTTTAAAAAATAGTTGTATTTTTAACTCAAAATATTAATTGCACAGGCCCACAAAAAAAAGTTTTCTGTACAAGGCATGTGACTAGGCGATCCTTATAGACTTTGAGCCACTGAATCCGAATCTGGCCTAAAATTTCTCGTACACGTCTCAGCCTTCCGCTAGATGCATACAAGAGGGAAAACCTAGGGATATTCTAAAAATTATTTTAATAATACCAGTATTCGGTACAATAAACTGACGGGTGTCATATTCTTATATGTGTTTTGAGACTCGTAAAGACTGAAGACCAAACTCATACACAAAAATTCCCTAGTGTGCTTTCCGTTTCCCTTAGCTAGGATAAATCTGAAGAAATTGAAGGTCTTTCTCACGACATACAGTCTTATAAGGCAAAAAATACCAAAAATGCTTTATCCTTTGCAGTTTTGCGCTTTGAATCTAAATTTGACCACCAAATTTTACTTGAAAATTTTTGTAGGATTGTACCATTTTCTCCCTAGATTCACAAAATAGGGAAAAGCCTAGGGATTTTGTGGCACACAGGCCTATAAAAAAGTTCTGAAAGAGTCGATTGACTGATTTTACACGCAAAATTGCAAAGAATATGCCATCTTTGTTATTTTTTCCCGTATAAATCTAGATAGTCTGAGAAAAACCTTCAAGTTCCCAATACCTTAATACCTTCGATTTCTCAGGCTAGGGGGAACAGAAGGCACACTAGAGAATTTGTGTGTACAACTTAAGTCTTTACAAGACGCTACACTTAAGAATATGACATCCATGTGTCTATTTTCGCGTATACTGGTATTATCAAAATAATGGCCAGAATATCACACGATTTCCCCCTATTTCGTGCATCTAGGGGTAAACTGTGACATGTATGAGAAATTCGGAGGCCAGATTCGAACTAGGCAGTTCTAAACACATGAATATAGCCTAGTCACTTGTCCCGTGCAGAAAACTTTTTTTGTGAGCCTGTGTCACCAAAACGAAGAAATTTCTCTCTTACGTTTGAGCTTAAATTATTTTATAAAAAAGACAAAGAATTTATTGTAAAATACTCTTTTTTACTATTTTCGGGTATTCTCTACATGATGCAATGGTTTAAACAAAAATATTGATTTTCAATTAATAATTTTTTTACCATCACAAATGTGCACAAAAGTTCACAAAATGCCTGAACTTTTTAAATCCGTTGAGTTTTTTTATCTACGATTTTTTTAAACAAAATGGAGGCCAAAAAACGGAAACCAAAATTTTTTAATTTAGTTTTTTCGATATTTTTGGTGATTTTTTCGCTCAAATCATATAAATATTTATTTATTTCAGTAAAACGGTATTTGAATAATTTATTTAAAAAAAAAAATACAAATATTTAGTGTTAAATAGGTAAAATCATGATATTAAGATTATAAAAAATCATTTTATTGCTATTTCACGCCATTTTCACACCAAAATCCAATGCAGTGAGTGAAATATCGTTTTTTCCAACGATTGAGTGATTCACTGATATTATTCTTATAAAATTAATAGTTAATGTTTACTGATATACAATTTTACATGACTCTGCTGTGTAACACTGAAGTTGAAGCATACTAATTTAAGTACAGCGGAACCGCGATTATATCTTCTCCAACTTATATCCTCTCGCGCTTAAATCTCTGCATACCTCTCATTTATGTCCGCTTAGCATCCACCACATGTGGTACTGTGAGGTGGTAGTTGCTAAGCGGACATAAATGAGAGTTATGCAGAGATATAAGCGCAATGCAAAAATGCCATTAAATGTATAGGTAGGAACACGTGTGCCGTTTAGATTGGGACTCGTTTTTTGACACCTATATATGCTATTTTTTATACTGAAAATCATCTCTAAAGTAAATTTTGAGTGCTAAATATATTCAAAACTCTTTTGCATTTTTTAAGAGCTGCCCTAACCTACACGACACCAATTTTTAAACAGATTTTCGATAAAAAAAATCCCGATCCTTAATGAAATTCTCAAATTTGTGCTGGCTAAATACAAATTTTGAGGGTTTCTCATTTTCCGGTCCTATACACATTTTTAAATTTAATATTTAATTTATAATTTAGGAAATGATACGTCAATGCCTGCTTGTGCACGCGTATGATATTTATATAGCCGAGAGTGTATTTTATTAAGTCTGCACCACCTGGAACTCTTATTAACGTAATTTAGGCTTTGGGTATTTTATGACTTTATCTCGTTCTTCGTGTAATTTCGCTATCAGATTGACTTTCGGTCTGAGAATACCGAATTGCGATCAGCCCACGGGTCAATTAAATAGATGTGAGCAAAAAAACTTGTTGATTATATTAAACGACCTAACTGCTAATAACTTATATCACTTGTAGAGCAATCAAAATTTATTATTTATTTAAATAACAGGATAGACAAAAACAACATTTTCATAATTCCCTGAATTTTCTCTGATTTTTCCGTAACCAATCATTTGGTTCGCCTGACCGTTAATATTCAAAGATCAGCATTTTAATCTTAAACCATTTTTATCATAGAATATTTTAGGAACGAAATAAAAAGCTGCAAATAAAAATAAAAATGTATTTATTTATTTCAACAAAAGAGGATGACTTTTTAACCTGTAAGATGCATTTTCAATCCAAAAGAACAAATGTTTAACAAAACAGTTGAATTTTCCATGAAAAAAAGATGAAATATTAGCAAAATACTTTAATTTTGAGCAAACTAATAATTTATGAAGAAAATAGTTGAATTTTTACCAACTGCTTGAATTTTCTACATACGAAGATGAATTTTCAACCAAATAGTTAAATTTCGGACTAAACAAGTTTATTTTGAATCAAATAATTCTATTTTTAATCAAAAAAGAGGAAAGTTCAAATTAAGATGCTTAGTTTTCCAACAAAAAAAGACGCATTTTCAACAAAAAAAGATCAATCTTTAACACTACATGAAAAGTTACATTCTGAGCTAAAAAGTGATTTTAAACCAACGAGTTGAGTTTACAATAAAATAATTAAATTTTCAATAAAATCGTTGAATTTTTAACTACCTCGTTTAATTTTTTATTCAACCAGATCCATTTCCAATAAAATTATGAATCCTAAAAAAATTATTTTTTAACGAAGTGGCTTAACCTTCAGTTAAGTAGATCGTATTACAAACCAAGAAAAACGAATTTTAAACGAATAGTGTAAAAGTACATATTTCAACCAAAATTTTGATTTTGATTTTAAATAAAAAACAGTTTAATTCAATCAAAAAGACATTGGTTGAACGAAGTGATACAACTTTTGACAAAAACTATAATTGTCTGAAAGAAGGAACTGAACAATAGATCATTATAAATACAAGACAAATAAATTACTGAAAAGAATCTTATATGAGGGTGGCTGCAAAATTTCATTTTCAACATTCATTAAATGTTTCCTGATCAATTTTTTATTTTCCCTGACCATTAATATGCCAATACTAGATACTTTGACATTTTCAATATAGAATCTTTTATCAACAGCCCGTGCAGGAATCCAATCAGGGATCCGGGCTGGTCCCAGCCGGATAGCCCCGCTTTAAGTCGGGCGCTGGTCGGGGAATCCGGCCAAAAAGCGGTTAAGAAATGTTGCTTCAGGCGAGAAATTGGTAACTTGTTTTGTCTTTTAAGGGTCATCGTAAAGATTACAGTGAACTTTAAAAGTCAAATCAAGTGAACCAATTCTGGCAAGAAAATTGGAGAAGAATTTTATTCTCTGATGATAGAATCTCATAGCAATTTGGAAGCCACGTAAAGAAAGTAAAAACTGTATACACAAGACTATATTTTAATTTAAAATAATAGTTATCCGCGCACTAAGTGGGGGATTCAAACTAATTACTGAAATAAGGTTGATTTTAACTACGAGTCAATACAGCAGGCACTATATATGGCGGTAAATTTGAAAATGTGTAATTTCTACAAAAACATTAACCTGACCAGTGCCCAGCCGGCTCCCGACCATGGGATATAACCAGGGTTGGCCCGGCCAGTAACCGGCCGGCCCCAGACTACGTTATTCGAGAAAAATGTAGCACGACCGGCTCCCGCCCGGTTCCTGTCCATGAAACCCAGCCAGAGGAAGCCCGGCCGGGATCCGACCAGAAACCTTGTTGTATTAGGGCCAACCAGGGAAATTTCTACACGGGAGAATAAAGCGATTTTAAGTTAACATTTAAGTACTTCAAGTTTATTATCCTTGTCAGACATTTAAAGTATCCCTTATAATTGGTAATAACACTGAAAGTTCATTTTTGTAGTATTACGACCGAATTATAAAAAAAAAAAATAAAAAAAGCTTCTCACCATTGAGTGAATATTTTTTTAAAATTCACGGAACCTGCAATTTTGTTCATTAATACCTAGTTACAAAAATTTTTTTTTTTTTTGATAAACTAAGGAAATACGTTTAATTTTTTTACAGATCCTAAACGTGAGCCATTGTTACGTAAAATCCGTAAGAACTTGTTTACTCTGGATACGTAAACAATAAGAACTATTTTAAAAAAACTGTTAAGCTAGAGTTTATAGAATTTAATAATCTGAGAGACAAAAAAAAAGAAAGTGAGGAAAAAACTTTTTCTTCGAATTATAATATAAAACATTTTTTATGGATCCTGTGTGAACGGATTTCTACGGATCTTATGTAAAAATGGCTCATATTTCAGGATTTGTAAAATTTAGGAAAAAAATTGATTTGGAACTTGAAAATATGTATGTATTTCTTTAGCTTATTAGAAAGACCATCAGAAAATGGACAAATTAAAAACACTTCTTTTAACAACTTTAGGTATAAATTAAAAAGACTACAGTTTCATTAGTTTTTTACCTTTTTCCGCCTAAGGTTAATAACTTCCATAAACTTAACCACGAAAAAAATGTAAATAATTTTTCTAAATCAACAAATTTTATAATTAACATTTTTTAATTTTTAGTCAACTTGCCCAATGGTGATAAATTAAAAAACAATAAGTTCGCAATTCCACGCAAAAATTTGCAGTGCTTATTACCAATGAGTCTAATAATTTTAAGTTTTTTTCAACCCACTCTTCTGGATAAGCATATTGAATTGCATTCTAATATTTTCTGGCCTTTGCGTAAAATAAAAATTCAAGGAGAATAGAAGATAATATAGTGTCGGGATATGTCAACAAAGATTTTTGAAGAGACACTTTATTAGCAATCGGTGTGTTTTAGAAATGGCATGTTCACGTTGTTTGCTCTATAAAAGATGCGACTCTGTGATATCATAATATTAAACCTCTCTTTACCTTGGTTCAGTGCTAAAATACACAAAAAATTCGATATAGAGTCGACATTTAATAGCCGCGATTAAAGCTTCCATTATCAATTTTATGACTATCAAAATGGTCACTTTGCATGCGATTTTAATATTATATGCAAATTCTTGCTACTTGCTATTTATTATAATCGTGATTGCCCAAAAGTTGAGAATATTCCATAGAAATTTCCAACTAAACAATTTTCAAATCAATGAAGGAACCTTTTTTATGTCCCAGGTCTGGATTTATCTAGACCGTTTAGCCTTTTTTCTATCACCTTGACAGTCTGCCTTGGTCCAGATCTGGTGCTGATCAGCGAGCAAATAGAAAACAAGTCTTAAGTTCCGTCACCAAATTTTTTTTGACGTACCTTGAAAACGTAACAGGGTGTCTAAAATGATGGAAAATATGAAATCACTGTGAAAACACGACTTTCCTTCTTATTATCTTGAGAGTCTGGTCTGGTCCAGGTCTGGCGCTGGTCAGCGAGCCAAGAAAAAAAAATCTTAAGTTCCATCACCAAATTTTTAAAAATGTATTTTGAATAAGTTACAGGGTGTCTAGAATAATGGAAAATAAGAAATTAAAATTATGAAAACACGACTTTCTTTCTTGTCATCTTTACAGTCTGGTCTGGCCCAGGCCTGACGCAGGTATGCAGGTCTTTAAAACACTCAAATTTTCCCAAGTCATTGTAATTCATTGCTTAGCCCTCGGCGTGGAGATCCTGCAAGTTGACGTCACAACTCGAAGTATTCTGACAGTGCTTGGCGCCGACCTCTCGGAAGCAGTGCTAGTTTTTGTCGATCAAGTGTCACAAACTGTCAAAATTTATTATTATTTTCCAAATAAAATATTAATCCAGCCAAAAGTTAGCTTTAGAAGCGGAGGGCATAAAATGAACCAAATGTATATTAAGTTATTAAATTAATAGTAAGTAAAAACCTACTTTTTATCTATTATTAAAGAAAAAGTATTAGAAAATATAATTGAATTTATTGATGGCAGTATATTTTTGACGCAAAATTTGAGTTTTTACTGATTATATCAAACATGTATATTATATATTTTTCTAGGAAATTGTGTTTTGCTTTTTGAGCGTATCCTCAAAGCGTATTCTCTAAACATTGATGATATGATTTTCAACGATGAAACTTTAATTGATCAAGCATTAACTAGTGGCTGACGAGCCAATAATTCGCAGCTGACCAGCCTATATCTAGCGGATGACCAGCTGATAACTAGCGGCTGACCAGCCCCTGCCTGGCGGCTGACTGGACGGTCTGGTCTGGGGCTAGCCAAAAAAAACGTTACACTTTTGGCCAGGCCCAGGCCAGACCATCTGATCAGCGCCAGGGCTGGAAACCTGGCGGTCTGGTCTGGTCCAGGTCAGCCGCAGAACATTTTTCCACACGGGTGTGTGAATACACAAAACTGGGCAATGGTAACACTTCCAGACTAACGCTTTCTCTCCTCTATCTCTCCTTCGCCTTTCACACTGACTGACTCTTTCAATCCCTCTCCCTCTCTATCTCTCCTTCGCTTCTTCCACTTCTCTCCCTCTTACCCTCTTTTTCGCTCGTTCTCTGTGCCTCTCTCTCGCTCTATTTCTCTTCATGCTTTGCTCTCACACTCACAATGAGGTTTTCACAGTATTAGCAGTGTATAGCGGCATACGCTCTTCTTGAAGGTCGTGGTTCGTATACGTGCTAACTTTTTTCAATACAATTACTCATTCATTTCAAACATACTCCCAAATTAGGGGTACATAAGTGTGCCCCTAAACACAGACAAAATTGTGTAACTGGTTGACATAAGTTGAGTGTACGAGGTCTGTCCGGGCTGTTTGGGAAATAACAAAAAATCACAGCAAGTCAGTTCATGATTGTATGAAGACTGCCAAATTCGTGTTGGACCTTGTGTCGCCAAAAATTTCTGAACAGGCTGCGATGGATGGGCAGGTGTCTTGCCTTGGTGAAGGGCCCAGTCTCCACTTTTCGCCAAATCTTGGCTAAAAATGTTCTCTTTTTCCTATTTTTTTCTTCAGCTGGTTCGTTTTATTATGTGAAGTTTAAAAGTAAATAACTGCTAATTAATTACACACGAAATTTTTTTATATTATTCTTAAATCTTCAAAATGGTACAAAAAATAAAATGAATAATCGGAAACTAACATTTTTTAACTAAATACATTTGCGGTTTTACTTACTGTAAGTTTTTATTTTGTACTAACTTAAAATACTTGGAATAAACAAGAAACATTTTTGACTTTTGATATTAGATTCAATAAAAATAATTGAATTCCTCAAATTGATTGAAATTATACTTGTTTTTTATTTCAATCACGAGTGGAGTCTTTAACCTTCTTAGTTTATGACATAAGAAAGTCAGAATGATTTCAAATATTATAGAAGTTTTATAGCTTTCCCCTTTTTGAATCCTTAAAAACAAGAAAATTAATTTTTAACTAAATAGTTAAATTTTCAATTAAAAAAGAAGAATTTTCCAGCAAAAATAATTTCTACAAAAAAACACGAATTTTTAACAAATCTGTAAATTTTTAACAAACAAAAAACAACTTATTATCAGAAAACAGTTAAATTTTCTAACAAAAAATATAATTTTTTTAACAAAAACAATACATTTTTTACAAAAAAGTTCAATTTTCATTAAAATAGTTTAGATTTTAACCAAATAGTTAAATTTAAAAATATGAATTTTTATCAAACAATTATATCGTTACATTGTTAATTACAAAAATTAATTTTAAATCAGGCAATAACACAAATTTTCAACAAAATAGTTACATTTTTAACATAAGAGATGAATTCTAAACCAAAATGATGAATTAAAAAAAAAATTCTCAACAAAAGAGTTCATCCCAAAAGATGTTTTTTTTACATGGAAGATTAATTTTGTAAAAATGGAATAGTCAGATTTTCATACAAAGAAATTGATCTCAAAAAATATGAATTGTCAACAAACCAGTTTTTTGAACTGGAAAATTTTCCTATCAATTGCTGAATACTAAATAGCTGAAATGAATCTTCTACCAAACAACACGAATTTTCAACAAAGTAGTTTAATTTTCAACAAAAGTGTCTACAAAGCAGTTAAATTTTCAACGCGAAAATATGATATTGTATCAAAAAATTAATTTTCGAACAAAAAGTTAAATTTTCATAAGAAATAGTGTAATTTTTAACAAAAAGTTAATTTTCTACAAAATAGTTTAATTTTCTTTTTTTTAAGTAGATTAATTTTCTAAAAATGAAATTGTTAATTTTGAAACCAAATAGATGAATCTACAGACCATTTTAACAAAGTAATGCAACAAGTTGTCTTTTCGTTCTTAATCAAACGAGATAAATTCTGATTTTTTTGTTGGATTCTATTTATTTTTTTGAATATAAGTCTGAATCAATAATTTAAAAAATTAATTTTGCGCAAATTTCTATTTTGCACATATCATCTTCTCATTGCCGGTGGTGGTATAAATTTGCATCAGGAAACAAATATTTTAAAATCTAAATAATGTTTTGCCATAAGAGTCGAACTGAAAGGGGTCGCTTTCAGGCGGGGCGGGGGGGGGGGGCAAATATGTCCTTTTTACTTCAATTTGCACTTCTGCTTTTTAGAAATTCACGTTAACTATTTGTTGATACATATTAATTGCACTTTAATTTTTAAAAAAAGTACGATCAACTTTAACGTCGCGAAAGTGGAAGTGAAACTGAAAGTGAAAAAATTACACAATTGCCTCCCGATAGAATCACACGTATAGTTGAATTACAAAAATTATAATTCAAGTTATTTGAAATATCTGAACTTTCAATTAAAATATTTGAAAATAAAACAGATTAAAATCTCAAAGTATTTTTGATTTGAAATGTTATTTGGGAACTATTATAAATACCACTGTGAAGTACTATGTTTAGATTGACTATGGGTGTATGCAATTGTGCTCATTTTATGAGGATTCTGCTTCCTCACAAGTGTCAATTAAATAAGCTTCCTCATAGAGAAAGGTTTTTTTTCTAACAAAAGAAAAAAATGGATACTTTCAATATTTTTCAAACTTATTTTTATGTTTTATTTGATGTCAGTCGATGTGTTCTGTTCGAATAAGCAACTTTTCAACTTACGGTAGTGTTCTATCCGAAAATTTAAAAAAATATATAAATCCAGGCGTCTTTAGATGCCAACAATTACATAAACGTAAGTCATAAAAGGTAAGTCATAAAAGGTTCTTTAATTGAGAATTAGATTGCTATTGTATTTCAAATATTAAAAAAGTTTGCCTCATATCAATAAGATACACAATATATTTTTTAACTTTATATAGTGGTACTGCTACATAATAAATCATAGAAGATTCGTCAATAGGTCATTCAACGAGTCTCGAAGACGCGAACAAACATTTTAGGTGCAGTACTGATTCCTAGTATGAACAATCGTTACTGGTGGGTCATAAAAAGTTCAAAAATAAGTCAGTCAATGCGTCTCGAAGATATAAGCAAATAGACTACAGATGTCGTATTGTTGTATTTTGAATCCTAAAGGAAATTTTCTCGTATAAACAGAATTAACCATCTTTTTAAGCTTCATAAATCGGTACTGGTGAATTATAAAAGTTTCAATAATAAATCGACCAATGTGTCTCGAAGACGAGAACAAACACATTTTCATATTGATGTATTATGGATACCAAAAATGTTTTTCTCATATGAACAAGGTACATTTTTTGTATGAAATCTGTAAAATATAGAAAAAAAAAAATTTATAACGAATTCGCCAATTGAGCTCAAAACGATATCAAACCTGGATAAAGTGTATTTTCAAACTCCTGGGGTCGAAGTATATCGAAATATGTCAAAAAGTAGAATTGAAAATTTGGGTCATTACAACCCTTCCTCTATGAAGAAGCCAAATTGATTTCTGAAATAGTTCACGAATTCTGGAAAAACATTTTGAAACATTTTGTGAGGGAAAGTTTAAAGAGTAATATTTGTTATTTGCTTTGTAGCTCCACTACAAAAACTGAAAATATTTGTAGATATCTATAAAATAAAGGTGCGTGTTTACAAGTCTTACACGATCATTCACTTTGTACACAAAAGAGAGGCCGTGGTTCAATGCATGTTTAAACAAAAGCGGTGTAGATCGCGTTTGACACGAATTGACATAATGGACTTTGACCATAGCACCCACGCAAGTTTGAGTAACAAAATAACAAACTATTCAAAAACTCCTTTTATTTTAAATGTGGTCTTTACTTAATGGCAAGTGACCTAGTTTCTGTCTCCTAATATTTGCTCACGGATTCGTTAAAGATTAAGGGTTTCGACTAAATTACCTCTGGCATTCAGTGACAAAATCCTTGAAAAATGAAAAATTACGAAAAATGAAAAGAGGAATTATGCAGTTAAATTGATTACGCTTCAATGAACAGAGCCGTAACTAAGGTGGTGCCGTCGGTGCCTCCGCACTGGGCTCGCAAGGGGGCTCAAATAAAAAAATAAGGGGTCATCCATAATCTACGTTACCTCCCTCAGAATAGTACTATTGCCCAAAGTCTTTCAAAACCGGGGAAATAAGGTAATTTTTCAAGAATAATATGGGAGTACATTAAAAAAAAAATAATATCAATTAAAAATAAAGATAAATTTCTAAACATAAAAATACAGATTTTTAATAATAAGAAAATTAATTTTTAACCGAACAGTTACATTAATAACCCTTTTGTTGAACTGTAAAGCAAACATGGTTCGTTTTCAATAAGGAAGACATTTTAACAAAACAGTTGCGTGTTCTAAAAAATACTTTATCAAAATTGTTGAATTTTCAATCTACAAAGGTGATTTTCAAACCAATTGGCCGATATTTTAAAACGAAAAAGATTAAAATGAAATCAAAAACAGTTGAATTTTTAAGCCCAACTAACGAAAATTGCAAAAGATATTTGAATTTTAACGCGGAAAGTTAAATCTTCAAAACAAAAAGATCAATCAAGAAAGACGAATTTCAAAACAAATGGTTGAATTTTCAAAGAAAACAGATTTTTTAAACCGAAAATGAAATTTTTGATACTTTCAATATGCAAACTTAATTTTAAAACAAGACGAAATTCTAACATGTCAAATTAAACTGAAGAAGATGCATTTTTTATCAAATAGCTTAATTTTCTACGAAATGATTGAATTTTTAAGTCAAGCCGATGAATTTTCTACAATATAAACTAATCTTCAAACTAAAATGATTAATTAATTGTAGCAATTTTAAAAAAAAGTATGTAGGTTAACATCAAACCAAGTAGTTGATTTTTCAACTAAAATAAAATAATTTTCGGCCGAACATTTGAATTTTCAACAAAGTACATTTTCAACCAAAGCAAATAAGTTTTCTAGCATAAAATATAAATTTTCAATCCAAGTGGATGAAATTTTAACAAAACAGTTAAGTTTTCATCAAAAAAGATTACTTTGTCAAAATATATAGTTGCGTTTTCATCCTGTAAAGTGCAACCAAATGATTTTATTTTTGGAAAAAGATTAAATCTCAACCAAAAACGGTTTAATTATTAATTCGAAACGTTTAATTTCCAACGAAAAATTTCATTTTTAACCCAAAAATATGACTTTTCTACCATAAATTGTGAATCTTTTACCGAAAAAGGAGCTTTTAACCAAATCGTTGAAATATCAAACATAAAGTTAAATTTTTAATCAAGAATGTTGAATCCTAATCCAAATAGGGTAAACAAGGGTATTACCTAAACCTAAAGAAAAAGTTTTTAGAAATACGAGAATGTTAATTTATATGCTTATTGTTTAGTAAAGAAAATGAATTCATCTGATAGAGCAGATTCTTCCGTTTTCGGGAAGTACTCTGTAATATAATTATTTTTTGCCAAAAGATTCTTATATTTATTTTTAAATAATTTATTTAGATCCAATGAACGATACCCTATTTCCAGTAAACGACATCCTACATTTAATGAACGACACCGGTATTAATTTCGAATTTAAAAGAATTTACAATGTTATTTGTAAGAAATATTATGTAATTTAATAGCTTTAGATAATAAAGAACATTATTTTGTATAATTATGGCTGTTTTTAAAAGAAAGGACGAAATTTTTGTCGAAAAGAAATACGTTCGACATTGTGTGGTTATTTTATTTTATCAGTTCACGAATTTGCCAAATTCATTCTTGAGTGTCGGTGATTGAGTTTTGCGACCTATGCAGTATCGGTGAGACAACTATACTGATTTGTCGCGGGACCAATACACTGCTTCGCATACACGTGCGACTCTAACCTTAAAATGGAAGGGAAGCGTAATTTGCTCCAGGCATTTTTTTTCTCTAAAAGCTTTTTCGTATCCTATCTTTTTTGTCAAATATCCACGTTTTTAGACCTTCTGCACAAGAAAAACAGCGTTTCGCCGGCAGTGTTGGTGCAAGAACTATACTTTCTAGTTCTGCAGACAAAAATATTGCTCTCTCAGCTATATCGTCTTTTCCGTGCACCTATGGATGCCACCTATAGGAAATCGCAGATGATCCTATATAGGATCCTACATAGGTTTCTGTGTAGGATCCTATATAGGATCCTCTATATGTTTCTGTATAGGCCATATTCAGATGCGCAGTAGTATTCTAAAGCACCTACGGCTGTTTTCTTCTAAATAAAAACATGAATCCTTTCATTTATATATCTTATCATTCTTCCGATTTGATTTAATTAAAACATACATTAAGCGATTTAAAATACCCGGGCTTGTCATTGCGCAGGCGCAACCTTTCACATGCGGCGTTTTACAACGTCACTGGAATTTCACAAGGCGAATGTAAAATTTCATTCTTCCAAAACTGCTTTTTACCACCTGTGTGCGATTTTACACTATCGTGTTATTTTTATCTAATTTTGGTAAATTTCCCACAGTTATCACTGGTATTTTTATGTCCAATGATCTTTGTGGTAAAATTAAATGAAACTTTTTACAGTGTAGTTGAATTTTCCACTGAAAAAATTATTTAAGCCAAAAATGGAAGTCAACATTTTCAGTGTAAGAAATTAAAAATAAGAGAATGAATTTACAATCTGTTGAGTTAAACAAAACAAAAAAATTTAACCAAATAGTTGAATTTACAACCAAAAATATGAACTTCAGTAAAAAAAAGTTAATTTTCATCCAGATAGTTTATTGTTCTATCAAACTGTTGAATTTTCAAGCCAAACAGATGAATTGTCTACAAAACATAACAAGTTTTTATTAAAATGCTGCATCAATTAAACCAATTATTTTAAAAGTAATAAACAGTTAATTTCTTAACCAAAAAATAAAAATACGAATTTTCAAAATAAGATTTTAATCTTCTATCATAACAGATTAATTTTCAACGAAACGTTTTAATTTACAACCAAATTGGATTAGAGATTAAATTCATACAACAAACAAATGTCAACCAAGTACATGAATTTTCAGTTTAATTGTTCAATTTTCAACTGAAAAAGATCAATTTTTAATTAAAAATATCATGTTGGTACAAAATATGGGAAAACAGAAAAATGCACTCAGAACCTGACTTTTAACCAAGAAGATAAGGTTTAAAAAAGACTGAATAATTACATTTCTAATCAAATAGTAAAATTTGTACCCTAACTAAATTTGATCGAAGATCGCAACAATATAATACTTTCGACACTTATTTTTAATGCTACAACACTTTTACCACTATTTTGGAAAAAATTACACTAAAAATTCTATTTTCGCAAATTGGACGCTAATGCAAGTATTTTTTCACTTCGCCCCTAAACAAATTTAAATTTTTTAATTTTGTTGGCAATTTTTAAAGGAAGTCTTTAAGAGACTTTAGGCTATTTTAGAAAATTTTAAAACATTTCAAGATCTCAACATTTTTACGAGATTATAAAAGGGTATAGAAGAAACCAAAGGTTTTCAAAGACTACAGAGGACTTTAGGGAATTTTAACGAATTTATAGATAACTTAAGAGAATAAATGAAAAGGACAAGGACTTCTAGAGATTTCAACGGATTCTATCGCAAGTTATCGGAAATATTGAACAAATCCGTTGAATTTTAAACAAAATAGTATAATTTTTAACTCAAAGAGATTAATTGTAAACGAACAATGTAATAGCTATTTTCTTTAGAAAAAGAATGAACTTTTAACTAAAAAGGCGATTTTTTAACCAAGAAGTAAAAACAAATAAAAATTTATAAATCAATAATTGTATATAATGACAAAATTTAGTTCTGAATGCTTATAAATATTATTGATAACAAAGAAAATTTTAATTGTAAATGTGTTTTAAATATTAGGGAATAAATTTCTTCTGAAAATTTTTCTATCACGTTATACTTTTTTTAAAGTTTTTCCCACTTTCGAAAATTTATGAAAAATGAAGTTATGGGCAACAACTTGGAATAATAATTCAATAATAATAATTTAATTTGAAAGACAAAATGTAAGCTTTAAAGATTTCAAAATGTATTGAAAAACAATTTGAAAGATTTCAAAGTAAAATATTGAAGCTTTTTAAAGGTGACAGAAGACTTCAAGATAATACAAATTTGTTCTTAATATTCGTGTGAAAAATTCAAAGTAATTCTTGCTTTGAAAAATTTATTTCAAGAAAATATTTAAAAATTTTATAAAACATTACAAAACATAAAAAAATGTAAAAGCGAATTCGGAAGATTTTAAGACTATTAGCAATAATTTGAATGATTTGCAAGAATATTTAGGAATTTAAAAAGTTTCGACAAGATTAAAAATATTTTAGAACTTTGAAAGATTTTCGAAAATGTATCAAATTTTTTTATATTTTTCTAAACGTCAAAAAGTTTTAAATATACCTTTTGGTTTAGAAATTCATCTCTTATGGTGGACATTTCATTTTTTTTAAACTGCAAATTAGTTGTTTATAACTTGTTCTTTTTAGGTTCAGGATTGAACGATTTTGTTAAAAAAATCGTCTTTATCGATATATTCAAATGTTTTATATTTAAAATTTTTAATATTTTAAAACATAATTATTAATTATTATCTTTTTCGTTGGGAATTCACCTTTTTGGTTGAAAATTCAATTATTTGGTTGAAAGTTAAATTACTTTAATAAATGCGTTTGTATGGTTGATGATTCATCATTGTAGTTGAAAATTCATCTATTTGGTTGAAAATGTAACCACTTTTTAAAGTCTTTTTTGGCACAAAATGAATCTTCTTGGTTGGAAAATTCATCTATTTGTTTGAGGATTCAACCGCTTTGTTAATTTTCTTTCATGAATTCAACTTTTTTTAGTATCTTAATTGGAAAAGCACCCGACCAGCAATCGGAAGTTCTGTGTTTCGATTCCCAGTGGAGCGATTAGCGGAGATTTTTGTTGCAGAAAAATTTAATTTGAAGAATTTATCAAATTTATTTTCGATCTTGTCAAAAATGACAGTAAGTATTTTCTGTTATTTGAAAAGTGAACTTGATTGATAACTATGCATGTGTAACTTTTTTGTAGGTCTTACGGTCCTCAGTTGTTGAAAAAATATATAATAAACGAAAATTACTGAAAAAGTTGGTTTATTCAACCTTCCGACGTATTGGCATCACTGCGTGCCTTTTTCAAGAAATCTAAATTAAATTTATATAAGTGCCAACAGTTTTTTTCACTTTATAACGAACTAATTTGAAGTAAAAGAGATCAAATTACCTGTATTTTGTTTGAAGTGAATACGAAAAAAACGATAAAAACTTCAAAATTGGAGTAAAACATATCAATGTTATCAAATCAAATAATAAAAATAAAAACCAGTTAAAACTCCAATTTTGGTAACAAGTGAAAAAATAATCTTTTTTAAAATATATAAGAAGACAAAAACCTCAAAATTTAAGTGGTTTTTCAATTATAAGATTACATCCGTTTGTAAAAGAAAAACAACTTTATAATAGTTATGGACAGACGACGAACATATGACAAAATAGAAATAGGACATACATTCATTAGTACAAACTAAAGGCGTAATTTAAAGAAACCGCAAATGAGGAAAGCGCGCCAAAGCACTGGATTTTGAATTTAAATTTATTGTATGATACTTTGATATATTTTATTAACATTCATCATTTTTGTCTGTGAATTAATAGAGATATTACGATATTTATTTATAAATATGGATTCCAATATTGGCCTTTTGTAAGTGTTTTTTTCTTTGTCTAGAATTTTAATATTGTTAAAATCGAAAGTAAATACAATACCAGACAAATTATCAGTAGTATCAATATCTTTTGGATTAGTTATTTGATAACTTTGATTTATGATTGCGCAGATTGTGAAATGTCATCTACACTGACCGACAGCCACGAGTTCTGATAATAATACAGATTCCTTTAAGCTTTTATTTATTTCGAATTAAATTTTTTTTTAGATTTAGATTTAGATTTAGAATTAGAATTTTTGGATTGCAATATCAACTATTCATTTTGTTGTTTTTTGTAATTCATCTTTCTTGGTTGAAAGTACAATTGATTAGATAAAAGATGAGATACTTTGGTAAAAAGTTATTTTTTTGTTTAAAGAATCATCTTTTTAGTTAAATTTTTGTTTGCAATAAATTGAACTTCTTCATGGAAAGTTCATGTACTTGTTTACAATTCAACTATTTGGTAGCAAATTAACATTTCTGTTAAAAATTCATATTTTCGGCTCAAAAAAATTTTATATTTTTGTCGAACATTCATCTCTTTTTGAACATTATTAATTGTCTTTTTGGTTAAAAATACAAAGTGCCGAGAAATAATCTTTTTTGGATAAGGATTCAACTATTTTGTTGAAAAATGGTACTTTTGGGGAGAAATTAACTGTTCTTTATTTAGAATGAAAATATGTGTTTTTTATAATATTGACTATTAACTTTTTTGTTAGAAATTTACCTTTATTTAATTAAAAATACAACTATTGTTTCAAAATTAACTTTTGTTCTTGAAATTTTGATTTGAAATGTCCAAAATTCTCAAAAACAATTTTGAATTTTTTAAAGTGGTTCAAGAAAATTATATTTATATAACATTAAAAACAAATAAACAAATAAATCCAAAAAATTATTAATTATTAGATATTTGCATTTTGTATTCAGAATTATTTTACCTCATAGACCGAAAAAATATAGGCGCGCGTGTAGCGTGCGGTTGATGATGATATCTTCAAAAAAGAAGGAAATAGTTTAAATCCTGGACTTATGAAGGTTATGATTTTAATCTGATACATAAAATTTTGAGAAAAAATCAATGAAAAGGGTTGTTACGGCACTGGTATCGTTATAGCAGCTACACCTTCTGCATCTACTCATACGAGCAAGGATGCGTTAGCATGCTGGTGACCAGCTGCATCCGAAAAACCTGCAAAAGCATTGGGGTTTGAATTACGCGACTTTTAGATGCAAGCCTGGTTGCAGGACATGCTATTACGGAATTAAAGCATAAGAAAGGCAATTGGAGAAGGCGACTTTTCAACCTAATCCCGGATTTATAGCATGCATACACCTCCCTACCATTAAGAAGATTAAGAAAGCCATTCAAATCCATAACTTCATTATTTTTTCTACCCACATTTTTGCAACTCATCTCATTAATTCGAAAATTTCGAAAATTAAATGACCCAAACCGTTTTTTAAGGCAATTTAGTTCTTCTTTTTAATTTGATAAACTGCTGAAATTAAACACAAAACATACAAACATAATATTTTAACAGACTTTACATCACGATAAAAACAGGGGAATTGCGTGATTTTTCACGGATATTTCGCTGAAATATATTGAATTTTCAACAGAGTTGACTTTTCAACCTTCAAAGATGGATTTTCAACTAAATGGTCGAATTTCCAAACAAAAAAGAATTACCTTAAAAGAAAGAGTTTTATTTTTAACCAAATAGTCGAATCTTCAATTGAAAAAGAAGACTTTTTCAATTTTTAGAAAACAGTTGAATTTTGAACCTAGGAATATAAATTTTCAACTAAGTACTTTTATACAAACAAAGAAGAATTTTTAATCCAAAAAAATGGATTTTAGACAATACAGTTGAATTTTCTAACAAAAGTATGAATTTTTATAAACATAGTTAAATTTTCAACCAACTAGTTGAATTTTGAATAAGAAAAGTAAAATTTTAAACGAAAAATATAATAGCTGATACTTGAACCAAAAGAAGATTTTAATTTGAAATCAAAAACAGTGGAATTCAGCCAAAAAAGACGAATTTGTAATAAAATTGTTAAATCTTCAACCAATACATGCAACCAAATCGTTACATCTTCAAAGCAAAAAGGCGAATTTGCTAGAAAACAGTTGAGATTTCAATTTAAAGAATGATTCGTTTTTATCGAAATATATAACATTTGATATAATAACAAAAATTATTTTATTTGAAAGACACTTAAATTCAATCACAAAATATGAGTTCCTAACAAAACAGTTCGAAGCTGAACGAAATAGATTAATTTATTAACATACAGTTGCATTTTTAACCAAAAAGTTTATATTCAACCGAATAGTTGAATTTTTAACAAAAATAATAGAATCTTCAACACAAAAATATGAATTTTCAACAAAGACGAACAATTTTAACCCTCCAAAAATATGAATTTGCGAGAATAAAAACTAATTTTCCACCAAATAGTTGAATTTTTGATTAAAAAAAAGATTCATTTTTAACAAAAAACATAATATTTGATATTTTAGCCAAGAACTAGATGTTTATTAAAAAAAAATAGTGTAATTTAACCTAAAAGATAGATTCGTAACTGAAAATGTAATAGTTGATATTTGAAACAAGAAGTATTTTTATTTCAAATCAAAAACAGTTGAATTCCACCGAAAAATACGAATTTTTAACGGAATAGGTAAATTCTCAACTAAAATAGAATAATTTTTAACTAGATAGTTTTATTTTTAATCAGAATAAAAAAAAGAAATTTCTAACAAAATAAATGAATTTCAAAACAAACGCATGGATTTTCTGAAAAAGAGTTGAATTTTCAAGCAGGAAACAACAACGAAATAGTTAAATTTTCTGTTGAGACATTTGATTTTAAACAACACATTTTCAACAAAACAGTTAAATTTTTAACCAAAGAGATGGATCTTCAACTTTTAAAATTAATTTTAACAAAGTAATTCAACTTTTTGCCAAGTTGAAATATTAACCAAAAAAGATAAATACGCAATAAAAAAGTTAAAAATGAATTTTCTACTAAAAAAATTTTTTCAACAAAATCTTTCCATTGTAAACCAATTAGTACATTCAGAAAAATATTTGTCTTAAAGAAACTGTCTCCTTAACACAATTCTTTCACTTGACAAAAAATATATCATAAATAAAAAAATCATCCTTAATTTTTTTTAAATTAATAGTTTGCTTTGATTCAACGAAATTGTCTTTCTATGAAAGAATCTTTTCTTCTGAGTGAAGTACTTTTAACCAAAAGAGATGAATTTCCAACCAAAATATAATAGTTGACTTTTTAAATAAAAAGAATTAACATTAACGGAAAGCAGTTGGCATTGAAGCGAAAAAAGTAAAATCTCTTGAAAGTAATTATATTAATAATTATTTATATTATTATATTAATAATTATATTTTTCATGGGTATATTTTATATATTTTCTCTGTCCCAAGCGATTGCATACGAAAATTAGAGGCCTCCTTTCTTTGTACTTCCCAATTATGAAAATCCAAGTTAAGAAATAAGAAATCTCGTGTTCGGAATTGCAACTGGAGTGCGAGAGTCGAATGTAAAAAGCGTTTCCGCCCATTGGCTAATTGCAACTTGAGCTGCTAGCAATTAGCAGTTGCCCTCGCGTTAATCGTTGGGCTCTGGTGTATCGACAACATAATTGCACGGGATAGCATAAGCGTGAACGAAGTTGCGGTGTCAAATCACGAGTTGACTTTCAAGATCAAGATCCATTGATCATCGGTAATGTTAGTATTCGATAAGAATATCGTTCATCGGAACCAATCCACGCTTGGCCGATTAAACCACTCATTTCTCAGATATTGATTTAATATCGGAGTAATTAAGTACCATGAGTCAGGAAAAAAGGTATGCTTTTAACATTTAATGCTTTTATCTAACGCAGACATGATTTACGTGTTTTATAAGTATATTTTTAGTTCTAAAAGTAGCTATTTACACAACAGAAGGAGCGAGAGGAAATGCGCATGGGCGCAGTGCGATAACAAGACAATGGGACTCTTGAGAGAATAATGGTCTCATAATCGTACTGCGCGCATCCCTATTAAGGGATGCGCAAAGATTAAGGGATGATTCAAAGACTTTAAACGATTTTCAGAGATTAAAGCAAAATTTATAGACTTGCCAAGAAGTTTCTAAACTTTATAATGATTCTGAAAGATTTCATAAGATTTAAAATATTTGATGGTGAATTAAAATTGTTGAAGATTAAAAACTTTAGGTTCAAGAGAAAAACAAATTAGTTTAAATTTTAATCAAGCAGTTGAAAATTCACTAAAAAAGAAGAATTCCTGATCAAAATAGAAATAGTTGATACTTAAACCAAAATGCATTTTAGTTTTGAATTCAAAATAGTTTAATTCAGCAAAAAAAGACAAATTTTCCAAAAATAGTTGAATCCTCAACAAAAACGGATTAAAATCCAACCAAATAGTTGCACTTTGAACCAACAAAGATTAAACTTTCAACCAAAGAGATAAAATATTCAACTAAAAAGACAAATTTTCAAATAACTAGTTGAATCTTTAACTAAAAAGATTATTTTTCCACCAAGAAGATTAATTTCAAACTAAAATTATGAATATTCAGCCAAAAAGACGAGTGTGTATCAAAAAAGTTCAATTTCAATCAAGAAGGTTACTTTTGAACCAAGAAGATTAATGTTTAAACAAAATGATGATTCTCTAATCAAAGAAATGAATTTTTAGCAAAATAGTTTATCTTTTAGCCAAGTAGTTGCATTTTCCACCACAAAAGATGAATCTTCACTCAAAGAGTTGAATCCTCAAATAATAATAGAATTTAATAAAAAAATTCATTCGTAAAATTATTTAAACCCAAAAAAAATTAATTAAAATTAATTGAATTAATTTTTAAATCTGTAGATTTAAATCAGTATACATTTTTACCAATTTTAATCAGTGACAGAATTCTAGCTGGATACGAATTATACTTAATTTTACTGATACATTAGTAATAATTACGAAATTTATACAGAACAATGGCATTGCTTACCAAAAATATGAATTTTTAACAAATTACTTACACTTTAAACCATTGAATAATCATTTGTAACAAAATGATTACATTTTTAATCAAGCAGATGAATTTTCAACTAAAGTGATGAATCTTATAAAAATACGAATTTTCAACAAAATACATGGACTTTCAACCAGAAATGAAATTGCAAAGAAAATGGAGTCTTCAAACAAGCAAACAAAAAATTCACCAAAGTAGGTCAACTTTTAGCTAATCAGTTTAATTTTTAAGAAAAAAGGCGAATTTTCTGAAAATCAGTTGAGTTTTCAACAAACTTCAAAATGCAACCTACTGTAGATTCAAAACCATAAACCCATTGCAACACTCGTAGAGTCTGAATTATTCAGAACGTAACAGAATTAAATAAAAAACAAATCAGGAATTCTGAATGATTTTCAAGTGGTGATTATTATGTTCTGAATTAGGAATTCTTGAGTTTTGAAATTGTATCTTTATTTTTAAAGACCTTTTAGAATATCCTAAAATGTGCACGAGATCAATTTTAGGGTTGCAAACAAGAAATTTTAAGCTTTCTTGTAATATGAATTTGCTCAAAATCTGAGGATATGGTGTTTTGAGTTATTTTAAATTTCATTCTTCAACTTCAAAAATCGATATGAAGGATATATATTTTAAATAAACTATCACCACCTTCGTAAAAATGGTCAAATTTTCTTGTAAATCTCTTAGTCACAAACTTTATTTTGTTTCGTTTTGGCCCAATCACATGTCATTGAAAAATGGTTTGTTCACCTAATTGTGCCAACTACACCCTTCATATCTCGGTAAACATGCAATGGTTTTGTACCGACTAAGATCTTATAGTACTAAAATTTACCGCAGTTTCAAGAAAATCTAAAAATATTTGTTTAAGGCAGGGATCTCATCTTAAAAGAGAATTTAGTCTTTAAATTTAATACCTAATAGCATGTTTTGAATATTTTATATTTTTCCCGCCTTGGCGTTTGAAATTTCGGAAACTTTTAAATGTTTCTAAAATTTTCTGAAATTTTAGTTTCGCCCAGGTTTTATGAAACCTTACAAACCTATATTTGATGGAAGCAGAAAGAATTTTTAGAATTTCTCTTTAATATCGACTGAAGTATTGAATACGGTAGGGTTGCATGGTAAGTTTTTTCTTGCTGTTCACCCCTCTCGGGAGGTATTATGGCAGTACTTTATTTACACTAGGTGTCGTGTTACGGGCTCATAGTCTGACCACGCAGGAGGAGTGACACTTATCTCCAGAGCTTTAAATGATCCTATCTCTTACGAACATGAATTGCCAGTAGCAGTAAGCACATGATCTGCGATGACCCAATATGTCATCCTACAATATGTTGAACCTATCCTATCCAGCTACTCTAGAAATGTGTTTAACTTATAAGCTTGTATCAAATAATCTACCACAGCTTTCCAGCTTGTGAGGCATACTAAATTTGAGCCATGAACCTCCGGATTGACAGTCCTATATACAGTAATTATAGATGGTCAGACTAACTACCCATGTATAAATTAGATTTTTATTACTGAAGAAAGATCTCCTTTCACTCCGCTAGAAACATACCACAGAACTTCTGATTGCCGGTCGGGTGCTTTCCCAGTAAGCTACTAGAGGGATCGAAAGAATAATCCTTTTTCGTAAATGCACGCATTATTATGCCAGGTTCTACAAGTCAAAATTTTCAAGAAATCTGTATTATCATAAGAGAATAACAGAATTTCTAAACGTATTTACAAACTAGATTTGCTTATGTATTAAAACGTTTGTCAATTAAATGTTTTCTAAAAAGGTCTCCTTTTCCCAGCGGAGCGAAAGGAGATCTTTTTTCAGAAAAAATTTAAATTCATAGCTCCATCTAGTCTGTAAATAAATTAAAACATAAAATTATTCTCCGATGATAATATAGACTCCTTGAAAAATGTATCTATGCAGTCAGCTACATCATTCAGAACACCCAAGTCAGGCGTACTATTTAGTCATTTTTTATTAGACCAGTGTACATAATGACATCAGCTAGTGAGATATATTATGATGACTATATGTAGAACAGTTATATAAATATGGCCAGTTTATCTTTTATTCGTAGATAATTATATCTTCCACAGCATTGCAGATAGTCAGATATAATATATTGGATAGTCATGACGCTCTGTCTGCATGAATATCCAACATGTATTATATGAGAGTATCAGCCTGGCCATAATTTTATTTATTATTTAAATTGTCTCAGGCTTAAGATGGTTTCAGCCTAATATTTCGAACGCATTTTTGGTTTAAGTTAGATTTTTTAAACCCTTTGCACGGGGCTATTTCGGTATATATAATCAGTCGCGGACGTATTTTTATAATTTAATCAAGTGATCTGATAAGAGCAATGGTCCTAATTTGACATATTGGGCAAAGCCTAGGTTTTACCCCATTATTCACGGACTGGGTTGCAGCCAAGTGAATGATGAGGAAACCTACAGCTTAAGGTGGAATCCGAACCACTAGAATAATAATAATTATTATAGCATCAAACCAAATCTCTTTCAGTTTAAGTTTATGCTAACTAGAATTCCCGCATTGCTTATTTATGCAACATGTTCGTTTCATAACACCGCTCTGATACATGTTGCTGTTCAATGTCTCTAGAAATGAACCCAGACGAAAAGCTTCACAAAGTCGTCATACGTCATAGATCACACAAAAATATACAATCCGACGGATAATTCATTATTAAGGCAGTATTCTACTTTGAGACCCTACAAAATAAAGCTATTTTTGTGAATTTTTCTGAGATTGTTAATAATGATATCAATAAAGGGTTTATTAGGCTTAATAAACACACTCTTAAAATACATTTAAAAATTTGTTTTCATTTATCTTATGCACTTTATATACATAAAAATGTCAGTCAAAGTCAAGTCCTAAAAAAATCTGTAGTTCCGCGCTGTTGTAAAACTCTAGAGAATGGACGGACTAAAATGAAAAAATTAAACAGTTTTAGATTCAGTATAACTCCAGCAACCGGCTGAACTAGGATTTCTGATATACATGCAAAAATACCTAAATGGCGGTGAAAAAACAAAACAAAAAAAGTGGGTTTATTTTCTCAGTTTTTTGCAAAAAATTATAGTTGAAATTAAGATTTTTGAAAACTTCTAGTTCAGCCGGTTGCTGGAGTCATACAAAATCTAAAACTGTTCAATTTTTTCGTTTTAGTCCGCCCATTCTCGAAATTTCGACAACAGCGCGAAACTACAGATTTTTTTAAGAGTTGACTTTGACTGACGTTTTTATGTATAAAAGTGCATAAAATGAATGAAATTTTTTTTATTGTATTTAAAGAGTGCATTTATCAAGCCTAATAAACCCTACATCGATATCATTATTCAAAATCTCAGAAAAAATTCACAAAAATAGCTTTTTTTTAAACGTTTGAAAGTAGAATACTTCCTTAACACTCATATAATAGTGGATCAGAATGATAATCGATTTTTTCCTAGATAAATCAACTACATCTGCAATATTGTTTCGCAGAATGAGCTCATTTTTCTCTCTATGAATAAAAATAGACAAGGGATTTTCGATTTTTGATCTATTTGAAGAAATCTATATTTTTAATTATTTCACGCCTTTTTTCAAGCTCACGATAGTAACCCGATCGTAGAGTGAAATTCTTGAAAGAATATTGGTTCGTATAATGAAGAATACGTGTCGAAGAATATTGAACCGTATGAAATATTAATGGGCCTGCAAATTGGTCATTTTAAAACCGTTTCTTCGGAGAGGTTCGTTGACCATGGATGGCGGTCTTCTTTTATTTTGAGGAAGATCGGATTTGTCAGATAGATGGTGAGGGAAGAGGAGCGGGAGTGGGTTTAAGCAAGGGCACCCGGCTAGGCCCTGAGGGCACGAGCAGCTGTTTTCGGGTGCGATGACACTCGGTTAATGCCAGGAGCCTTGCAAAAACCGCATAAGGGCCAACCTCAATGGGCGCGTGCCCTTACGAGTCAATTCACTCTCGACAGACTCAACAGACCTTATCCCGTGCTGATATCGCCAGGTTTCTTCCAACAGGTTACGCAGACTTGGCTCAGACCCGCATTCTTACCTTAGCTTTGTCTTGTAATTTTCAATAGTACTATCTCGAACCCTACCTGACAGCTAGAAAATATAAATCATTTAAAACATTTATCAAGATCACTTTGCAATACTTTGGGCGAGCGAAGGGTCAATGAACTGCATGTGAGAGTGGACAAAATTGCTTTATTTATTGTTCGAATGAATGGGGTTTCATTGAATTTAATGGGAAGTACCAGTTTGGCAGACGACCAATTACATGGTTTATATTTGGTGGCTTTATAATATGAAAAATGTAAATATTGTATTGAAATTTTGGGAAATGGTTCAAAACATATAAGGACATGTTGGTGTGGCTTATTTGGCTCCTTATTTTTTTTTTTAATATTATAATTTTATTAATTTTTAATGTGAAATGTAACTGAGGACTGGGCCTTAGAGTATTGCGTAAAATAGAATTAATAGAGTTGCATTATTTAAACAAAATAAAAACTGAAATGGGCCAGAATGATGCAACCTTGTATATTTTGAACCATTTCCTCAAATCTCGGCACAATATATTAATTTTTTCAATTATCAAGAACCCGAATATAATAAAATGTAATAATGTGTCATGTGACAGTCTGTCACAAGCCCTTAAGCGCTTAAAATAATTTTATTTGAATTTAAGGGATTTTGTTGAAATTCAACAGATTTTTTTAGTTCAAACGATTTGCTTGTATTCCCCAGGATTATTCGCGAGATTTTAATGAAATTATGGTCATTTTATTCAAATCCAGATATTTGTTTAAATCTTTCAGGATTATACGGGGGACTCAATTGAATTTAAAGAGACGCATGTTGGGAATTCAAGATATTTTAGTGAATTTCAAGGGATTTTATAGGAATTTAAGGAATTTTATTCAAATTCTTGTACAAATTCAAATTATATTATTAGGATGGTTCTCAAGAATGTAAAGGTCTTACTGCAGTTTAAATTAAAGGATTTCGTTCAAATTCAGGAAATTATATTTCGAGATATTTCAATCATTTTAATGCATTTCAAGAGAGTTTATGAATTCTAAGATTTTATTGAATTTTAAAAGATTTTTTGTAAATTTGTTAAGTACCCAAATAACTACCACAAATAGCAGTTTCTAGCTGATTTAAAAATTAGCAATATATTAAAACAAAATGATTCATAAACTATTAATTTTTGATTTAATTCGAAATCCTTTTACCATATTTTAAAAGTAAATGAAAAAATAAAATCATTCAATTATATTTTAACTTTTTTCTTAATCATGAAAATCCATTTTCCAACCGACAAAATATTTGATTTAAATTCAAGGAAATTTTTAAAATAATTTCAATGCTATTCATAGAATTTCAACCATATTCATAAACTTTTAAGAGATTTCAATAAAAAATTAAAGTACCTAGGCACTTTAGGGGCATGTAAAACTTAGCGGATTCCTACTTTACTGAAATTTTTTCTCACCAACTGACGTCCACACGAAATGAGATATTGAGTGGAAA
>NC_046662.1:79540201-79552072 GCF_010883055.1 Belonocnema kinseyi | reverse complement strand
CTATCTAAGGATGGTACTATAGAACGCCACCTCAAGGTAGGCCTAGTGGCGCCATCTCTTGGTCAGGCCGGAAACTTATCAATCCACCCTCGTATAAGTATATATGAGTCTATTTGCTGGTAGCGCCTTGTATATGACTATCTGTTGAGCTTAAGCATATCGGAAAGTCTCATACGCGGCGTCGTAATGGGACTTTTCATTTTGAACACGTTATATTTATCGCAAGGAATTTTGTTGGAATTCAGAAGACTTAATTAAAATCACGAGACTTAATTGAATTTCAAAGTATTCCTTTCGAATTTAAATGGTTTGATTAGAATCCAGGAAATTGCATTTAAATGTGAGAGGTTTTACTGCAATTAAAGATGTTACATTAAAATACAACCAGATTTTGTTGAAGTTTACGGGATTTTATTTTATTTGTATTTTTTTAAATCCCGAATAATTTTTTTGATTTTGATTGCATTTCAGGGATCATTGCGCAAGAGGAACTGAAAAGGGGGTAAAAAAGGGGGAAGATTAACAATGTATGTTTCCATGTAAAAAAGAACAAACAATAATTTTATAAGAAATGTTATATTTATAATTAATATTAAATATTTGTTCAATGATCTTTGCAGTTGTAATATTATATAATAAGGTCTGAAAAAATAAAATATTAGGAATAAAAAATTTGTGTATTTTTAAAATCATCTTAACTTTTAATACTTTTAAGTATAATTCAATATTTATTTCCGAAATTTTGTCATATCGTGGAACTTATCTAGATAATATGTAAACTTTGATCTAAACATTTTTTTTTACCTCTCACCTTTTCCGGGAAAATGGAAAATTACCAAGAACAAAACTCGCAAGATATGTAGTACACATTGAACAACTCTTTCTCACAAGAAAAGAAAAAAATATTTAAAGCAGGGTTTTTGAGAAAATCCATTTTCGAGCATTTTAGAAAAACAGCGGCCATTTTGACATTTGAAAAATTTGGGAATCAATTGAAAGAGAAAGAATTTCCGCGTCGAATACTCAGAGCAAACCTTCACTATTGAGGCTCATTCGTACAATAAAGCATTTTTAATAACAATTCTGTCTAGCTTCGAGAATTCCTACTATCGGCGAGAAAACTGTAGGCATCTGCCTTTGAAGCTTAACAACTCAGTCATATAAAATGCTAGCGCAACAAAAAAATACAGTTATTTAAAAGCTGAAAGTGTTCTACGTTAATGAGCTTGAAGACGTTTATGTAAAAAAAATTTTGTGCTTAGCAGACTGAAAAATGTAAAAAAAAGAAGGATTTTTGGGTACATTTAAGAACAGTCAAGTTTAGAGCATTGTTTCTTCTACAAGGGGCGATGGAAAATTTTTTTAAAAATTCATGAGTATGAGGAAAACTGTTGTGAACCAATTGCAGTTGAGAAATTTAAAAAATAATAAAAATTGTTGCTTAAAAGCACAAAAATGTGCAACTATATTATCTTCAGTTCTAATACAGATATTAAAGCGACTCAAACTGCAAACTGTAATTGATAGGCTCTGTATTTATTTTCAATCACCCGGAAGGATGTGTTAATCTTCTTTTTTGTGAAAATCGCGATATTTTTAGACATTTTTTTTGTTAGAAAACAAGTGACAGAAAGCAGGGGGGGCCCTTTTTTTGTTTTACTGCCGACCGCTAGTGCCATTTTTCGGCACTAGTTCTGAATGCTTGGATGGCACCTGGCTACGGGTCAAAGAAAGGACCAGCGGTCGATAGTAAAAAAACGCCCCCCCCCCCCCCCTACTTTCTGTCACTTGTTTTCCAACAAAAAAATGTCTAAAAATATCGCGATTTTCGCAAAAAATAGGACTAACACAATCTTACGGGCGATTGAAAATAAATACAGAGCCTATGCATTACAGTTTGCAATTCGAATCGCTTTCTTATCTGTATTAGTACTGAAGATAATATAGTTGCACATTTTTGTGCTTTTAAGCAACAATGTTTATTATTTTTTAAATTTCTCAACTGCAACTGGTTCACAACAGTTTTCCTCATACTCATGAATTTTTTCAAAATTTTTTCATCGCCCCTTGTATAAGAAATAATTCTCTAAACTTGACTGTTCTTTAATGTACCCAAAAATCCTTACTTTTTTTTTACATGTTTCAGTCTGCTAAGCACAAAAATTTTTTTACATGAACGTATTCAAGCTCATTAACGTAGAACACTTTTAGCTTTTAAATGACTATTACTTTGTTGCGCTAGCATTTTTTTTTTGACTAAGTTGTTAAGCTTCAAAGGCAGATGTCTATAGTTTTCTCGCCGATAGTAGGTAATCATCGAATGATTGTAAAAAATAAAAAATATTTTTTTTATTTCACTGTTAAATACGTATTCCTTTATCTTCTTCGTAGAATAATACATTAAAATACAAAATCATTCTGACGCCCTAATCTGAACCATTCTGCCTGATTAAAAATGGTATTGATCTAATAATATTTTAAATTTAAATTTAAAAATTTTAAGTAAATTATGCAAAATATTTTTTTTATTTGAAAGGAATAAAATTTTCACTGCCCGCAGTAGCATTTTCTAGCTTTGAATAGAGCTATTTTGTAGATCTAAAGGAAAAATGATTGTAGTGCGTTTTCGGGCATGGCATACAGTGGCCTTGGTTATAAATCTAGGGAATCCAAATGTAAGCATTCAGAGCCATCTGAACCCTTTATGTTTGATTTGAACACATTCTAGAAGCTGATGCAAAGTGGCGCAACTAACGCGCTGAGGGTACTGCGCACTCTGTCGCTACGTTGCATAAAAATGCAGAAGACTAAAATTCTACAAACGCTGCAAATCCAGGTTTCATAAATCTAGGTTTCAGTGTAATTCTTATGTGTATTTACTATTTCCAGAGAATATACCGTGTAATTCAAATATTGAATGTTTAAACGTCATACATATAAAAAAGGTTCTACTTCTACACGCAATGAAAAAATCCAGCTCTAATTGTACCATAAACATCCGACTATTTGTATCGAAATTTCTGTACCTAAAAGAAAACAGGGGAACTTACTATAACAGAGGAAAAGCAGGGGAGCAAGGTAAGAATTGACGGACTGAGTTGCAGTCAAGTACACGATGGGGGGACCTACAGCTTAAGGTGGGTTTCGAACCACCAGAACCTCGGTAAAGGTACATTGAAAAATTTCTAGAGGTACCGGCTCAGGAATCGAACCCCGGACCTCTGAGGTTAAGTCCGAGTGTCTAACCAACTGAGCCACCTAGGCTCCTATTACAGATTATTATTATTATTATTATTATTATTATTATTATTGCACCATTAAGCCATTTCCCTTTCGGGTAGGTGTAACTCATTCGGTGGGGAAGGGAGTAATGTAAGGAAGGGATATAAAAATTTTAGATTGATCCAGAATTCTCGTGAAATTTATTTAAATAACACGTTCGTTCCGCAACACTGCTCCGATCCAGGTTGCTGATCCATCTCTCTAGCAATCACCCCAGGTGAAGATCCACACGAAATCGTCATGTAAGGTTCCCCACTTGGGTCCATTAGTATCCAAGATCTTTTGTTTCAGGCGTCATTCACTCTACGGACACTCTTTTCCTTAACTATTTGTCGCCATATTTTTCTGTCCTGGCATACTTCTCTAGCTTCTTTTATTTCCATGCATTTCGTCATGCAGGTTCTCGTGTTTCTGTTTCTTCTTATGTCTCTTCTGACTAGGGTGTAATTCAGACATTCTAACCATTCTTTCCGCGGTCTGCCTCTGGGCACAATGCCATTTACTTTACCTTGATACACTTATTTCGTTAGCCGTTCAGTTGGCATTATCTCAACATTCCCAAAAAATCTTAACTGATTTCGTTCCCATGTGTCTACGAATGTCTCCTCTGCACCACATTCTTTGATTCCTTGAATTCCCTTGAAATCCAATGGATCTTGTCAAATTTCCATTACTTTTATTTAAATCTTTGCAATTTCCCATTACTTTCATTCAATTTTGTTGAAGATTTCTGACTTTGAATTAATTTAATTAAATTCTGATAAGTACAATTTAATATCTATGAATAATTTTAAATTCCCTTGAAATTACTTATTACTTTAATCTTCTCTTTAAATAAGATAAATTTCCTTAAGGGGCAGTCCATAAAGTAAGTTACTAATTTTAGGCTTTTTTTGACTCACTCCTTCGTTTCCTCTCGTTGAGAACCGTACTTTTATCTTAGCCTCCCTAAAAAAAAGATTTTCTACAAAAAAAATGAATTTATAACCCAAAAAGACGTATTTTCAACAATATAAAATTATTATTACCCTAGCAATTGCATTACTAACTAAATATTTTAAGTTTTAAGGAAAAAAGACGAATTTCCAAAAAAATAGTTCAACTTTTTACCAAACAGTTCAATTTTCTAGCCAAAAGATATATTTTTTTGAAGTCGGTTGAATTAATAAAAAAATTATTTTCTAATTAGGTAAGATAAATTTTCAACCAAAAAATGATTTTTCTAATGAAAATGACTTTTCTAATATAAAATAGGATTTTTTAATTCAAAAGGATGAATTTTGAAAAAGACTGTTGCGTATTCGAATAAAAGCTATGAATTTAACAAAGTATTAGTTGATTTTTCAATAAAATAATTTAATTTTAAAAAAAAGTTTAACTTTAATCGAAAAATGGAATAGTGAAATTTTCAGGTTAAAAAGCGAATTAAAAAAAACAATTTTTGGTTTTCAACCCTTTAAATTCCACAAAAGAAGACGAATTCAACCAAATTTAACCAAATATTTGGGTCTCCGAAGAAAAAGATGAATTTTTAATAAACAAAAATTAATTTCATAACTCAAAAGACGAATTTTTAACACAAAATATGAATTTTCTGCCAAATAGTTGCAATTTTACCTTTTAAATGATAATTTTACAAACAAAAATGAATTAGTTAAATTTTCGGATGAAAAAATTTATTTTTAAGTAAAAAGACCAATTTTCTACAAAACAATTGAATTTTCGACCAAAAGTAATGTTTTAATTAAAATGATCAATTTTAAAAGAAACAAAAAATTCATTTTTGACAGTAGTTTAATTTCAAAACAAGTAGTTAATTTTTTAACCAAGAACGATACATTCTTAACAAAACATGGAATAGTTGAAAATTTGAAAATAAAAATTTCAATCGAAACCAATTTTAATTTGAAACAAAAATGGATTAGTTAAATTTCTAATTTAAAAAATCATTATTAAGAAAAGAATTCAGAATTCAAGTCGAAATATGATTTTTTAATCAATAAGATACATTTTCTAAAAACGGAATAGTTAAATTTTCAAGTTGAGGGATAAATCTTCAAAAAAAATTACAAACAAAGTTGTTCATCTTTCAAGCAAGTGATAGATTTCTTTACTCAAAAGGTTGTCTTTTTAACAAAATATTTGAAATTTTAACAAAAAAGTTGAACTTTTTACCAGACTGATAAATTTTGTAACCAAACAGTAGAATTTTCCACCAAACGAGATGAATTCTAATCCAAAAATGTAATAGTAAGTAGACTTTTAAAACAAAAATAGGTCAATTTTCTTATTGGTTTCGATTAGTTGAAAAAAGAAGAAAGGGTAAATTTTTTGAAAACACAGAACTTGCAAACTTTGTTAAAATTTATCATCAGGAAACGAACTAAATATTTTTTAAGTTCTTAACGTTACTTTCACTGACGCCCCCCACCCTGTTACTACCCGTATTTTTGACGCAATCCCCTCCGCCTCAAAATAGCCATATAGATATTTTTTACTTTTATTTAATCACCGAATCTGAAATTTGGCTAAAATAATTTTAAATCCCTTAAATGAACTTGAATTTACCTATTATTCAGTTAAATTCGGTCCGATTGATTAAACTACACAAAAAGTTTTCTCATTTTCGGCCATACCCAATCTGATTTAACACATGAAAAAATGGCAAAGAAGAAATCTGTTATTGAAATGTGTTCCAGTTCAGGAGGTTCTTTGTTGGCATATGAATGATTATTATTACCACCGTTTAACGAGTTCTTAGGTCCGTAATTTATTGGCTGCTCGTGCATCATATGGGCACAAGGTTCCAAAAAAAGGAGTCTTTATGGGTTTCGAGGTTGAGGAATCCTTCTGGAAAGAAGAGAGCAGCTTCTTTTGCCCCCTTTGTTTGCACGTGCCAATTATCACCCGGCCCATACGGGATTCGCATAAACCCGATAAACGATAGACGCGGTGCGAGGGTGTTCTCGGCAGTATCGGTTACACCCTGTCTGGGGTATTAATTAACCACATAAGGGCCCCATAGGACCCGACGCGTGGCTACATCTTCCCGTATATTTGCACACATCAGCTGTGTGCGTATATGGGCCAGAGAGCAGTTGGCCCTCGTGGGTCCAGGACCCATTTTACACTATCACCAGTTTCTACATAATGTCTTATTAACTTCTAATTACTGTTATTATAATCAATAGATTCTATTCGCTACTCATTTCAACGGTTCCAATATACCAATACGAGATTGTGAATGTACTTTATAAGTATACAACTTTTTTGAAGAATTACACTTTTTCTTCTGTTTTCAAGAAACTTTTCCAAGAAGAAAATATAACTATTTTTCGTTCCAAGTTAATTCTTTTGAATTCAAATGTCGAGTATTACATTTTAGGTTAAGAATTAATCTGTTTAGATTAAAATTTTACTTTTTGGTTTTACTTTTGGTTTTTTAAAAATTTTGGAAGGAAAATTAAAATATTTTGACAGGAAATTCAAGTATTTGGTTAAAAGTTAATCTTCTAGTTAAAAATTTAATTTTTGTAGCTAATAATTCAACTTTTACAATTCTCATTGAGAATTCTTTTTCTTTTTTATCAAATTAGGTTTGACGTGTAATTATTTTGTTTACAACTTGTTGTTTTTTTTAGTTCGAAATCAATTTTTAAACTCAAAATTAATTTATTCCATTTTCGGTGGAAAGTTGATCATTTTTAGTTTAAAATTCAACTATTTGATTAAAAATTAACTGATTTGTTTGAAAAACATATTTTGGGTTAACAATGCAACTGTATTTCTTGAAACATCGTCTTTCTGGATTAAAAAAGTAACTATTTATTTAAAAATCTATATTTTCGGGTAGAAAATTGAACTATTTTGTAAAGAATTAGAATTTTCCGCTTAAAAATTCAACATTTTGGTTGAAAATATATCTTTGCAGGTTGACAATTCTACTATGAATTTACAAGTTCAACAGTTTTGTTGAAATTTTAATTTTTTGTTATAAATTAAACTATTTTGCTCAAATGTAATATTTCTTTGCAAATTCAAATGTTTTGTTGAAAATTAGTCTTTTTGGCAAAAAATTTGTTCCTCTAGAATGAAAAATTATCTTTGTGGTAGGCAAGCTCTTCGTTGAGAATTAATTTCTGCTAGTAAAAATTGTATCTTTATTGGATGAAAGTGCAACTTTTTTGTTCAAAATTGACCTGTTTTGGGTAAAAATTCAACTATTTTGATGACAATTTTAATTTTTTGTTAAACACAACTATTTTTTATCTCAAATAAACATCTTTTTTTTGCTAAAAATATCAACTATTACATTTTTTGTTGAGAATTCATATTTTTTGGTTAAATTAAACTGTTTTTTATTTTAAATTAAAATCTTTTTTTTTTTGAAATATTAACGATTATAATTATGTCAAAGGTAATCTTTTTTAATGAAAATGCATCTGCCTTCTTCTAAAAAACTAAGTTCTTGACTTAGAGATCCAATTATTTGCTTAAAAATTTAATTATCTGGTCTAAAATTAATTTCGTTGTTGAAAATTCACTTATTTGCTTAAAGAATTATTTCTTTTCGTACAAAATTTAACTTTTTTGTTTTAAAGTTCAACTATTTTCTTGAAAATGCAATATATTTCTACTGATAATTTTAAACATTTCATACTGAATTCAATATGGTACCTACACATTAATTTGATTAAAAATAATGTATTTCCCTATAATTCCCATATTTTCGTGCAGAATCGCCCTATTTCCGCTATTTTTAAAGCGAAAATTTTGGTTTGTAAAACCTGTTAATACATTATCTGTGTATGTTTATTTTTTTTTATTTTAGGCGATTATCAAATAACATCAAAGAAAAAATTTTTACTTGGGGGTAGAGGGGGAGGTCATATTTGTGACCTCATCTAGAGGGAGTTTAAGCATTCTATTATGCTGAACTGTGACGAAAAACGGGAGGATGGAAAGAAGTTTCCAAAATAGCGTGACTTGATTTTGGAAACGGTCCCTATGGGTTGGTGTGGAGAAGTTTTTATATTACATATATTGACAGAAAATTCGGATAAAATCTCGTAAAATTAACAGTCATTTTTCGAGATAAGATGAGTCTTGATTTGGTAAAGAAATATTGTTCAACATACCCAGGAGATGATAGCAATTAAATTGCTTATCAATACCACTTTTAATTAAATTTTATTTTTAATCATGGAAAGTTGTACGAGATATATAAATAATAATAAAACATGGAGTTCAACCAATTGGGCAACCAGTTTTCTTATCCGTAGAGGCTTTCATTTTGTAATAAATATTTTCAGTTTTCATGGCAATGTGTCATTGTCATTAGCGTATCGCACTAATAAATTGAATTTCGAAAAACAAATTTAAAAAACAAAGTCCTCAAAATCGAGCAGCTGACTTGATTACGGATTCTTCCTGGAATTATAACAACATTTATTAATCCTCCATTTTCTGGTGGCAAATTTCACGCAACGTGTTCTACATGAGGTCAGGTGGTAGTTAATGACGTTCGTTTGGAAAGTCGCGAAAGATTAATTGAATCGATTAAAGTCGACACAATTATCGAGGCTTTGATAAGGATAATCGAGATCGCCGAAAACTTAATGCGCAAATTCAGAATCCTCATAATCATTATTCATAAAATCCTTCCTCTTTGATTTCGTAATTAAAAGTGGCGATTTTTGGTTCCTTAAAATCATCTTTATTAGAAAAGCATTCAACAATTAAAATTATACTTTACGTATTTTTATTAATTTAACATATTTTCTGCCATCCGAAAAAAGTATACAAAGGAAAATAATGTAACATGCACCCTTGATCACAAAATTTTGGGACTTTATTTTTTAAATGAAAAATACAAGTTTATTCATCATAATCGATATTGTCCCCTTTAAAGTACACCCCGTCGACTGCAACGCACTTATGCAAGCGCTTGATCGAATTCTCGAAACATTTTTTATAATCGATTTGCGGATCGGAGCGGTTTCTTGAGTCGACCGAATACGAAAAAGTCGCAGGGAGCCAAATCAGGTGAATTCGGTGGTTGTTGGATGTTATTCGTTTCGTTTTTAGCCAAATGCTCACGGATAACGATGGAATTGTGCAAAGCCGATGACATTTTTTTTGTGAGTTACACGGTGACGAGTCCTAAAACTTTTTGATCAAGGTGGTATATACGATTGTACGCAATGAGATCCTTTTTTTGGACTAAGAATTCGGGAAGGTCAATATCTTATTTGCCAAAGTAATTGCTTTAGATCTCGATAAGCCTAACACATAATTCGATCATTCTTATCTTTCATTAAATAATCGACAATTTCTTATTATATATTAATATTTGATACAATAACTTTTTAAAGGCTGCCTTTTAGAAGCAATAGAGACTAGTTTAAAAAAAAAAACAGTTGAATTTTCCACCGACACGAATTTTCAATCTAATGATCGAAGCTTCAAACAAAAATGAACTATAGCCACAAACAGTTACATTGTTAACGAAATAGACGAATCTCCAAGTCAAAAAACGATTTTTTTTAGAAAACAGGTAAATTTTCAACCCAAAACTTTTGTATCAAAATAGATGAATTTTCAATCCAAAAGGAAAAAATTTTATCAAAGCAGTTCAATTTTCGAACAACAAAGATGATTTTTCCAAAAAATAGTTTGAGAACGTCTAGGGCGCGCGACTGACGGCTTTCGCGCTCAATAATGTATTTGACTCGGAAAGCATCAACAACTGTTATTGGATGATTGTGAATTCTCTTTTGTAAAAGCTCCTTTGGTTCATCACGTATCTCATGCTTCGCACTTGATAACATTAAAAATGCCTACTTTTCTACATTTCGTTCAACTCTATTATATCAAATGTATTTGTATTTATTTCTGTACCTCGGTGTGGGGCTGCTTATTCAAACATTGCAAAATAAAGTACAAATTTTATTTTTAATTATTACTTTAATATTTGTTTCTTATTTTGCATTAAATTTAATTCTTAGCCACACTGAAAAATGTATATCATTTAAATAAATGTATACAGGGTTGGCCATTTAAAGTGGAAGCATTTGTTTCTGACAAAAAAACATGAAAAAAACAATCTTTTTGTTGGTCAGATAGATAATAATTTATTTTAGTTCAAGGTGATTTGTTCCAACTACTTTTTGAAAATTATATTGCTCTTTTCTTCGGCGTTTTCCATCACGCTGGCTAATGTTTTGGCCGATTTTTACTGGCCACCCAGATCACATACGACATGAAATCGCCGCCATATCGCCAGAAAGATTTGCTAACGTGATGGAAAGCGCCGAAAAAAGAGAAAATTTGGATGCCAAGATTAAATATGCCTATTTGCGTGATATCATTTTTTTCAAGTATTTGGAACAAATCTCCTTGAAGAAAAATAAATTATTGTGTAAATAAACAAGAAAACGATTGTTTTTTTCAATGTTTTCTTTCAGAAACAAATGCTCCGACTTTAAATAACCAACCCTGTATTATTACCATTTATAATTTGCATTAGTAATTAAAAAAAAGTATTTTTATTGTCTTATTTTTACCACTAAAAAAAGCGCATTCTATTAAAATAAAAATTATTATTACACATTTTATTGCAATTTGTCGTTTTTGCAAAAATTTAATTTTTTATATTTCATGTAGATATAATTTAGGCGAAAAATTTTGTTAAATAAAATGTTATTGTATCTTGTGTCCTTTTTCCAAAAAGTTTAGTTTTTACTTTCAATATATTTTTATAACCAGAATTTATAACAAGCCTGTTATTATTAGTAAGGAAAACCCTTATTTAATCGTCTTTTAATTTTGTTCATCTCTTGTGTCGTTTTTCAAAAAGTTAAATTTTTTATTTTTTTAATCGAGTTTTTAATCTTATTTTTTAGGATTAAAACAAAAACTACGTCTCATATCAAGAATGACTCATGACAAATTTGAATCAGTTTTCGCTATTTTTTGGAGGAGCAACTTTCGTCTATTTAATTTTTTAATAGCTTTCGTCGTTTTCGAAAAAAATTCGAATGTTGTTATAATAATCTTGTAGGGTTTTTAAAAATGAACGTTTTTCTTTTCTTTACTTTTTTTATATCTTACATTGTTTGGCTTAAAATGTTCATTTTGGTTTAGTTTTTTGGATGTTGAAAATGCTATAACTCTGACAATTTTCTTTTAATCGAAAAAAGACATAAAGATCAATTGTTCGAGTTTCCGAATACTATGAAAAGCCGCACATAGAATTTTTTAAACTTGAAAAATTTGGTCTCAAATATTTTGAAAATGCGTTCATTTTTTAAATTTTCATCCAAAATAGCTGGTTTATGAGCTCGTTCTTTCTTTTTAGGTTTTAAAAAAGAGTGCTAAAGCAGAATCCAATCTGACCTATCTTTCGAAAGTTATCGTGCCTACAGAATACAGACTACAAACAGACAGACAGGCACCTTCGTAAATATCGTTTTTTCTGACTCAGAGGGTTTCAAAACGTGGAAATTTGAGAAAAAAAAACCAACAGAGTGAAATTTTACATCAAACCAATATCTTCTCATTAGGGGCCATCCATAAATTACGTAACAC
>NC_046662.1:79527849-79540101 GCF_010883055.1 Belonocnema kinseyi | reverse complement strand
AAAATGGTCGGGAAATTGCGGTACGTAATTTATGGATGGCCCCTTAGGATGAGAATGTAAAAAAAGACGAATTTTCATCAAAGTAATTGAATCTTCAACAACAGCAGAACTATTTTTACGAAACAGTTGCTTTCATAATCAGAAATTAAAAAAAAAAGAGTTGAATTTTCAACGAGCAGAGATTTTTTAGACAAGAAAGAAAAGAAATTTTAAGCAAATTATTAAATTTTCAATTAAAAAGGCGAATTATCTTAAAAAAGGTAAATTTTCATCAAAAAATTTATTTTTATCCAAAAAGATAATTAACAAAAAGTTCATTTCCAACCGAACAGATAGATTTTCTACAAAAATAATAGAAATTTGGACCCGAGCAGATTAATTTTTATTGAATAGTTCAATTTTAAACTAAAAAAGTTTAGTCTTCAACGAAAAATGCAGTACTTAAATTTATAGTTGAAAAATTTATAGTCAAACAAAACAAAAGTTGAACTAAAGAGATGGATCTTTAACTAGTAAAATAAATTTTCAACGAAGTGATATCAGTTCAACTTCCAACCTTGCACTTTCATTTTCAATAAAAACTATTATGTTTTCAGCAAAAAAGACAAAACAACAAAATACATTAATTTTAAAGCAAATACTTTAAACTTTAAAAAGACAATTGTAAGCGAATAATGGGATGGAAAAACTTTTCGATATAAAAATTAATTTTCACAAAAAGAAACGAATTTTGAACATAATAGTACAAATTTCAACCAAAGAGGTGGATCTTCAACTAAAAAAGTAAATTAGTGGAATTTATAACAAAATAGTAAAATATTCAAATTAGTAAGACGAATTTCTTAAAAGATATTTGCATTTTAAATACAAAAAGATTAATTCTCCAAAAAAAATATGAACGCTGGTATTTTAACCAAGAAAATATTTTAATTTACAATAAAAACAAGTCGAATTTAATAAAAAAAAAGATTTCTCATAAGAAAAATTTCATATGTAGTCCATATTTCAACGAAACAATATATTTTAATATTGAAAATCAAAAACAGTTGAATCTAACCAAAAAAGATGAATTTTTATTAAAATAATTGAATCCACCAAAGTAGAATTATTCTTCACCAAACAGTTGAATTCTTAAGCAAAAGGCGGAATTTTATACCAAAAAAAAAGAAGGATTTTCAACAAAATGTTAAATTTTAGACCAGGTGAGACTTTTTAGTCTAGAAAGGAAAGAAATTTCAAGTAAGTTGCTGAATTTTTAAACAAAAAGACATATTCTTTGGAAAACAGTTGAATTTTCAACCAAAAAGTTGAATTTTCTACAAAGATAATAGGATTTTTAATTTCTTAACCCAAAAAGATGAATTTTCTGGAAGATAGTTGCATGTTTCATCTAAAAAGATGAATTTTTAACGAAAAATATAATCATTGATATTTCAACCAAGAAAATATTTTTATTCTGAATGAAAAACAGTCGAATTTAACCAAAAAGATCAATAAAAAAAAAACTGTTAAATATAACCAAAACAGACGATTGTGTAACAAAATAATTGAATAATTGAAATAATTAATCTTAAACCAAATAGTTTAAGTTTCTACCAAGTTGTTAACTTTTCAACAAAAAAAGGAATTCTCAATTTAACATTTAATAGTAATAAATTCCACAAAATGATAACATTTTTAACCACATAGTAGAAGTTTTAACGAAAAGAGATGAATACTGAACAAAAATTATAATAGCCCCTAATGGCATTCTTTTTTAATTAAACTGCAATACAATGAAATAAAATTCTCATACTCGAATTTTGGATTTTATCATGAGAAAAGCATTCTTCAGATCAATGAAACGACTCTGATTGTAAAAATTTTACATAACAAGTGGAACTTTACTACCCGCAAGGTGTTCACGCCTGTCATAATATTTGAAGTCCGATTGTACCATCGTTTGCCGCTCGAATGGACCACTTTGTGGTAATTTACCTCATTTAAACATTTTCAATACAGCATTCAAAATATTTCTGACTAAAAACCAAACTGATGCAAATAAATCAAACGACAATAGGATTGCTTCAAAAGTCGAAGGGAGAAATCAAATTATGCAGTTCACATTGTCGACCCCATTCTCAAGTCTTGCCAGGGGTCCCAACTTGAGAGAGGTTGCCCGCCATATAGAAATTCACTTGTAAAAATTTCACGAGAATTCGTGTAGCGGATTTGAAATATTTTCCCACATAAGGGCCTTTTCAGGATATGATAATTAGATTACTTTATGATTAATAGCCACTTATCGGAATTTGATCCTCGTTGGAGATTTTTCCTACACCTTCACAGGTGCATTTTTTGGAATATTATTTTCACATTTTACCAGAATGATCTACGTGTCAAAAAATTCGGTAAAATAAAAATGTAGTACTAAAATCAACATAGTTTACAATATTAAAGTTAGACAAGTCATTCTAAACAATATCTGAATGTTTTTAATTTTATAAATTGAAGAAATTACAGAAAATTTGAGAATGTATTAAAAAAGAAATAAGAAAGTCTTGATGATATTAATATTATTAAACAAAAAGGCAATATCTCGCGAAGATTTCCTTTTTTTCCTTTTTAACACATGCTAAAAGTTTATGCAATTTCTTCAATTTAATCAATTTAAAAAGTTAGATGAATTTTAGATGAGTTGACAAACTGATTTCATAAACTAAGTTGATTGTACTAACTAAAAAGTATCTGTGAAGTAAGGGATAATTCTCTGACAAGCATCCAATTCCAATAAATGCATGTTATAAAGAAAGAAGCATGATTATCATATCCTGAAAAGATCTTCATGTGGGAAAATATTTCAAATCCGCTACACCAATTGTGACATTTGTAGAAGTGAACTTCTATATGGAGGGCAACCTCTCTTACTAAGAAATCAATTTTTCTTCAAGAAGAAGTACTAAATTAGAAAAATATTAAACGAATCTAAAATGCCTGATAAAAGCTCAAGAATTCCACCCACCAGACTTATTTTGCAATTTTTATTTTATTCAGTTTAAAAGTGTAGGCTGCAGCTGTGGGTAAATACTAAAATATCAATATTTACTTTTTAGGAAAATACTAAAACTCGAAAAGTAATCAACGAATCATAGGTTCCTGATCAAATGATAAGGAATTTCATCAAACAGACTTTTCCTAACATTTTCTTACTGATTGGTTGAATGATTTAAGCCGTGTCTTTAGTTATCAAAAATGGATTTTTATTCATAAAAGAACTAAAATTGGAAAAATAATCAACAAATCAAAATTTCCTAAGAAATGGATAAAGAATTCCATTCAACCGACTCATACAATTTTTTTACAAATCCACTGAATATTGTAGTATTAATGTATTTCCAGGTATTAAAAAAAACGTTTTATTGTTGTTATAAAAAGTATTAAAACTAAAAAAATAATTAGCCAATGAAAAAATCCTAAAAAGCATATCAAGATCTCTATCAAGCAGATGTATCCTGAAACTTTTTTACCAAACAGTTATTACTAAAATATCTATTCTTCTTCATAAAAGTACTAAAATTCGAATAATAATCAATGAAAAATTACTGAAAGAAGGATAAAAGCTTCCACCCGCAAGGAGTATCTTAAAATTTTTGTTCTAATTGGTTAAAAAGTGTAGAATGTAGGTGTGATTAAATACTAAAAAAATAGATTTTTGCATGAAGAAAGTACTAAAACTCGAATAATAATCAAGAAATCACAATTTTCTGAAATACTGACGAAGAATTCCATCCAGTAAACTTATCTGAAAAATTTTGTAGTAATCCGTTGAATAGTATAGGCTGTAGATGTGTCTAATTACTAGAAATGATACATTTTCTGTTTTCTGATTCTGGTAAAAACAGTTTCTCAAATATAGAAAATATGAAAGCTCCGAAGAGATTTTTAAAATATTTTTTATTGATTCATAAGGTTTGATGCGAATCGTTTAACAAATTTCATGGCGGTGATACATTACCGTGAATCTTGATTTGCATAGTTCATAATTATAATTTTTTAAAACAATTTATCGATAATGAAGTAATTTATGTTCTCTGAGGAAGTTGTACAACAGAAGCTTACAAGGTTTTAAGCTAATTAAAATTCATAGTGCATAAATTATGAATTGACCTTAATTGCGAATTGCATTAAAGCAACTTCTGAAGATTTACGCTGCGTGGGTGGAGAAATATCTACAGGTGGAACTACCTGAGAATTCGGGGTACCTTAATCTTAATGTATTCAAACTTACAGGTCTTCGACAAAGAGGCCTGATTTCTCTTTTCGAAAATCTCAAAATGTTTTCCATTCTAGATTCTTCTTATTTTCTCGAGCGAAATCGAGTTTCATTTTTGCGTCGATGGCTTTAACCGATTTTGATCAGTGAAGTTGTCAATATTTTATGGCTTATATTATTTCAGCTGCACTGTTATTTTCTCATCTCAGGTGGTCGCCATAAATCGTCCCTCACTTAACAGTTCCCCGAGTGTGAATATAAGTTAGGACGAATATTTATCACGAAAATTGTGCCACATTTCAAAAGTGATAGGCTTGGAAGAAATTTACAAAAAATAATGTATAATGTGTCAGATTTTGAGATTATATTAAAATTATCATAAAGATGATGATTAAGATAAAGCTATAAAATTGTAATTCGATGAGGACTTGAATTTCCAAAAATGTATATAAATAAAGATGTCACGGCCAGTAAATTAAGATGCTGGTGTTAATTAAGATCGTTCTTTTATTATAGTAACAAGGAGGCCACAAAACTTCATTTTCAAAACTCCCAGACTTTTCCTCCATTTTCCTTTAATTTTTTATTTTCCCTAACAATTAATATTTAAAGATTAAATTTATAACCATGTAATATTTTTAATATAGAATCTTCTATGAAAGCAATAACAACATTTTGTTTTTAATTCATATATTAATAATTTGTTATTCTCAGAGCGAACTCTGCATAATTTACTTGAAGAAAATAACCTATTTAAAAAGAAAATATGACCAAAAATGACTCATTTCTAAACCAAAATGTGAATACAAGTAATGAATATGATTTAATGAGACTGATTTTTTTTTTGAAATTGTGAAGAATTCAAAACAATTCAATTTATAAGCCTAAACAATTCAAGTTGAATTCAAAAGAATGAAAATTAATATTAGAACCAAAAATTTAATACCATTGATTTCAGCAAAATTAAAGTGACTTTAGAGGAACTTAATGTAAATGAGAATAATTCGATAAAATTTATAGAAAAAGGTAAATAAACAAAAATCAAGTATTTTGAAAACAATTTGAAGATCTGAGAAATTCTTTGAATTCACTAAATTTGAAATTAATTTAAAAAAAGTCAAGGGAATTCAAAAGAATTTTATGGAACGGCGATAATGGTTAAAAGTGGCTTAAAGGACTTCAGGATGAATGATACAAAAACTAAAAAAAAATTGTAATATAATGCATTGAGTAGAATTGAAAAGAATTTCAAAGAATTCAGAATGAATTTTAAATCAATGTCAATCAATTGCAACTTCTTTAAATGAATTCTTTGAACCCCATTAAAATATTAGGAAATAATGTGAAATTCTATGAAATTGGATGAAATTTCCTGAAACCACGAAAAAATTAGTGAAATACCTTGAAATACCTTGAAAGACCTTGATATCTTATGAGCTCTTAAAATCCCTTAGAATTAATTAAATAATTAGAAATTTCATAAAATCCCTTGGAACTTTTAAAAACATTATAAAAACTTTAGGGATTCCATAAAACTGTTGAATATCTTCCGACATTCTTTGAAACCCCAAGAAACTTTTTTTTAAATCCATTAAATTAATTCGAATCCTTGCAATTTTTTGAAAATTAATAAATTGCATGAATATTCTTTCAAATCTTTTCAAAAAATTTTAAAGTTGCCTGAAAATCCCTTAAAATTTCCTTCAATTATTGAAATAAATTAAAAATTCTTTTTAATCTTTGAAAATTCCTTAAAATCTTTCAAATTCTTTGAAGTCCGTTGAAGACCCCTAAAATTACTAAAAAGAATTGAAACTTCCTGTTAAACTTTTTAAATTCCTTAAAAACAATTCAAACTTCATGTTAAGCTTTTTAAATTCCTTAAAAAATTTGAATACTTTAAAATATTTAAAATTTTTTTTAATTTTTCTGCTATATCATCAGAGATTGTACCTTACCGACAGTAGATCAACCCTCCAAACCATGAAGGCAGAAAATCTACACAATATCGATTAAGTTAAGAATCTTCAATAACAGAAAATACTTAACGTCTTAATAAGACTAGATGGAAAATAATATTTTTTTAAATTAAAATTATTTCATGAAAAAAATATCCTACTCCATCTTCACTCAATTCAAGAAATAATTTTACTTTAAAATATTTTTAAATTACTTAAAACTTTTAGAAGCTCTTGAAAATGCCTTGAAATCTTTTAAAATACCTTAAAGTATTTAAAATCCTTTGAAATCTGACTAAAATAGTAAAATTAACTGAAAGTACATTGAAAATTTTTTTAATTCCCTGAAATATTAACAATTTTTTAAAACCCTCTAAAATTATTTAAATAAATTAAACATTCTTTTAATATTATTTTTTTTATTGATTACTGAAATTAAGTTAAAATGCCTCGGATTTTTTTAAATACGCGACATTATTTCAAGTCCTTTACAATCTTTTGAAATTTTGTAAAATCCCTTGAAACTTTTACAAGCACTTAAAATTTGTTTGAAAAATGTTTAAATGCTCTTAAATTTTTTAAATGGCAATATTTTTAGACTCCCTAAACGTTTAATATCTTTTGGAATTGTTTGAAATCCCTTGAAATCTTCTAAAATGACCTTAAATGTGTAAAATCCTATGAAATCCCATTAAATTACTTAATTAAATTGAAAATTGAATACGTTAAATATTTCAAAGTACCCTAAAATATTTCATAATATTAACAATATTTTGAAATATCTTTACATTTTCGAACGCTTAAAAAATTTTCTGTGCCATTATTTGAAATGCTCGGAATTGCTTTAAATGGTTTGAATTTTATTGAAATCCCTTGAGACTCTTTAAAGCTTCTGAAAATTTCTTAATATTTTTTTTAATATCCTAAAATATTTAAAATCATTCATATCCCTGGAAATTTTGTTGAAAAATTGTATCTCTCTTAAAATAACTTGAAATTTTTGGAAATACCTTAAAATATTAGAAATCCTGTGAAATCCCTTCAAACGATTAAAAGCAATTAAAAATTTCTTGGAATCTTTGAAAATACTCTAAAATATTTCCAATCTTATAAAATCCCATTAAATTACTGAAATAAGTTGAAAATTCCTTAGAATATTTTAAGATATTGCAATTTTAAAAGAATTCAGGAAAATTTGGAAATAGTTTAATCTATTGGAAGAAAGGCGACTATAGAGACTTTATCTTACAAATATAACTAAAAAGTAATTGTAACTTAATGTGTTCCTTAGAGGAATTTATTATTAAATCCCTAGCTTTTCCCTGACCGTCATCTTAGGACCTTTTCTTATCCCTAGAAATCTTTTAAAACATCATAAAACCTTATAGACCCTACAAAAACGTTTTACATCTTCTACATTTTTTTTAAACCCTAAGAAACTTTTTTCAAGTTCATTCAATTAATACAAATCCATGGAAATTCTTGGAAAATTTGTAAAGCTCTTTGAAAATTCCTTGGAATTTGAAAAAATATGCTTAAAAATTCCAAATTCCACCTTATTAACATTTATTTGTAACCCTTAAAATCATTTCAATACTTGGAAATTCCTTGAAAAATTTATAATATCTTAAAATTCTTTGGAATCTTTTTAAAATATTCTAAAACATTTAAAATCCTGTAAAATCTTGTCAAATTCCTTGAAATATTCAAAACTAATCTAGATTATTTGAAATCGCCTGAAATCCCATCAGATTACTGAAATTAATTTGAAAGGCTTTGAAATCTTATTTCAAACCTTAAAATATTAGAAGTCCTTTGAATTCTCTTCAGAGGATTGAGTCATTAAAAATTCCTTAGAATATTTTCAAACACCCTAAAATATTTCAATTTTTAAAGAATTTAAGATAATTCAGAAATAGAATCATTTATTGGCAGAAAAGTGACTTCATCCGAATTAAGGAGAATTTTCCTCATTTTCTATGAATGTATAAATTGAAAGTAAAAAATAAAGAAAAAATGTACACCCGTAATGCAAAGGTAGAACAGATTCTCTGGTAGCTAAGCCTCCTAGATATAGAACCGAATCGAGTATTTATTATGCAACGGTTGGTAATTACAAGGTCCATAAAACGTGTCGCGCGACAGAATGGAAAACCTCGGATCTTGAATCTCACTTCTGAACTGAGTTTGCTCTTTTACAGCTCATTGAATCCAGGAGTACATCCTGAATGTGTTCTCGCACGCAAATTCATTTCTGCGAAGGGTGCTCCTTAAAACCTGAGATGATCGTCGCCCTTAGTGTGCAAACATCTCGTGTTCAGTCTCACCTCCATCGACTTTATTCCATGCAACATTCCTTTCATTTTCATTTTTTCTCATCATTTTGATATAGTTTACTCTTTTCGAAAGAGACTTTTCTTAAAATTTTGTATTTTTGGTTAATGATATCAAGATAGACGCAAAACTTAATTTACAAAATGTCCTCACTTTTCCCTAATTTCTCCTTGATCAATTATTCTTTTTCCTTGATCATTATTAGTCCAGATTTCAAACAAAAGAGATTGAAGTTCGATGAAAAACAGTGACATGTTGAACCAAATGGTTGCATTTTCCACTCGATTTTCAAACACAACAAGATTAAAAAAAAAATCAGTTAAACTTTAAACCAAAAGGGTGAAATTTTCCACACAACAGTTGAATTTTTAATTAATTTATTGAATTTGTAACCCATAAAGATAAGGTTTCAAACAAATGGATGAATTTTCTGTAAAGCAGTTGAGTTTTCAATAAGAGAATTAATTTAAAAAAAAAAGAGCGAATTTTCAAACTGAGATGATGATCTTTCAACTAAAATGATGATTCTTAAACATCAACAAATTTTTTTTCAAGTTGTTGAACCTTTAACCAATTAGTTCAATTTTGAACCAAAAAGATTTTTATTTTAAATCCAAAACATTTAAACTAAACTAAAATAGACGAATTTTCAACAAAATAGTTGCATCCTCAAGCAAAGAATATTCATGTTCAAACAAAAAGTTGAATTATTATCAACAAGATTAAACTTCTACTAAAAGGATGAATTATTAAACGAAAGAGACGAATTATTAAAAAAAAGTGGAATTTTCAACCAGCAAAGATCAATTTTTAATCAAATACAAGAGTTTTTAATAAAAATATTAAAATTCAAACATAAACAGTTGCCTTTTGAAGAAAGTTTTCAAATAACTATTTCTCAGTTCTGAATGAACAACAAGTTTATCCAAATTTTTGAACTTTTAACCCAGAAAACAAATTTTCCGTAAAGCAGTTGAGTTTTCAACAAAAGAATTACATTTCAACAAAAAAAAGAGCGAATTTTCAACCAAAATAGTGAATTTGCAACTGAAATTATGAATCCTTAACAAGAACAAAATTATTTTTTTAATAACGATGTTTAACCTTTACCCAAGTAGTTCAATTTTTAACAAAAAAAATAAATTTTAAACAATTGTGGGCATCCACATGAAAAAGGACCTTATGGTCAGTATGGAGTTACGTATATAAATGCATATAGCCGGATACATTTCTGGCATTTTATGCCCAAAACGAGCCCTCTAAGTTGGAAAACGAGTCACCGGAGAATTTTTAAAGTTTGAACTAAGAAAAATCGTTTTTTTGAACAAAAACACATCTAAACTTGGCGAGTGTAAGCTGGGTTTAATGGCCACAAACGTTATAGAAACCATACAAAGAAATATTTCTTTAGCTTACAATACTCATGCAATACACTACAAAATTTTCTGAAAGTTCACGAAACCCTGTAAATTCATCTAAAACTCCATAGAATCCCTTAAAATAATTACAAATACTTTGAAAAATAAGTTTTATTATCAAATCCTTAATAATCAATTTAAATGATTTTAAATCCCGTGAAATCCCATAAATTTGTTTAAAGTCATTTGAAATACCTTCAAAATTTTGAAAAGCATCTGTTGAAATTACTTTACATCTTTAGAACCCCATAAAATATTTCTAAATGTTTTAAAATCCCAGAAATCTTCTGCAATTTTTGAAAATGTTTTGAAATCCTGTGAAACTCCTCGAAATTTTTAGAAACATTTAGAAGCTTTCTAGTATTCCGTGAAATATTTTAAAATCTAGTGGAAACTTTTACGATATCCTTAAAATCTTCTAATGCGTTAGTTGAAATGCGTAAAAATTCTGTGAACTTTATTAAAATACTTTTGTTTTCCCTGAAATCTCAAGAGATTCTTGAAATTCCTTGAAATATGATATATGGTAAGCTAATTAGACAATATGAAAAAATTTAGTAGGGCCGATTTAATTTGTTGTTCATTGTTTTACCAATTTTTGATTGGTTAAATGTAACATTTTATTAGAATAAGACAAAAACATGAAGTTTTTTTTGTGCAATTTTTTCAACAAACTTCAAAGAATTAAATTATGGGAAAATAATGAAAAATGTCATCATTGGAGAAGCTAATGAAATTTTGATGAATAATTTGCAAAAAACTACACTCTTCTGCCTTATATCAGTCAAAAATATCATTTAAATTATGAAAAATTGATTAAAAAATTAGCGATAAATGAAATCGTTTTATTCACTCGTGTTTATTGAAATTTTTTGTGTAATCATTTTCTGTATCATTTTATGAGCACTTTCCTTCCTAACTGGCACTATACAAATTTGCTTTCTCATAGAGGAAGGTTCTACACTTTAAAAATTTAGGAAAATGACAATTTCAATATGCGTGTACAGGTTTTTTGTTTAATTTTTCAATTGTTTTATGTAACTTATTTCCAACTGGTATGAAATATCATTTTATTTTACTAAATTCCGATATACCGAAAATTTTATTTCCAGAAAGTCAGAGTTCGTCAATAAATGGTGGCTCGTTAATAGGTCAACTGATGCATCTCGAAGGTGTGAACTAATATAAAACCATTTTATATAATATTGATGGATCATAAAAGGTTATTGACAGTTCAACAATAAATCATTCAAAGCATCTTAAAAACGCGAACCAATATATCAGATATTTTATTGTTGTATTATGAATATCAAAAATGTTCTCATACAAGCAGGTTAAATTTTTTGTATTGCCAATCGCAAAAAAATTTTCTAATTGGACAAACTAGCTCAAAATCTTATCAGAAGTGGATATTAATTTGAGCTACATTTCATTCCAAGATCACTGTTCTTTTATTTTTTGAGATATGGTAAACAGAACAAAGTTACGAGTACACACTTGTAAATTTTTAAAATTGGATTTTCGAGTTTCTGGGATCAAACAATATCAAAATATGTGGAAAAAGTATACTTAAAAATTTAGGACATTTCAATCCTCTCACTAAGCGAAAGCAATTTAAACCTTTTTAAATTTATTAGCCTTGACATTTATTAAATGTGCGTCTTATAGAAATTCCCTGACTTTTATAGTTTTTTTTTTAAATCCCTGAGTTTTCCCTGACCTATGACGATCCTGGAATATAGCTTAAATTTTAAGAATTTAAAAAACAATTATATCATTATTAGCACAATCTACTTCATTCTTTTCTCCGCTAAAGATAAGGATGATTGTCAGAATGATTAAAATTTTGGACAATGGACAACAACAAAAATGAAACCCGACAAAAAATATATTTTTAACTAAGTCAAAACCTGATAAGAAAATATATCTACAGTAAAATGTTGATAATACGAAGAGCTTTAGGACCGAAAAATGTATTGAATTATTGAGAATCGATATTATGAAAAACAAATATACAAACGCTCATTCTACATTTAAATACGTTTATGTTACGCCCTATAGAATTTTTGTCTCCTATTGAATGCGATTTTTTTAAACCAACGCACAGTGGGGTGAAATCGGAAAACGAGGTTCAAAATGACATTTAGAACGCAATTATGCACCGATTTTAGAATTTTTTTTTTTTGAATAATTCAGAACTAAATTTTTCAGAAAATGGTGAGAGTAGATTTTTTATTTTTTTGTTTATTTAATTTTTATTTTAATGCAAAAATCGAAAAAAATGTCGATT
>NC_046662.1:79509435-79527749 GCF_010883055.1 Belonocnema kinseyi | reverse complement strand
TAGTTCTGAATTTTTCAAAAAAAAAATTCTAAAATCGGTGCATAATTGCGTTCTAAATGTCATTTTGAACCTCGTTTTCCGATTTCACCCCACTGTGCAACGGTCCGCCAGCTTGGCTCTGTATAAAAGTAGTCATATTTATTTTTTTTATAAATATAAGAAAGAATGGAAAAAATAGTATGAAAGTATACAACTAAGAAATCAAGGAATGTATGTGAGATACATAGATATGAATTTTACACGTTGGTAAAAGTTGCTCAATTGTACACTTTTTTATCCCTCATTCTAATCAGTTTAGATAATTATTTTAGAATTTTATCCTAGAATAGCAATACAGCGTGGCCAGACAAAAACTTGTGGGACAGACTTTTAAGTAATTATAGAAATCCTCAACTCTAAAATATTGAAATTTACTCTTAAATTTTAATATTTTTCAGCTGAATATTTAAAAGTGTTCTTAACATTATTTAGCATTTTTTTGGATTTTCGTGGATATCGTATATTTAGGTGATTTTCAATTCTTCTATTGACGAAAAAAAATTCGTCTTTCAAAGAAGGGTCCCCAAGTGTCCGGCGCCGATTTTTATGATATGGTAATATGTTGTAATTCTCAAAAAAATAAGAAACATGGTGATATTTTTATCGGCCTATATGCACGTTAGGGGGTAAAATACACCGCAAAAAAATTTGAAATAAAAAGTCTATAAAACTGTCCCATTTTCAATCTGAACGGTTGCAATCCCTAGTTTTGAAAATTGAAAATCGTATTTTTTTAAACCTATTTTCGGTTAAAATAAAATATTAGCGTAAGTTTTATTTGTTTAAAAAATACTCTAGGTTTTAATATTTTAAGAAATAAGAAAAACGTATTTTTTTAGCAGATACTTACTTTCAGAGGGCAAAATCTACCCCCAAAATTGACTCCCGAAAATCATTTTTTCAGTAGCTCTCAAACGAAGAAAGATGTCGAAATAAAACTGAAATATTAAAATATTAAAATATTTAAAATATTAAAAATTTTTGAGATAAATGAGTCTATAAAACTGCTTTATTTTCATTTTTAAGTTTTGCAACCCATATTTAAAAATTTTAAATCTAATTTTTTAAACTATTTCCTGTTTAAAAACATATAACTATATTTATATTTATATGAAAAATACTCTGAATAAATTTTCAAAAATAAATTAGCCGTATTTTACGGTTCTTATTTTATTAACACACACGTTATTAATAAATGCGTTATCATTAATTTCAACTAATTATGAACGCCGAATATTTACCATAATACGGTATCTTTGTGTTATGAGACAGTTGGAATATTTATAGATCTTTTATCTACTGATTGTGTGTTTTGTTGAATGGTTTGTTGACTTGATGCACAGTTTTGTGATTTTATGAACGAGTTTACTTCTTTTATATGAGAGTATATTATAATTTTCAAAAAGTATTAAATAGAAATAAACGCGTAGCATAAATGTAAGCATTATTTAAATTTTTACTTTGATAATTTTTTACGTCAGATTCTGAAAAATATATTATAAGTATATTTTATCCACTATTGAAATGTGCAAGTGTAGTGTATACTTACATATAACTACTTTTGTATCCATACATTATAAAAATGAAAATTTTTTAAAATGACTAAGCTCCATGAATGTATGAAAAAAACGTTGTAATAAATTTTAATGTATTAAATGTTAATATAGATCTATAAAAAACTGTTTTTAATACAAATATTAAAGACATAAAAAAATTGTAGCAAAGCATAAATTAATGTTCGGTTGTAATGTTTTTAAACGGTATAAAGTTTTGATTAAAAATAGTACTTGGGAATTTGTTCATTAAATATTTTTATTATAACTCATGAATCATCTACCAAATTTGATAATATTAGATTTATAAGTCTCTTCATGAGTATTTAATTTACTTTCAGTTCTTGAAATGAAGGTTAACCCACTTAATGGTATTAACCTGCTGCTTGCTTATTTTCTAGCACTTGATATTGAAGAAACTCCGTATAATGTTAAGGAAATTATAATTCAAGATCTTTTCCAAATGATACTTATAGATTTAATGGAATGGTCTGAAATTATAGATATAATATTAGAAAAATGTCTAGATTTTCAAAAAGTATTTAAAGAGCTTAGAGCTCATATTGTGGTGGATATTGATTTGCATTCACTTCCTCATGATCCCGAGGCACCTACAGATCAATATATGCCAGATGACGAACCAGTAAATTTTAAGTACAAAAGAAATGCTATTCAGTACTGGAGAAGCGGGAAAAAGAAAAATTGATCCATTTTAACAGTTCACCACAGATTTAAAAAAGTCACATTTGAACGACTTAAATTTACACGTGAGAAATAATATAATAAAATTACAATCACTGGTACATAACCAGTTCTCATCTCCACGATATCGAAATTTATTCAAATATTCATGGTATAAGAGTGTATATCTTATCAATAAACCAAATGAATTCACAAATAATGTCGATTTTAGTTTCAAGTATTGTGGAACAAATTGTGAAATCGACGGTTGTGATAATATTGCAGTTATTCGATGTTCCTGGTGTAAAAAGTTTGTCTAAAACATTTTTTTTTAGGAATATCACCATTGCTCTACTTATGTTCCATAAAGTTTTATATATTGTTCAAACTAAGAAAGTCATTCTCATCAAAAATAAATAATAAAAATTACTTTCTTTTAATCAGATTTTTTTATTGATATGAAGCCTTAAATCCAGAAATACCAAGCCCCAAAACCTCAAGCCGACAAAACCCAACACCCATAAACCCCAAACCCAATAATTTAAACTTAAAATAACTTTGAAGGTTAAACTCAATGTTAAATTGACGGTCTCTATCAGGTTCCTCATTTGAATCAACTTCATGTTCGACTTAACGTTTGTATAAAACGATTACATTAATGATATATTTCCTTAACCTCATGCTTGTTTGACACCCTTATGTAACGTCGTTGAGAAGTAGTTTCTACCTTTAAACATTAGTTTGTGCTGATATAAAAATACGTGTTTAATGTTTTTAAATGTTCTCCGTAGATGCAAAATTTTATTTTATTCAGTATTTGGCAATTGGGCAGTATTATATTAATAATGAAATATAATAAAATATAATATAGGTTAATAATACCCCTAATTGTAAGCATATATTTTTTAAATCGTGAAATACGGCTAATTTATTTTTGAAAATTTATTTAGAGTGTTTTTCAAAAATATATATAAATATAGTTATATATTTTTAAACAGAAAGCAGCTTCAAAAAATGAGATTTAAAAAAATTTTAAATAGGGGTTACAACCCTTAAAATTGAAAATGAGGCAGTTTTGTAGACTTTTTTATTCCTAACATTGTGGCGTTGGTTTTATTTCGATATCTTTATTCGTTTGTAAGTTATTAAAAAATACGATTTCTGGCTGTAAACTTTGGGTGCATATTTTCCCCTTAAAAGTGCACATGGGCCGATAAAAATATCACCATGTCTCTTATCTCTTTGAGTACTACAACATGATATTACCATATCATAAAAATCGGCGCCAGATACTTGGGGACACTTCATGTTAGACAATGTCGATAGGTTTCTTCACGGCCTTTCATGACTATTAAAAAATATATATAACTTCAAAAAGATCTTGAAGATGAAAAAATTGAATTTTTATTTTTTATTAATGATAATAAGCGATGAGTGGTTTTTAAATCAAATTTGTTGTCAAGAATAGTTTCGAGAGGTTTTTTCACGCCCTTTCCATTTTTAATTAGCAGCGTTTTTAAATAAATATTTTACCTTTAAAAATAAAGATCAAATATAAATTTAACTTTTTTCATAAAAGGAGGCTTTAAAGCAACTTCTTGACAATAAAAAGTTTCATTTTGCTTTTATTTCTTAAGGTTCTTGAAGGAAAATAATTTGGTTTGTTTGAAAATTCTCTACCTTTTTAAATTTTCATCCAAAATGGCTACCTAGTGAGTTTGACATTTAGTAAGGACGGGAGGGGGCATATCACGCAAATATAATACCTACTCTAATGAGAATGTAAGAATCAATGAAATTGGGAAAAAATACTAATCTTAAAGTTGATCGGTAATGCAATAATCCAAAAACACTGGAAATGCTCGGCATATAAATAAAGGATATAACCACGAAAGTATTAATCCTGACGAGGAAAGTGGTTTAGGGAACTATTGAGAACTGAAACATTGGACTGTGAATATTCTCTAATCGGCACCTTCACAACGCAGTTTCGCAGAAACGGTATAGAGCGTATAGGAAAATGCATAATATGAATTGTAGTACTTCAGGCTCATAAAATTGAGCACGTAGCTCGAGAACCGTGAGCTACATATCTACCCGGAGAAAAATCGCAAATTTCGCTGGAAGAGCATTCGATTATAAGGATTACAGGATACCATGAATCGGTCGAAGCAGTTGAAGGCCCGACACACCGCGCGCGGTGCGTGTATAATAAACGGGGCCATTGATTTCCAATCGCTGCTTCCGCGAAGCTGTAAATTGGTTACGCTGATCCAGAACCGCGAAAACTTATTGACTCCTCTACCCTCCGCAAAATGCGTTCGCTCATTATCAGCCCCAATGCCCGCTCCCATTTTTCAGTCAATTCTATATTGTTTTACAAAGATTTTTATTTTATTTTCTCGTCTAATTATTATTATAATTATTGGTTTGTCACGCTGTTCCTTTTAAGTACTTATTGTACTATGCCTTTTTTAAAGGCATCGGTGAAACAGAGATCTACACACGGGTCGCCACTAGTGCCTAAAGGGGAATTACCGTTATTGTTATTTTCAACGACAAATATTTCGTAAGTCATAAAAATGGATGCCATTTTTTAGTTTTGATTACCGTATGCACTATACTATAATATGATACTTATTATTTTATTGTTATGCTGGTCAATCATATGTCCCGTAGCACTGTGGTTAAGCCCATTTTACTATGCTTTTATTTTAAAGCCCCGGTGAAACAAAGATCAGCAAACGGGTGACTCACAGCTAAAGTATCATTAAGTTCTTTAGCATAATTACATGTACCTCTAGATGACTCCACTTCACTGAAAATCGGCCTGTGAAATTTTTTATTTTACGAAGGTGGGCTTAGAATCACTGTATAAATTTCTTCACAAGTAGTGATAACCCGCAGCTCTGCTTAACATGAAACGAGTTTCTTTTTTCTGAATAAAGGGAAGTTAGTGCGCACATAGCGCGCAAAATGTTCTAGTTTCATTATAATTGTCCGGATATACACGGGAACCTGGAATTAGTTATTTCGAATTTACTATATTCCTAGAAATAATGGCCCCTCAATTTCTGGATGAGAGGAGCTGCGGGGTAGAAGGAGAGGCTTATCTAGTCAAACGTAACAAATAGCGCAGTGGGAGGGCCGCAATCTGCGCACAGTTGAAGGTGAGTATTGAATTTGTCATTGATGGGAAGTTCTGTGGTTCGAATCCCAACGGAGCGAAGAAGATCTTTTTTCATAAAAAATGTTAATTAAATTTCTTTTAAATTCATAGCTTCATCTAATCTGGAGAAACGTTAAGAATTTCAGTTATTCTCTGATAATAATACAAATTGTTTGAAAAATTGATGAGATCTTGAAAAATAACACGACTGTCGGTTGCTAGAAACATGAAGTTGAGCTAGCATTTTTTTATACCTGAAGTTGGATCATTTTGATACTAAATAGAAGATTTTTGACCTACAGCACTTTTGATATCCCAGAATTTACTACGATTGAAAAAAGTGCAGTAGAAAAGTGTGTAAAGTTTAGTAACCCTCAGCAATCCAGTTTTAAACGATGCTCATTGCACTCATAATGACTGAGCGAAGATAATTACTAGCAGAAGAAAGCAGATTACTTACTAATTAAGCGTTCGATCCAATCTTTTGCAGTGCACTTACGAGGCGCGTGCATTGCGTGGGCCGGCTTTATATTGTAGCTCTTACAACCGACACTTAAGTCTCGAGAGCCTTCGGATATGTACCTCGAAATCAATTAATCTCGTCGCTTTAACGTCGCTACCAAATTACTGATGAGGATGCATTTTTCCTCATACGATTATATGTACCCATAACTTGTCCATCATTCACATAAACTGAGGCATATTAAAATTTTTCACCACGCAAGCTCGGCTATCAATACCATATAGCTTCACACCTTGCTTGTAATTTGTATAGATCGATTAAAACCAATTGCCCATATTTTTTAAGTTAAAGTTTTATAGCCGACCCGTGAAAACTGATTAAATTTAATAGGCACGATAAAATCCAGGATCTTATAATATACTCGAGGGTGTCAATTGCTGCGGGTAATAAGCTAAAAGCGGGGGAAATAGAAGAGTAGGGAATTTCTATCGCAAACCAAGATTTTCTCTCTCTTAAAATTGTAATTAGTTAACAAATACTTTGCAAAACTTAGGGACATTAGTAAACCCCTAATAATTGAAGGAGCTTTTCCAATTTTGGTGAATTTTCCTGAAAATCAAAAAAATTATAGATAAAAATAAGAAGACGTTTCCTATGAGAAGGATATTAAGTTATGATTTATTAAAATGATATTTTCGAGTTTTTATACTGAAATGAACCGCAAAATACATTTATAAAATAGAAGAATGAGAATATTAATAATAATCTTTCCACTACAAATGCAATCTTTTAAAACTTTTAAACCTAAACAAATTTCTGAAAATGCCTTGAAATCTTCTGAAAATCTCATAAAGTCGTATAAATTTATCTATACGGAAACAACTTTTGATTCCCTATGAAATCCTAACATCTTCTTAAATATTTTAGGGCCTCTATTAAAATTTCTTGGAATCATTCTAAACCTCAAAATTCCTTGCAATCTTCTCAGATCGATTAAAATTCTTGGGTTGGTGTTTTGTGAATCATACATTTTTTTGAAGCAAGTTTTAATTATTAACCCGAAAATATGAATTTTTCATAAAAAAGTTAATTTTTACCCAAAGAATTGAACTTTCAACCACTTACATGAATTTTCTATCAAGAAGATTAATTTAAAAAAAAAATACAAATTTTAAACTAAAGTGATGAATCTTCAACCGAAAAAATAAATTTTTAAGAAACAAGTTCAACTTTTAACCAAGTTCTTTCAACCAACAAATGTAAATGCTCCACAAAAATGTACATAGTTGATATTTTTATTTGCAAATATTTCAATGCTAAATAAAAAACAGTCACATTCACTCAAAAATTCCGACAAAACAGTTCAATCATCAATTAAAAAGGTGAATTTTCAACATAAAAAATTAATTTCATGTCAAAAAACACAAATTTTCAATAAAATAGTTACATTTTCAACAAAAGAGATGAATTTTGAACTAAAATGATCAATCTTAAACAAAAAAAGTGATTATTTAACAAAGCAGTTTAACTTTTAATCAAGTAATCGAATTTTTAACCAAAAAAGATTAATTCCCAAATCAAAAAGATTTATTTTTAAAAAACTTGTAGAAGTTTCAATCAAAAAAGATTTTTCAAACCAGAGTAAAATAAATGTAGGTAAATTGTAATTTGAAGAATGAAATAATTTTCAATACAAAACAAACATTTTGAAATACTACTAAATTTGTAAATTTTATCGCGAAATTCAAAAACATTTTTGAAGATTTTAGAAATATATTTAATACTTTTTGACACTTGGTAAAAATGAAAGAATATCTTATAAATGTTTGTAAATAATCTAAACTTTCAAATATTTTTTACCTCTTTAAAGTTACCAAATATTTTTTTAAACTGAATTAAATTATTTATAAAATTGTTTTTAAATCGTCTGGATTCATTTTTGACAACTTTGGAAATCATTTTTATTATGTATCATCTTTTTAAATATTCTGTTGAAAGTAATATTTTTAAATAAACATCCTTTTCAAATATTTCAAAGAATCTTGAGAAAAATTGGTTATTTTGATAAAAATTTTTTGAATTTTTTTACAATTTTCGAAATTGTTTAAATTTTTCTAAATATCTTTTAAATTGATTCAATATTAAAAAATTAAAAAAATTGCTGTGAAATCTTCTAGATTCTTTTTTTAATATTTTGAAAAACTTTTGGAATGTTTTAAAATATTTAGAAAAGTATTTTTTTAATAAATGTTGAAAAATAAAAATCATTTTAAAATTTTCGAGAAACTCTTTAAAAAAAGTGTATTTTCTTGAAACTATTCAAAATTCTCGCAAAGCCTCTAAATTTTTCCGTTCGAAATCTTTTAAATCTACATTTCGTTTTGAATAAAATTATTTTTGAATTCCCTTAAAACTTCTGAATATCTCGTATAATTATACACTTTCAATATCCTTACAAAATATAAATTATTATTTAAAAAATTTGAAAAACTAAATTTTGTTTAAAATCTTTCGGCACCTGTAATTTTTTGTTACCCAATACTGAACATTTTTTTCTCGTTACCTTCAGTCTATTCATTTCGTAAATTTAGATATTCTAAATTGTCCGTAATTGAATTTTTCTCATTGATTTGGATTTGTGACAGAGTTTACAAATTATAGTTTGGAAACACAATTTTGAGAACAATTTCATTTCCCCATATTAAAAAAATTCTATTTTACCAATAGTGTTTAGAGACATTCAGTAATTATTTTTATCCTCAAATAGAATAATATGATTATTTATTTCAAAAATTTAAATCACTAAATTGATGGCGTAAAAAATTTTTAATATAACTACATTTCATATAATCAAAGGGTTATGGATAAAATCATGTGATCATTTTCAAAATATATGGTCAAAACTTTAAGAAAAGACTATTGTTGCCTTTATTATTTAAGAATCATTCGCGATTAAAAATGTCTCTCTTAGAAATAAGAGTTTCGAATAAAAATTACTCAATTAAAAATTGCGATTTATAAAATTCTCGAAAATTCATAAGAACAAACTGAAAACCGCAACTTAAAGTCATATGCACGCAGTACGCAACCAATCAGGTATTCAATAACAATGAGTTCGAGGTTTTCGAGAATCTTGTTCCTCCAATTTTCTTAGATAGGATGTTGTTTTAAAAAAGGGGTATTTTTACCCAACAGGCACTTTTATTTATTTCTATTTTCTATTTTATTTTCTATTTTCTATTTTATTTCTATTTTTATATTAATTTTATTTATTTATTTATTTATTTATTTCAGGCACAATTATTTATTTCTTCTTTTATCAGTGATGCTCCGCAAGAATTATTACCGAAAAAAAATCAGAAGCGATATGTAATCTGCTGGATAAGCGGTTTCATTCGCGAACAAGCAATTTAATTATGGTAAATCGTTAATCAGTGAGTTCTCTATTATCAGGTTTCTATTGAAAAGACCTGAAAAAAAAGCTGCAAAAAAGCTGCATATTTTAAATAATGGTAACACGCACGCAATTGATTTTTATGTTTCTTTATTCAAAGAAGAGGAGTAAAAAACAGAAATTTGCAGCTTCACAGAAACAAGTTTGACCAATTTTATCAGTTTCTTACCGCCGATCGGCCGTCCATATACTACTTTATCAACTTGAGGGATGGAGAGGGTCGCGTCGAAAACTACGCTTCGTAACAGGTAGAGGGGGGGGGGGGGCAGTGAAAGTAACATTACGAATTAAAATAACGTGTAGTACATTTCCTGATGATAAATTTGATCAAAGTTTGAGATTTTTGCGAGTGGGGGCCCTGCAACGGTACAATTCAATAATAAATTAACCAATTTCAATATCACTTTCAAATTTCAGACTTTACACACTTTCTCTCATTCCTATTTCCCCCTCTTCCCTTTTTTAAATCCCTCTTTTTTCCTTGGTTTGAAAGAAAATCGAATTTCCCCCCTTTTCTCGCTTTTTTCGCTCAAAAGCGGACTGAATTGATAGAATCCAATACGACAATTTAACTATTTTTGGTTAAAAGTTAATTATATTGTATTAAAAATTCTACTATTACATTTTTTTAAATATATCTCGTTTAGTTAGAAATTCCGCAATTTGGTCAAAAAATCGTCCTTTTGGTAGAAAAATAATCTTCTTAGTTAAAAAAGCATAAAGCATTTTATTTGAAAAATGGTCTTTTTGGTAGAAAATTAATCTTCTTGGTTAAAAAAGTATCTGTTTCTTTAAAAATAAAACTATTTGGTTATTTTGTTTGAAGTCTTCAAAGATTCATCACTTTAGTTAGAAATTGAAGTATTTAGTTGGAAATTAATGTATTTTGTTGAAAATTCGTCTTTTTGTTAAAAAATTAACCCTTATCTGGCTCCATCAGTAAAAATTACCCCAACAAATTTTTGAGCTCGAATTAACCGTACTAAATTCGAGAAAATGGACCACGTGTGGAATTTTACTAGTAATTAAAGTCACTAACTAAAGGTAAAGTGGGTTATTATAGAGCGGTAAAAATCAGCTATACATTGGGCACTTGCTCAAAGTAGACCTTCTAAAACGGTGGGGTTTTTAAGACCCGATCTACCGTCAGTGAGCAAAAAAGTGATTTTCAAAAACAAATTTTTACCATAGATATTTTTGATTTTCGTTTAATTTCCAATGTAAGTTTATTATCTAAAGTAAAATAAAATTTTTTTTCATTATTTCGAACTCTCTTGCTCTTGCAGATGGCCTACAATTTACGGCGACGCTTGCTTCGTGAACAAGCAATCGCGTGTAATCGCCCGATATGCCATGACCACCGCGCAGGCCTTTGCATTGGCTGTATAGATTTGAAAGAGTAATTACAACTTTGAAAATCTATTTTTGTGTGACTTTTGTATTTTTTACATTCTCATCAGAGAAGGTATTAGATTTGTGTAAAATTTGAGCCCCCCGTTTTTGTCAAATGTCGACGTTTTGAGACCCCCTGAATCCGAAAAACAGATTTTTACGAATTTGTCTGTCTGTATGTCTGTCTGCCTGTCTAGATGTGTGTATGCCTGTATTTATTTATGTCTGTCTGTAAACACGGTAACTTTAAAAAAATTAATCCATTACATTGGCCTTTGGTACACTCGTTTAGTGTCCCAAACTAAAGGCCAAGTTCGTTAGCTAGCAATTTTTGATAAAAATTCAAAAAGTGGGCACATTTTCAATATTTTTAAGACTACTTTTATTTAAATTTAAAAATTCTCTAAGAGGATGCGTAGTTTTGAATTTTTTCTGTTTTCAATTATATTTATTTTAAGGTTAAAATCAAAAACAGAGCTATCAAAAAATTATTCATGACAAATAAATCATTTTTACAATCTCATCAGAGAAGGTATTATATTTCTATAAAATGTACATCCCTCCCCCCAGTTTTTGTCGAATGTGCACGTTTTAAAGCCCCCTGAATCCGAAAAATAGGTATATACGAATGTGTCTGTCGGTCTGTCTCTCTGTATGTATGCCTGTCTGTGAGCACAATAACTTTGGAAAAAATTCTTTCCATCAGATTGGCTTCTGGTACACTCTTTTAGTGTCCGAAACTGAAAGTCAAGTTTGTTAGCCAGTTATTTTGGATATAAAATTCAAAAAGTGAGCGCATTTTTAATATTTTTGAGACCACCTTTTTCAAAATTCAAAAATTTTCTGTACGGATGTTTACAGTATTCAAAAAGTTGAATAATGTATCCTAATAATATTTTTCATAACACCAAAAATTACCAGAGTTAAAGAATTTAAAAAATTCCAAAAAACACACGAAAATGAATATTTTAAGATAAATAACGAGTGATATGAAAAAGAGGCAACAGAAGAAAAAGTTTGATATCTAAATGCCCTACAAGCTTATTATAACAATGTTTTGAATTTTCTTGAAAAATTCTAATTTTGACAGCATAAAAAATAATTAAATATCCAAAAATTACACTTTTTCATGCAATAATTTCACAGTATTTCAAAGATTCTCAAATATAAAAATGCCTTTAAAAAAAATATGTGTGCGCGCGCGTGTGTGTGTGTGTAAAGCTTAAATCATAAAAAATATTAGAAATGAGCAAATTCAGTTTATGGAAAAACGATTAAAGTTGCAAAAAAATGTTTAACAACATAAATTTTTAAAAAGATTTTGCATTTTTTTCAAACGGGACAATCAAACTACGTCTGTTTTAATAACAATGTAAGTTATCAATTATAATAATATACATTTATGGGGATGATATAAAATTTCAGGGATAAACTCGAGTGCGAAGCATGAGATACGTGATGAGAATATGTTCGTTAAGGTCGAAGGAGCTTTAACAAAAGAGAATATACAATTACAAAATTACTGTTGTCGATGCTTTCACCTTGGGTTGAAAAATGTCTATGCACAAAGATTGAGCGCGTAGCGCGAGGTAAATACATTATCTAGCGCGAAGCGCAAGATAATGTATTTATTATATTATTAAACAAAATAAACAAATACAAACAAAACAAACAAAATATATCATTGAGCACAAAGCGCAAGAAGTGACAGACGTACGCCTTTGACGTGCTCAAACTCGCAAGCGAAGCGTTTTGCGCGCGTAGCTTTCAATGAGAATGTGCCTGCGAGGCGGGCAGATTTTTATTAACTATTTATGGACATTCAAATAAAAATAGATTGAGTTGAATATGGAAAAATATTCAGTAATTTTTTTCGTAAAGTGTAGTATCTCAAGAGTATAACCCTAAATTTCACTACATTATACAATTTTTGTGTGCAAAAATATTCAATACCCGCTGCGCGGGACATGTTTGAACACGTGGGGTCAATACCACCCGTTGTGTCATGTACGTAACAAAAAAGCAGTTGTGCCAGTTAAGGGTTAATCCTCTTGGTTAAGAAGAACCTGTTTAGTTGAAAATTGAACTATTTGTGTTTTTGTGTAAGAGATTATTTTTGCCAAAAATTAATATTTCTAACTAAAATTGTAACTGTTCCAATTTTTAGTTCAAATTTATTATTTATGGTTGAAAATTTAACTAATTCCTAAAGAATGAAAATACTTTTTTGAGAATTTAATTATTTGGTGAAAATGAAAATATTTATTTGAAAATTTAACTATGTGGTTCAAAATTCATTTTTTGGCTGGTTTGAAATTTAACTATTTGGTTGAAAGTTGGAACTACTTGTCAGAAAATCTAGCCTTCTTGGGTAGAAAATTATTCTGATTTATTGAAAATTCATGTTTTTGGTTGAAGATTTACCTATTTTTTTAGAAATTTATCTTTTCTTGGTTGAATTCAACTGGTTGAAAATTTGGTTGAAAAATTTTTAATGGAAAATTTACAGATTCCATGTTTGGTTTACAACTTTTCTTTTTTAATTTAAAATTTAACTATTTTTGTTGAAGATTAAAGTACTTTTTGAAAATTCGTCTTTTTGTGGAAAATAATCTTCTTGTTTGTAAATTTATCTTTTTGGTTAAAAGTTCCGATATTTGATAAAAAATTCAACTATTTTGTTAAAGGATGAATTATTTTGTTGAAAAATAAACTATTTTCTTAAAATTACCTTTCTTTTTGTAAAAAATATACTATTTAGTGGAAAATTCATCTTTCTTGGTTACAAATTAACCTTTTTGTCGAAAATTCAACTGCCTTATAAAAAATTCGTCTTTTTGTCTTACAGGTGCAATTACATGTATAGTTGAAAATGTAACTGTTTTTTAGTTGACTTTTGATGTTTTTAGTTTGAAAATATGACTATTTGGTTGGAGATACTTCTTAGTAGGTTGAAAATTCAACTATGTTGTTTAAAATTCAGCTATTTTGTTAAAAATATAATTAGTTTTCTTAATGTAAGTATTTGGTTAGAATCATCATTTTTGGCCGAAAATTCAACTGTTTTGTAAAAACTTCGTCCTTTTGGATTCACTATTTATCCTTTAGTTCATAGATCACTATATGATCACGTTGTCATATTGGCAATCACATCGAACCATCTGGATTACAAGTTGATGAAGCTGGATTGAAAGTTGATTACTTTCAATTACAAGTAAATTACTAGAATAACATTGATTGTTCAGAATTACTTGGATTACAAGTGGATTACTCCAGCTTAAAACTTCATTACTGTGGATTACAAGTGGATTACTCCGCCTTACAAGAGGATGACCATACTACTACGAATTAGTTGAATTACCTCCGAATCAAGTGGATTACTCTGGATCGTCAGATCGGATAACAGATCCCCTCGGTATATGGGTAAAAAAACTCACAAGAACCGTGAAAAAAGCAAAACAAGCGTGATATCCATTTTAAGTCAACGACGAAATTACTTTCTAAGAGTTAAGAGGTATAGCCCAAAATTGTTTCCGTAGTTTGTGGGCAGCTCCCTAGATCTGAAACTGAAACTGGGTGCCACTTTCGTACATTGGTCAATTATTACATGATATTGCTACGTACCATACGAGATATGTTTAATAAGTGGATATTTAGATTTATGCACTGGGCGTTATTTATTCTTCAACGAGGTTGCAGCTTGCAAGCCAGTTTCGTCATCCGTATTTAGTGCGGAAGCGTTTGAGAAGGACGTGACATCTGCATGCTAATTGCATTAATTGTATAAGCTCGCAGGACATTGAATGGAAGGGTGGAAAGGGAGGTTGAGTGCACTTATAATTGAAGGGTTCTCCCTTTGCATACACCTGTCGCCCTGCAATCTTAAAAGATTCTCAGATGCTGTCCTGCCCTCTGATTTTGAGCACGTTCAGAAATTATATTCCCCAAACTCACTCTGTGACGTTTACCAACATGCTGCGTTGGCCCTTCTTTAAATTCATTTCGAAGATGATAAAAATCTTATGAAGAACCTTAATTTATGTACAGAATACTGAATGAAATTACTGGGCAATTAGTGAATCGAAAATATTTTCTATAATAGGAGACAAATGTGTCCATTAGGATAATCGGTACAATGAATGGCCACATAAGGATTTTTCCCGGTTTAAAGATTAAAAAAAAACGCTACGCATAGACCTTTAAAAATAAAAAAGCAAAGGTATCGAGAATTGTCATTTGGTGATTGCAAATTCTCTTTTGTTAAAGGTCCTTCGGCTTCTTATTTTTATAATTTAAAAAAGTGTACGCCCTATTTAAAAAATTCTTAAGCATTTTATTGCAACTTGTTTCGTTTGTCCTAAGATTTAAATTTTTTCTATTTTTTATGAATAAAACAAAAAGTACGCCTTCTGTCAAAAAAACATTGTCAACACTGAGAGACCTTTCGTGAGAAATAATGAAATAAATGAATTAGACTTTAGTATAATATCGTTTCAAAATAGGGAAAACTGAGGTTTTATTATATTTTTTCTTGATTCAGTACCGAAGTTTAAAGTGATCATACGAGTATTTAAAACAAGAAGACGACAAAGTAGTATTCTAAATATGAAATATGATGAATCTCCATTTCAAGAATTAACACTATCAAAAAATGATATTCTTTTTAGTGAGTCTTCGAAAAATAATTTGAATAAAAAGAATAGTAAATATCATAATGTTGAAAAAAGTATTTTAGAAATTGATATTGTCAATATGAAGTTGGTTGAAATCTGAGATGCATATCCAACTATGAAACCATTATTCTTAATTTTTCATATAGTTTCGCTTGAGAATGCTACTCGATTGTTTCCGCCATTTTCCGATCGAGCTAAAAGGTTATGATTCACAATATTTAAAATAAAAGTTAACTCTTTTTATTTTAAATTCATTCATTTAATATTATATTTAAAAAATTAAGAATTCTTTATCACGAAATTTATACACTAAGGTAATAGGATTTTATTCAATGAGTACAATTTATAAAATATTACATTTAAATACACTCAAGTTTATTATACTGAATTACTGGGATATCAAATTAGAGAATGTTATTAATACAAGAATATTATCAGTTCCGTTAAAAAATATATTTGATAAAAAATCAATTTGATCATTGAAAATCATAATGCCCTGAGTTTTCATGCGACGCCGCTTAGTCGAGATTTTTACCCAATATTCCATAATGTATTTTAGGCGTGGGGTTTAGTTATTAGGGAATGCTAGTGCTTTAGGTAAGTTAGGTCGAAATCTCGCCGCAGCCGTTCCGATTTTTCATAGCGATTAAGCGTGCAATTATGTATATAGTGAATAAATTTAGTATATAACAATAAAAAAAATAATTGTACGCGTGTTTATGTATTTAGTTGTATTTAATTTGTGTATTTAGTTCCTCCTTCTGAAGGCTAAATCTTTTGGTGGAGTGAGTTATTTTTCATATAGTCGTTTGAGATTCTCATATGCTTTGTATGGCAACTTAAAACGATGTTTTTACTCTTTCAAAAATATTAGTTTTGACAGCTGAAAACCGCTATATTAATTTTGGATACGCAAACCCTGTTTTCAAACGATATTATATTAAATTCTCATTCATTTTTATCATTTTATCTCACAAAAAGTCTCTCAGTAAACAAATTTATAGATCATTTTAGTGTGAACAACTTTCGTTCTTCAACTTTTTTCGTATCTTGTGTTGTTTTTAAAAATTAAATTTGTTTATTTTTAATGTTATTTTTCACAATTAGAACAAGAATTACGTATACAATAAAAAACGATTGTAGCTCTTTTTTGGGTGAATAACTTTTATTTCTTTATTTCTGTCGTACCTTGTTTCGTTTGTCCAAAACTTGAATTTTTTAATTTGCAATGTTGCTTTTCAACGAATGAAAAAAACTACTCTTCCTATGCAAATGTAATTCATATGAAATTTGCAGATCTTTTTTAGGTGCAAAATTTATGTCTTTTCATATTTTTTTGCATCTAACATAGTATTGCCGCAAAATAAAATAGTTTATTATCTTGCGGGGCATTTACAAAGAAACGTTTTTCTAGTGGATGCATACGCGTGGCCGCGCTAAACCTCGCTGCTTATTGGTTAATTAGGCCCAACTTTAAAGCTTTCTTGTGCCCAAACCACGGAGTAATAATGAGATCGATCATGCTGTACAAAGCGTCTCATGTTTTGACTGCGCTAAAAGTACATTTATTGCCAGACTTAGGCGTTTAAACCCAATGCTCACAAGGAGGGGGACATGCGCACTGTGATTTTCTATCTCCTTTTCTCCCGCAAGAAATGTGCGAGTGAATGTCGTGTTGAATGACAACTAAAAACTGAGGTTATGTTCCTGTAAACATTGTCAATTGAGTAGGAGAAAACATAGTTATACCTTTTGTACTTTTGTTCCAATAGGATGTTTTACACTTTGGAGCTCAACACGCCATTTTTTCTCTCTAGATTTTTATTTACCAAAATTCCAACGGTGAAGCTTACTTGACTTTGCAACAAATTGATCAGCCCCCTGGCTCTTCCTTTCTAGCCTATGCTTTAGAAGTGTCATGAGAGTTGATCGCGGCCACGGTGGCGCTGATTGTTGATTGGGCCGAGATTCATTCAAATGCATGGGACAAAACGTAAAAATTCAATTTTTATAGAATAAAGAACATTTTATCGAATTTTCTTCTGCAGTACGCTAATCAAGAATGCTTCTTATATTTTTCAAAGTAAAATTTATTATAAAAAACTGTCAGTTGCTCTATTTTTATACGAAAATTCGGTTTACTTTTTGGCGGGCAGTTCAAATAGAAGTACTGTCATCTCTATTTAAATGTTGATATTATTATTTATTACCTTGATTGAAGTAAATAATTATATTAATATTACATAATATGATTATTTATTAATAATAATTGAATAATAAAAATATTTTTAAAAATATTGTTTTGAGTAATAAACGCAAAAAATACGAAATTATGTATAGCCTAAGAGCGAACTAGTATACAAATTCATTTTTTCTTGAAGTTTAATAATTGATTTGTTAATATTGCACTGCAATTAAAATATTATGATTATTACTTTCATTGAATAAAATAATTTTATTGAAAAGTAAGGTTTTTCACAATCGATGAAATTGAAAAGCTTCTTGATTTTGATCTTTTAATATTGGTGTAAATTGGAAATCGTTTTTACTGTAGTTTCAAGTTTCAAAAACGTATTTGCCCATGTAATAAGTAGGAAAATTAATAGTCTTAAATAATTGTTTATTATCCTTTTAAATTTTATGACGAATGTTAAAAAGACTACAAATTTCATAATTCGTTTATGATCATAAGTAAATTTAAACGGCTTTCTATAAAAAAGGAAAATTCAAATATAAATTTAAATAATACTTTGTGTGCTATATTAATATAAAAATTAATAAAAACAGACAGACTGCCTGTTTTGTCTCCATTTTTTCTATTAGAAAAACTAATTTTTTGAGTATATATACTCTAAAAAAATTAATTTTTCCAATACAAAACAATAGAGAA
>NC_046662.1:79502242-79509335 GCF_010883055.1 Belonocnema kinseyi | reverse complement strand
TAGCACACCAGGGTATTTAAATTTAAATGAGGGTCGAAATGCTCATGACAGATTGCATCCTCCGTTTTTAGTTTGATATCATCGCGAAAAATCGCTATTTGGCACAGTTTTATTATTTTTGCATCCTTGGGCACAATAATAAATTTATATTTTTTAGTGCCTGACTGCTTGTAACTGTATCCACATTAGCACCCGACAATCACACATTTCACCATTTTCAATAAGAACTCTTTGTTCACTGGATGTCAAACTCTTGTACATTCCCGTTATTACAAGTAAAAAGACTTAAAAACGTATTTTTTTAAACTAAAAGTGTAAATATTTACATTATCGCATGCATTTGCTCAGCTAGTCGGCCCAATGCACAGCCAGCGCTATCGTGGCCGCGGTCAACATTTCCGTATTCCTCAACTTAGAGTTCCAGGGGGCTGAAATTGATATAACCCCAATTTCTGCCGTAGTTGTGGTTGTCAAGCAGCGGCACTCACTCGGACACTGCTCGCGGGAGAAAAGAAGATAGCAAATCACAGTGCGCATGTCCCATTCCTTCTGAGCACTGGGAAGTCTGACAATAAATGTACAGTTAACGCATTCCGATCGGGGTTTAGTTGGGCCCTGGATAGATTTCCCTATTTCTAATCGGGTGCTCGTCGGGAAAAATGGATAGGGCCTGACTATTTCTGTAACGCTGTATTAGCCAGGTTCTAGCTGGAACTTCTGAGCAGGCCCTAACGAGAGAGCCCTTTTATCGCCCGATGATTAGTAAGGCCCCGTCTAGACCTCTTCTCTTTCCTGATGAATATTTAATTCAATTGAATATTTAATTGATATGACAAAAAAGGCATTTAAAAATAAATATTAATGGATTGCGAGTATTTTGACTTTCAATATTAATGGCCCTACTTAGAGTAAATACATATATTATATTTATAAAAATTATATTACAAACAAAATTTCTAATGCTATGAAGAATCGAACACCTACAAGTATATCTAAATCTATCGCCTAGCAGTCAGGAGTCTTAACCATTACGTTATTTACATGTACAATATACGAACTGTTAACAGGAATTTCAATAAATAATTTTAATCGATTGAAATTTTTTTTCCTGTAATATTTCGTTTTTTCTTGTTGTACACTACTTTAAAACTTTTTATAACGACAGAAAATGTAATTGTATCTGAACATTTACACCCATAAGTTTTTTCTAGATTAGATATTCTGATAGAGGCTGAATAAAACAAGAATAACTAGAAAAGATGTGAAAAGTGTGGGATAGGGGTGAGAAGAGGGCTTTGTCGAGAGTGTAACTTCGGAGGGGGATGAGGTGAAGTGGCGTTTAGAGGGGGTCTGAGGTCGAGAGGAGATTTGAGGTCGAGAGGGAGGTTTCATGAATATTACTACTCTTTGAGAAGTAGGCTATTTTTGTGCATAAATTTTATTTTATTTTGTATATTAGTATCAAGAGGTTGCATAACATTCTAATTATCAAAAAAAAATTTTTTAAATAAAAATGTATCTGTTTTGAGAGAAAAGTTTTCTGTTTTGGAAACAAATCACCTGTTTGGTAGAGAATTCAATAATTTTGTTAAAAAGTCATCCTTTTTGGCTAAAAAAAAATAGAAAATTGAACTTCTCCTTTCTGGTTGAAAAAATAATTTTCCGGGTTTGAAATTTCATTTTTGTTGTGTAAAATTGCATCAGTTTCGTGGAAAATTTATTTTTTGCCGAAAAATCATATGTTTTGTTTGAAAATTCAATTTTTATAGAGAAAATTCGTCTTTCGAATTGAAGGTACAACGATTCTGTTAAAATTATATTCTGGAAATTAAAAATTACCTGCAGTAAGACAGAGGGTCTATAATCCGTTACGTAATTGAAATACTGCCCTAAAGATGCACAGAACTAAAGCTCGACCAAATCATTTCCGTCTATGAATGCAAAGAAATTCGGGGAGTCTTACAACTTCCTGTGACCCACAGGAAATATTTAGAAATTTTTACATTCTCTTCATTTATGATTGATAAAGTATTAGAATTGTCGGAAATTTGACATCACAGTTTTTCAACGGATCTCTACGTTTCGAGACCCCCTGAATCCGAAAATCAGGTTTTCACGATGGCGTCTGTCTGCCTGTCTGTCTGTCCGTCCGGCCGTCCATCCGTAAACACGATAACTCTCGAAAAAATGAACGAATCAAATCCATCTTTGGCACACTTTTTCTAGGTCCAAAAAGATAGGACGAGATCGCTAACCAGCCATTTTTGATAAAAATTCAAAAAGTGAGCGCATTTTGAAAATTTTTTAGAACAACTTTTTTCTGAATTTAAAAATTCTATATATGGTATTAAAAAGGAAGAAACAATTTATCCTTTTGACTTTTTTCGATAAAAATAAAATTCTCAGAGATATAGCGTTTTTAACATTTTTTAAATCAACCGTGAATCAAAATTTTAAGCCAAAAAACGCACGATATGAAAAAAGTCAGGAGAAGAAAAACATTTCTTTTTAAAAGACCCACAAGATTATCATGACAAATTTTTGGATTTTCTTCAAAAATCAAAAATTCAAATTCTGATTGCACAAAAAATAATGAAAAATAAAAAATTCAATTTTTTAGACAAATTATATAGGATACGAAAAAAGACTTTGACGTACACATTCTCATAGTGACATTCGCGCTGCGCGCTCGATTTCCGATAGACATTTGTTAACAGGTTTTGTTGAATTTTTTTCTCGAAACTTTCGTCGTTTTTCCACAATTTTTTTTTTATTTTATTGTATTTTCAACGTTATTTTTAACGAATAAAACAAAAGGCACGCGTCCTATCAAGAAGTGATTCTTAAAGAACTTGTAGATCTTTTTTGGGATAACACTTTTTGTAAGTTTGTATTTTTTCGTATCCTACATAGTTTGTCTACAAAATGTAATTTTTTATTTTTTATTATTTTTTTGTGTAATCAAAATTTGAATTTTTCATTTTTGAAGAAAATCGAAAAATTTGTCATAATAATCTTGTAGGTCTTTTGAAAAGAAATATTTTTCTTCTCTTGACTTTTTTTTCATATCGTGCGTTTTTTGGCTTAAAATTTTGATTTTCGGTTGATTTAAAAAAATTTTGAAAACGCTATATCTCTGAGATTTTTTTTTATCGAAAAAAGTCATAAGGATAAATTGTTTGCTTTTTTAATACTATAAATATCCATACATAGAATTTTCAAATTCAGAAAATAGTGATCTAACAAATTTTCAACATGCGCTCACTTTTTGAATTTTTATCAAAACTGGCGGGTTAACGAACTCGTCCTTTCTTTTAGGACCTAAAAAAAGTATGACAAAGATGGATTTGATTCGATCATTTTTTCGAGAGTTATCGTGTTTACCGACAGACGGCCGGACGGACAGACAGACAGACGCCATCGTGAAAACCTGATTTTCGGATTCAGAGGGTCTCGAAACGTGGAGATCCGTTGAAAAACTGTGATGTCAAATTTCCGACAATTCTAATACTTTCTCAATCAGAAATGATGAGAATGTAAAAAAATGTGTGGAAAACGACGAAAGTTACGAGAAAAAAATTCAATAAAGCCTATTTACAAATGTATGTCGGAAATCGAGGGCGCAGCGCGAGTATCACGATGAGAATGTGTTCGTCAAAGCCTACAGAGCTTTGAGAAACTTAATCTTTGACTATATTTCATTAAGTAGACAATTCAGAATATGAAGACGCATATAAATACTGCCATTTAAAAGAGATCTTTTTGATAAAGTTTTTTTCAAGCATTCCCAATGCAAAGAATAAATATCCGAGCGCGAAGCGCGAGGTGTCATTATGTCCGAGCGCGAAGTAACCCATTATCGAGCGCGAAGTGCGAGATTGAACCAAACAAAAAAAAAACTAATTTTCCACGAACTAGTTGAATTTTAAATTCCAGACGTTAATGTTCAACTAAAACAATAAATCTTGAACTAAACACGTTCAATTTTCATTTAAAAAAATTATTTTCAATGAAGAAACAACTAATTTTCAACTAAATAGTTGACTCTCTGATGTTGCCCTGGGTGTGTAGCCACCCAAAGGCAGTATGAAAGTGAAAATTGTGAAAATAATAAGAAGGGGGGAATGGTGTTAGTGGTCGGTAAATTAGAGGGAAATAGGGCCTACCTGGCAGATATAGGGCTCTAGTCGTTAGTCTACATTTTTTCAAGTTAGAAGTATTTGACGTGTATTGTGGGTGCCTGTACACCTAGGTGCGCTAAGATCGGTTGAAAACCTCCCAACAAGTTTTTTTTTCAATTATATTCGTTCGTAGTATCAGTATCGTGCTGTTTGTAGTGAAAAAATTGTATCTGTAGAAAAATACGTATGGGAGCTTTTATTATTTTTTTCTATTTGTAGCAGAAAATTGTTGCAAGAAGCTCTGAAAATGTAAGAAAGGATTTCGAAGTCGAAGACTATGGAGAAGAAGATGCAACTTCTGAAGTGGAGAATTCCGCTAATCCATTATAGTTTCATTAGCTCTAAAGCCAAATAAAATTGTTTTACTTTTATCGACACTCAATGAGAGTCCCGCGATTGATTGGGAAACACAACAAGCCGCAGTAGTTCTCGATTATAATCGAACATAAGGTGGCACTGATCTGTTTGATCAATTCTGTCACAGATACACAGTAGCCAGAAAAAACTTCCCGATTGCCCATGCGGATTTTGTATGGCATGCTTGCACAAACATTTGTTAAGAAAATTGGTCGCGCCGTTTGTGCAAACTTTTCGGATAAGTATAGAATATGTAGTAGAATAAGTGATACATTCTTGTTCCAAATAGAGATTTTTATGAAAATATTAAATTAATAATTATTGATAGAGGTTTTTTTTTATCAGAGAAGTTAATTATTAGTTTTAGATGTCAAATAATCTTATGCAAATTTCAAAGTTTCTGACAAAATACATTAGTATATTCATTTCAGTTCCATAGATTAAGTATAAAGTTCCGAAATTTGCATTATGGTATTTTAAAGATCCCGCAGGAAATCTCGCTGTTTCGAAACTTTCCAGACTTTTGTTTACTTTTGTCGTATGCTCTTCATCACTTTTAATGAACTGCATTTTATTATAAAGTATCCAACGTCTGCTACTTGACTGCTGTTGCGGTACCTCTAACAAGCAAATACGCTATGATCATGCTGAGCAGCGAATGTCAATAATCCAATGATGGCAATATAACGTTTAAATCTTTTTTATTCATTGCGAGAAACTACAGTATTTGTTTGGCTTTCTGGACCAATTTTTATATTGTTTTAAAATGTGTTCACGGATTATGGATAAAACAGAAAGAATACGCCAGCAAAACAGGAATCGTGCAAGAAAGAAGAGACTAATCAGTAAGAAAATAAGAAGACTGAATTCAGATGGCTCTACTTTTGATGAATCTGGTTTAGATGAAATAGTACAAGTTAATAGATTTGAGAATGGTTAGTTATAATTTGAACTCTTTTTATCAATTTTTACCTCAATTTAATAATTAAAAACATTTACTTTTATTAAATATCTCTCAAAGACTGCTGCAAAGGAGTGAATGTTGTCAGTGTACAGGGCGTGTGGTGTTTCAGACATTAATATGATCCAATTCAAATAGTAAAAAAGAATAAAATTGCTCCCCTAATTCAGTAACATATGCTCTTCATAAAATTGAAACCCAAATTATTGAAATCTAATACAGCACAAAATGATCCCGACCAGGACACGGAGCGGCAGCCAGGCCATATCCCGGCCATGCTCTATAGCCGAACGCTGAGCAGCGCAGCATGACGGCGCTGGCTGGATTCAGATCAAAAACCCCGGTCACATACCGACTTAAGTCAGACTCCCCGGCCAGGTCCCGGCTCAAAGCCGGCCTCTAGGCGGAGACTGGCCAGCCCTCGAGTTAAATTTCCACCCGGGTACTAAAATTTCTAACCAAAAAAGATAAATTCTCATCCAATATAGTCGTGTGTTAAACAGAAAATAATTAACTTTAATAGAAAGAAAAGAATATTCAACTAAAATTATTTTAAAAAAAGAATTATATTTCAACCAAAATAGTTAAATTTTAAACTAAAGTGTTTCTTACTAACCTTATGCAACTCCAACTATAATACTTAAATTTTCTGTTAAGAAACTGGACTTTCCGAAAAAAGTTAAATCAAATAGTGAAATATTTAAACAATAAAATAAATTTTTAACTAAACTGATTGAATTTCTAAAAAACTCATTAAATTTCTATACTAATAATAAAATTTGCAACCAAATACTAAAAGTGTTAACCAAGAAAGATCAATTTCTCATCCAAAAATATAATAGCAAAATTTTAAATTTTAAAAATTCACTTTTAACCGTTAGTAGTTGGATCTTCAACCGAAAAGATAAATTTTTAACTCAAATGATTTTTCACCAAACCATATTAATCCTCAACTTTCTGTATAAAAAGTATAAAAGTGTTGCAATTGACATAATAGTAATTGCCAAAAAGTGTTGAAATTTAGACTATGACTGTTTTTTAAATAGGATATTAAAAAACCAAACAAAGTATTTTTTCTCATATCATAGCTGTAGCGTATAGATAAATTTTAAAATGAAAATGATTTTTATTTGCGTTTCATGTGAATAGAAGCAGATTTCTGTAATTTGAAGCTGTTTTCCTTCATATAATAACAGTTAACCTCCATTGGTGGGGGGCATGATAGCGATAATTTTTTTACTTATAGGGTATAACATCTGGATTTAAAATTAAAATCTTCAGAAGTAAAAAAGTCAATTCCTAAGTTTATCGATCCTCGATAATTATTTCGATTTATGTGTTTTTACTATTACTTTGAATAACAGCTCAAAATATTCAGACTATTTAAAAATATTTTTGCGTTAATATACGTAAGATATGCAATAATTAAGTAAAATTGCCTGAAATATCATTCTGCTTACTAAGTTACTGGTGCTAAATAATGATAAATGATGAATTATGAATAACTTTCTTAAATATATGACGTAAAATGTATTTCAGTAATTTGTGTACATTTTAAGTACATTGCAAGTATATATATATGTGTGTGTGTGTG
>NC_046662.1:79495298-79502142 GCF_010883055.1 Belonocnema kinseyi | reverse complement strand
GATTAACTCTTAATATAGGTGACATATATTTTATTAATTTTCCTCGATTTACTTGATGTATAAGTTTTGACTTTCTTACACATTTTAATAAAGATAATGTTATATAACAAACATCTTACTCGTGTTTAAAATACCGATATTCCAACTATATATTTTTTATTATTAATATTTTTCTTTCGTGGAAATGTGTATCCGAAATGAATGTTCAAAATTATAAATAGGGTAACGGGGGGCAGCGCCAACCAGTGGGGCAAAGGTGATTTTCCTTATAGTATAGCTATTATTTAACAATTTTAGTTGTACTTTGCATTGAATAAATCTATTTCATCAGAGAGATAGTGTTACTTAATAAAATCTTAAAAATTGACGTTGCAAAAGAAAAATTATACAGAAAACAGTTTTTCCCACGAAAAAATGGAAGTTTCGCTGACAGAAATATAAAGTTTTCAACTTTAATGACAATACTTACAGTGTAAAAACTTGATATCTGGACAGATAAAACAATATCACACAATCTAATCATATTAATTAGACGTAATTCAAGTCCAAAATATCATAAATCCCATAAATAAGTGTAGCTTGGCCAGGGGGGCAGGCCCGACGAAAATAATATTTACAAGTGCTTAGGTGATACACGACATCACAAGTTTCGTCGATAAATGATAAGCAATGTAGAACAGCAACTTATCTTGTGGGCTACATGGAAGAAACTATTAAATATTATTATCATCAATCCGGTCGGTATGCAGGTTTCTTTTATTGGTACGGTACAAACATTGCGTACAGTCCGTTTCTAGCAGAATGTCAACGAACGAGAGGTTATATTACAGCTATCTCTATTTTTATTTAAAATATTTATTTAAAAGTATTCTTCTTGTTGGATATCTTTAAAGGTAATTTTAAAAATATTTATTTAATAGTATTCTTCTTGATGGATATCTTTAAAGGTAATTTTTCCAGTACATAAAATACCACAGAAGAAAACCATCACATTTTCTTATCTTTGAATGGTTTTATTTTCATAAAAAGCTGCAGTCGGCTTTGCCTTCAGGTGAGGGGCAAAGCCGATGAATTACAGCTTGTCACAAATAATTAAATTACTAAATTATTGTTTTTTCCATGTGAATAATACTTATAGAAATATTATATAAAATAATGTAGAACTCTAAATGAGAAAAAATGGATCAATTCAACATCTCATTAACTTTAAAAAAATCATTGACTGTTAACTGGTTGGCGCTGCCCCCCTTTACCCTACATATGTTAACTAATATTTATATTTATACCTATGTACAAATATTTTTACAAATATCGGTAAATTTTTGGACCCGAGAAGACAAGAGTGCTTTTTACGCATTTTTGTGCGGTGAATTTACTTCCGTTACCCGTTTCCCGCCATCATATTAGATTTGTGAGATTTTGTATATTTTAGCATTGCCATTCTAATATCCGATCGAGCTGTTCCCCAAAAATGGCCAAAATCAAAAATTGACGATTACAGGCGAATTATTACGGATCTTTCGAAAAATTGCCGAAATATGGGTGTTAGAATATCGTTAAAAATTAATTTTTTATGTTCGAATCTGAAATTTTCCCCTGATAACTTAGGCGATACGAGCGTCTAGGCAGGGAGAGCGGCTAAACCAAGCTTTACAGAGAATTGAGAAAAATTACAAAGGTTTTTGTGATGAGGGAATGCTTAGGGATTGTTTTGGTTTTTGGTGTTTTTAGACACTGTATGTTTGGTATTTACTTAAATAAAGAGACAATTTATCGTCAAAAATTGCCACAAATGACTGAATCATTTATTTCAGAAACCTATAGCGAATAACGGACCCCGGATTCATAATCAGCGCCGAAAATGACCTTAATACCGCTCTTGCCTGCTCGGTTATTTTTCTATTAAATTTTACACTTTCCAAAATTAATAAAAATTTCAAAACCTTATTAAAAAATAAAATTCTCATAAAATGGAGTTCAAATTTAAAAAATTTATAAAGTAAACAGGATTTAAATATCTCAATGAAAATAATTGTTTAATCCTTCTCACGATTCAAGCTGGTTAAATAATTATTAACTGATTATTTTGTTCACAATATTAAATTACATAATGAATACATTTTGATTTTTTTAAATTGAGTAGTATACATTGATTATTTCTTTTACGGTTATGCATTTGAATATTTACTATAATTTTTATAATAAAAGTTTATTTATCGTTAAAATATCTCCCCAAGTACAAATTGCTGGAGCTGAATACACGGCCTAGTGTTGGTCCAATTTTGGCAGCTGAAGGTCGGCTAACGATATCGGGCTGATATCGGCATTTTATTCGGCCCAGTGTTGAGACAGTATTGGCAGCCTATATCAGCTATTTAAATTTACTGATCCTCCACCAAAGCTTGGCCCAGTGTCGGCACTTTATTAGGCCAAGTATCACTTTTATTACGGGGAACCATGTTTTACCAGGATCAGCGAAAGTATGGCCCAGTGACGTCACATTACTGGACCAAGTGTTACTTTTACCACGGTAAAACATGTTTTATTTAAATTAGCCCTGTGTTGAGCCAGTATTATTCTCTTAGGTGTTAAAAGAAAAACCCTAAAACGATTTTCGAAAAATTCAAAAAACTTGCGAGATATTCAAAATTGAAAATTTTGGTCTTTTTTTTAACTCTCATAGCTTGGGTGATTTTATTGCTATCAAGGTCTATTTTTTATAAATTACTCGTAATAAGATGCACTTTTCAAAAAATATTTTTAGAAAAAAAAGCTTCAAAATCGTTTTTGATTTTTCAAAAATAGATTTTTTAACTGAATTTCCCCCAAAAAAACTCCACTTTTTTATAATTTTTTTATGGATAACTTACAATGTCCTCTAAAAGCTCTGTAAATTTCAGAATGGGATCTCTGTTATTTTTAGAGAAATAATGAAGAACGTACGCCGTGGAATGAAGATGTCGGTGCGAAATCAATAAAATCACCAAAGTTATTAAAGATAAAAAAAATTATGTGTGCACGAACTTAATTATAGCTACTTAATTATTTCTCGAAAACTAACAGAAATCTCATTCTTTAATTCATAGGGCTTTTAGTGAACATTGTAATCTTTCTATAAAAATAAAATAAAGAAAAAAGTGAGTATTTTCGGAAGCTCAGTTTAAAAATATGTTTTTTAAGAAACAAAGAAGTTTTTTAATTTTTTTTCAAAAGTATTTTTTGAACAGCGCATCTTATTACGATTGATTTCTAACAAAAATATACCTTGATAGCATTAAAATCACCTCGGTACTGTTTTTTTTTTTCAGAAAATAAATCTAACTTCCATCTTCATGAAAACTGTGCATGTTCAGAAAAAATGACATTTTATGTAAATCTTAAAGGTTTTGTCATATCGTTGAACTATAGCAATATTCGTTAAAATTAACCGAAAATTTTAAATGAAATTTCACTTCTTGAAATTATAACTAATATTCGGACGATATGCGGTTGTATAATGATGAATGGATAAAGTAGATGCGTCCTAAGAAAAATTCAACGATTTTTCTAATCATTTTTGGCATTAACTCAGGCCTCCATGTTTGGGCCGACATTTGTAACCGTTCCTCCGTCGTTACATTCACCAGGCATTAGGCCAATAATGCCATCCAGTGATGGGCCTGTACCGACCGCCGAGTGCATACCGTAGTTACACATCCAGCTATAGCTCGATACTGGCAGCTGAATTTCGGCAATATTTTTGTCACTTTTTCCCAAAAGTATTATTATTCACATTGTACAAAATCCGTGCAGAAATTAAGAGAGGGCTGTAGTGGGGCCCATACTAGTTTTTCCTATCACGAATCGGGCTCTAGTGGGGAGAAATAGCCGGGCCCTATATAGAACGTAACACTGAGGCCATGGTTCTAGTAGAGTCAGTCCGTGTACAACCCAATTAAAGAGAAGGGCCACTTCGGGACTCCTACAGAGTACTGTCTCGCTACTGGCTGCCAGCACTTTTATATATTCGTCAGCATACGACTGTATACCGCATACATATATAGCATTTTTTAACATTATAATGAATTACAAATAAAATTTCTAACGCTATGGGGTATCGAACACCTACATCTATACTTAAATCTATCGCCTAGCAGTTGGGAGTCGGGGCCCCATTAGATACAGATAGATTTGCCATACCTATACCAAGCATGGAATTCTTCAATAGAACTTGACAGGGCACCCACTAGTTTTTTCTATACTAGGTACTCTGATAGGGGCTCCATCAGAACCCAACTTCAAATAGCGAAAAATGGGGAAATTCGTGTACGGGAAATTAAATTTCATTCTTCTGAATTTATTCATTGATACTAAAAGACACAACTTGAGCACACCTTTCTTATGACTAAATAGAATTTATTCAAAATAAAATACCATTCTCGACAATACCATATCGATATACCGAATATCTGCAATAATAGCGTTTCAAAAAAGATTCCTTGAATACGTTAAGAATCTTCTCAGAGTAAGTATAACTTGTATAAGAAACTACGATTATATTTAAATTATTTAAAAATCTTACTTTATCAATTATCAAAATAATCTTTGATATTTCTGAAGACATTAAGTAGAAATACATTTTTTGAATAAATTGCTGGAAAATAAAAAGTATGCCAATTTTCTTGAAAAAGAAATTTAAAAAATAATAGGTGTGTTTCGTCGTTATGACAGTGGGAAAGATTTGGTTTGTGTGATCTCGTTTCTACGAAGCTGTGATTTTGGTTGTAGATTGAAGTCAAAGTTTCCTTGATTTTATTTAAATTGTTAATTAAAAAAAATATGACATTATTTTTTATTTCTTGGGATTAATATGTAAATAACGAAAATTATGCACAAAAGTTTCTCAGGAATATTAAAGTTTAAATAATGTAAATAGTTTCCTATTGAGTAACTTTAAATTCATATCTATATATTTAATTAATATCAACGTAACATAAAATTATTACCTAGTACTTTCTTATAAAAAATTTCCCTCTAGAAGAAGCCTAGTAAAAGGCCTCGAAACATGTTGGATCCTGTTAGTATAAAAAAGACGGGTAAATAATTTTTAAAAATACAGCGAGGTGATTTGGTTGGCTCTTTTCTCTCCCCCTCCCTTTTTCTAATTGTCATATTACTATCTGTAATATGATTTTCAAAAACTGATTTTTTTATAACATACTTCTTTTTCAGCCTTCTTGTAAAATTTGGTACACAATTGGATATTTTTAAGTTTATGTCTTCTTTCGGGAGATTTCGGGGAGATAGAAACGTAAGCAGCGAAGGCCGCCTGACACATTTCCATTTGGAATTTGCCTCTTTGGTTCAATATTTGACTATTTTGTTTTAAAAAATGTTATGGTTAAAAATCTATTTATTCCAGTCGAAGATTGATCTTTTTTGTTATAATCCGAAGTTGAAAATCAAGCTATTTTTTGTTGAAAGTTAATTCGTTTTTGGTTCGGAAATCCTCCCTTTTGTTTAAAATAATTTTTATTATTCATTCTTTTTTGTCAAAAATTCAACTGTTTTTGGTAGAAAATGGAACGATTTAGTTGAAAATAAACTAGTTTGTTCAATAACATCTTTACTGTTTTTTTGAAAGATGTCTAATTTAATTGACCCAATTATTAAATTTGTTTGAAGAAATTTTTCATTAGCATCAGGGTCTTATGAAAATACTTCATTATAAAACATGCATTTCTTAAAAGGTTAGATTGGCAAACGTTTCGACGTATTTGTGATTTTTGTGTTTGTGAGATTACGAAGTGATTTACTTCCCCGCGATCACTTCATCCTCCTGCGCCGGAATGGGATGTCCTCACAGAGAGGGAGTTGTGAAAGAGAGAGAGAGAGAGAGAGAGGCGGAGATAGAGAGATGAAGAGAGAGGAGCTGCACGATATAGAAATACCAATACTAATTTTATGCATGAAAACATTTTTTTTACCAAACATTGAATGCCAAAGTTTAATTTTAATTTTATGTATCATATATAGATATATAAAACTTGTTTAAATCTTATATAATTTTATAATTCAGTATTTTCATAAGACCCTAATGCTAATGCGAAATTTCTTCAAACAAAAATAAACTATTTTGTTGACAACTCATATTTGCCTGATAAAAATTCAATAATTTCGCTCAAATTCTTTTCCTTTTTAGGTTAGAAATATTTCTGCGTTAAAAAAAAAATTAGAAAATGTAGCAGTAAAAAATTGTTGAACATCTCTTGGTTAGGATTCATAATTTTAGCTGAAACTTCATATCTTTGGTAAAAATTTTAGTTATATATATTTTAATTTCAAATTTCTAAAATAAATAAAATAAAATTAGGAAACTTTTCTTAAAAGCTCACCAATGTATGTACTTTATCCTTGTATTATTAAAAGAATCTATAAAATCATGGAAATGGGTAAAGCGTTTAGGACTTGCATTTTCAAATTTTTTGGAAACGGCCCATTACAATTTAATTTTTGTTCAAATTTTATTTAGAGATATTAATACCAATAATTAATTGAAGACTTGAACCAAGTCTTGAAATAAGTAACACGCACCTTTCAGTAAAGTGCACATTTTTTATGGAAAAAGCGAAGATAATTTGATTGGTTGTTTGCAATGGTAATAGATCGACCCCGTGGACCTTATCTCGGACATTAGCGGTTTGAATAGCGGTAATAATTTTTTGAAGTGTTTGCGGTTACGCGTGTCAGGCATTTCCTTTTCCTCGAATCGACCACATCCTCAGCACAATGTTGAAAAGCACCAACAGCTGACGAAGTACATAAAAAATCTATCATTTAAACGGACATGACTATCAAAGGGCTA
>NC_046662.1:79485699-79495288 GCF_010883055.1 Belonocnema kinseyi | reverse complement strand
CCCCCCCCCCCTGTTTCTATATAATGTGTATCTCATTTATAGCCAGCACAGACAGGATGTCAGGTGGTCTTTTCAAATTTCAATGCATCTACGCTTTCCACAATCAATTCTAGATTCTCTGTTACTCCGCATCTTCAGTGCTGTTCAAATCTTTAATGAAATTCAACCTTCAGATCCACATACTATTATCTTTTATTGTAATGTATAATTTTATTTGAATGCCTTTTTTATTTTGTAGAATTCTCGGACATCTAATTGCCTGCTTTTATAAGCATTTTTATGCCTGAATCTGAACTAAAGAAAATGTAATTACAAGACCTTTAATCTAACTATATAAATATATAAATTCGGAATGAATATCTTCACTGAATAAAAATTATGGGGTTGAACGAAATTTCATGGTTACTAAAATGAAAAAATTCGAACTTTAAAAACTGAAAATGTTTTAATTTGAAGTAATCGAAACTGGACTGCAAATTAAAGCACTCAAGATAGACTTTTTTTAATTTTCAAACTTCTGAAATCAAAGATGAAATCTTTTTATTCAAACTTTAAATAATTTAAATGTAAATCTAATTAAATGGCATTAAACTGCATAATTTTTTATTTTAAAGTTTTATAAAATTGAACATTTCAAAGATTTCTGGTTCAAAAATATAAATCGACGTGATCAATTTCAATGTTTCCCTTTTAACTCACATTATTAAAAAGACCGTCTTTAGGTTCACCCAAATTTGGTGAGCCTAGAACTAATCTTTTCGGTTAGTGTATGGGTGTTGGAAAAGGCCGGCTTGGGAGGTTTCCCAAAATTCGGTGAGCATAGCACAAATATTTTCGGTGAGCCTAGAGCCTAGAGTCTTTGTAATAAAAATATTTAAAATAATACATGTACTTCTTTCAATTAAGTCTGAAATTGAAAATAGGAATATCCGACCTTTTATCTGAATGTTAAAAATGCTACATTTTCCCTCTGTTCAATCAATAGAAATATTAGAAGACAAAATTGCCCTGTTCCCATTTAGAAAAAAATTAAAAACAAAAATCTAACCCCTTTAAAATCAATAAAAATGTTTTTTTTTGTCAATTTCCCTTTTTTAATTTATATTTCTTTAAATTCATTCCTAAAACTCAATAAAAATTTTAAAAACTAAAAAAGGGTCTCTTCTACTTTAAAAAATTCAAAAGCCAATATTTTCTCCTTTCCAACTGAAAAAATGATTAAAATTAGAAATTTTCCTGGTTTTAATTTATACCATATTTAAAACTAAAATTTCCTTCCTTCTAACTCAATACAAATCCCAACAACATAAAATGTCCCCCTTCTTTCCGAGAAAGAAATTATTAACTTTTGTTGCGAGAATTTGAAAATTCCGCAATTTACTGTTCTTAGAAATTTGATGTTTCTGCCATTTACTATTTTCAGGAATTTAAAAATTCGATAATTTACTATATTTGGGAATTAAAAAATCCAGCAATTAATTTTTTTCGCGTATTTGAAAATTCGGAATGATTTAATCTAAATTTTTCCGCCTTTACTCAACAGAAATGCAAAAAACAAAAAGAGTATCTCGTCATTCCGTAATCGGGGAATTTTCGGGACAACTAGAAGCAGCCTATTTTTAATGTAAAAGAGAACAAAGAAGTAAGCTAAATGATTTCATAATTGAAAGAGTTAAAAATATTGAACTTTATATCTTTTTTAAATTTTAAATCAAACTTATTTTAAATTGCATTATATCAAGCGTCATGAAATATGTGATATTGTAAGTGACTCGATAGATTTTTATCCTAAAAGTTTGTAAAAATTCGGGTCAAAAAGACTTGGAATCAAGGAAATACATTTTTTTCGATTTTTTAGTGAACAATGCGAATAAAATTAGTTGGTTTTTTTTGGGGCAAAGACCTCCTAAACTAAACTAACCGCAGGACATCCGAACGAATGAATTATCTGCTCCAATCCGAGGCGCGTGCAAAATTCACCCCACATTAAATATGTAGGTACAGTGATGCAGATAAGAAACACCTGTATGTACCAGTACTCTACTGGCCTCTGTGCCATCCGTTCCGTGGTGAAAAAAGAAAACATGTGCGAAACAGGGAGGATGAAAAATAAAAGAGAAAGGTGGAAGGAACGAGGAGAAGAAGACAAACGAGCAGGTTTAGAATGTACGAGGATCTTCAGTTTATTTATGTACTCGACACTTTCCCGTGTGAAAAAATGTCCAGGCAGTCTGGTTACAGGTCTGCCCCAGGTCTGGATTTATCTAGACTGTCTGGTCTGGAAGAACTGATCTGGCCCAGGTTTGGCACTAGTCATCTGGCCAATAGAAAAAAATCTCAAGTTCCATCACCTAATTATTTTAACGTACTTTGAAAACGTTATACTGTGTCTAAAATAATGGAAAATAAGAAATTCAAGCTTTGAAAACACGACTTTCTTGCTTATCATCTTGAGAGTCTGGTCTGGTCCAGACCTGGCGCGGATCAGCGAGCCAAGAAAAAAAATCTTAAGTTCCATCACCAAATTTTTTTTAGATGTATTTTGAAAAATTTACAGGGTGTCTAAAATAATGGAAAATAAGAAATTACAATTATAAAAACACGACTTTCTTTCTTATAATCTTTACTGTCTGTTCTGGTCCAGGCCTGGCGCTAATCACCGAGCCAAAAAAATCTAAGTTCGATACAGTACATTTTTTCTAGCATTTCAAAAACTTACAGAGCCTATAATGAAATTTTTTGAACTAAAAAAGTTTAAAGTGAAATTTTTGTGTCCAAGTCATTAAAACAATCAAGTTTTCCCAAGTAATTGTAATTCATGGCTTAGCCCTCGGTGCGGCGTGCAGACATCTTGCCATTTGTCGTCACAACTTGAGGTATTCTGACAGTGCTTGGCTCTGACCGAGCACAAGCCTACTTTTTATCTATTATAAAAGAATAATTATTAGAAACGATAATTTAATTGATTGATTTTATTGGTGGCAGTATATTTTTCACGCAATATTTGTATTTTCACTGATTATATCAAACATTTATATTATATATTTTTCTAGGAAATCATGTTTTGCTTTTTGAGCGTATCCTCAAAGCAGATCCTCTAAACATGGACGATATGATTCTCAACGATAAAACATTAATCGATTAGCCATTAACTAGTGGCTGACGAGTCAATAACTCGCGGCTAACCAGCCTATAACTAGCGGCTGACCAGCCCATGTCTAGTGGCTGACCAGCCCATGTCAAGCGGCTGACCAGGCGGGCTGGTCTGGGACTAGCCAGAAAAAACGTTACACTTTTGGCCAGGCCCAGGCCAGACCATCTGGTCAGCGCCAGGGCCGGTAATCTGGCGGTCTGGTCTGGGCCAGGCCAGTGCCAGAACATTTTTCCACACGGGTTCGTTCCCTCGGGAATCTAAAGTGATTCAATTTTTCAGGAGATAAGTATTCTAGAATCCTTACAAATAATCAAATAATTCTTCAGATCTCATCTTAAACTGATTATTGACATGATTATAATATCATGAGCGACAAATCAAGCCTGAAATATTAAAGCGAGATCTAAAATCAGGGAAAATTTACAAACTTAAAACTTTTTTCGGCTTACGTGGAATTTTTTGAATGGTAGTGATTTTAAGAGTTCTTATTAGGGTGGCTTATCGCAATAATTTTTCGAGGTATTATTAAAGAGAATTTTGTAGGTAAAAAAAATCTTCAAAATACTTTCTCAGGTTATAAAATCATTGTGAATTTAGAAACCTTAAGCTTTATCTGGCGATTTACTGACTTTGATGAATCTTTTATCACTAGAGGTGATTTTTAGAGATTTCCGTGGGATTTATTGCCAACAGTATTCTTCAGGAAATCGTTAAAGAGAATTTTTTAGGGAAAAAATCACACGACAATTACAAACTGCTGCCTTTATTGGCTATTTTACATAGCGGGTAGTTTTTCAGTATTTTTTTAAATTGATCACTTTCACTTTTATTCGCAGAGGACTACTAAAGAGATTTTTTAGGTTATAAAGTCTTGGAAAATTTACCAACTTTAATCCTTTACTGGCGATTTACTAATGGTTGATGAACTTAGACAACTCCTGCAGCTGAGCATATGGAAATTGTGTTAAGGTTTGTTCCCTAACCCCAAATAAAAAATTGGTGTGAAATTTTGCATAAAATATATTCTTAAATCGCCGCAAATATTTTTGACGAAAATGATTTCGTTAATATAGATTTTTCGACGTTCGTTTGAACGTTTATTAGTCATAAAATTCAATCATTTGAAATTTTTCATTTTCTAATTTATGGTAAATATAAAAAATTTTATTAATTTTTGGTCAATTACTCTAAGTAAACTCTAAATTGTATTCTGCAATTGATGTAATACGAATTACTTCTAAAAAATTAATGAAAAGTTATTGGTATGCTTTACTAGTTATTATGGTGTAACATATCAAATATTTTTCAATTAGACAGGCTTGACTAATCCATCTTCGTTTCGATTTCGACAGGCGTATCGACTTTTTACCAAAGAAGAGTACGTTTTTTAAACAGGACAGCAGTTACTTAACAGTGCATCGATTATTGGTCACACCAGCATTTTCTGTCCAAAAATAAAATTAGATTTTAAAAAATGACAACTAGACTAGATAAAAAGATTTTGTTTGTCATTAATTGATGGAACATTTCAGTAAGTTTTTTTCCATACAATACGAGCCTAAAGATAAAATTATTTTATCTTTTTGCGTTTTTTAGAAAAGCGGGTTTTAAAAGTTGTATGTGATATCAAACATTAATTCTGGAATATCACCGAAAATAATGATACTACGAAATAAAGAAGATCAGCTTCAGAATCAGCGCTTCAAATTTTACATAAAGAAACGTCATAAAATCGAACAAAAACGAATTTGATACAATTATGTTACTTAGTGCTATTACATTGTTAATTTATATTCCATTTTCTATTTTTATTTTTGTTATCTTTCATAATGTTTAAATCACCTATAATTGAGAATTTTAAAAGTAAGAAATTCAAAGAACTTTTCAACTTCAGACATAAAACTGGAATTTCTCACAGTAGATAGCGTGCATTTACATTTGAAAGATGAACCTATACTGAACTTTCTTTTAAATTTTATTTTTACGATTTAAAGTTCCAGAGAAAGGAAAATTTAAAATTTATTATTTCAAGACATGTATTTTATGTATTGTATTTATAGATATTGTTATGTTTTGTGATGTACGCATATAGATTTTTAAGTAATGTTTATAATACAAGTAATATTTTATACTTGCGGGTAGAATGTAGAAGGCAGACATCTAAAATATCATATAAAATGATGCAACTTCAAATACTTTTTTGGAATTTTTGAAAGTTCCATTTTAAATATTTAAAATAAAAATACTCAGTTGTTAAACTTAAAACTTGTATTATTTTTGATTGTAAAGTTTTTGAAATTAGAAAATCTTTAAATATTTAATTTTTAAGATTTACAGTTTAAAGTTCTACAATTTTGAAAATTTACCATTGAAGATACTTCAATGTTTAATATAGAAATTGATGCAATTTTGAACTGAAAATGATTATATTTTAAACGCTTCGTTTTCAAAGTAATTCACTTTTATAGATTTGAAAATAAAAAGTCTTTAATTATGGACAGTGAAAATAACAGCGTTTATTTAGTTTTTTGGGATTATTATATTTATTTAATTCAATTTTTTTTTAATATATTGTTTACGTAAAATAATATGCGTTTCTCTTATGGTTTTGGCCAATTTTATTAAAAAGAATGAATTTACCAAGTTTTAAAATAATTAAATAATTATTTGCAAAGATATTATACGTAAAAAATGATTCATAGTATATAGAGAAATTTCAGACTATAGAGTTTCTGTTCTATATCGAAAAACTACACTACCATCTGAAATTTTCGGTACGACCAGCGCCAGTACTATTAAAAATCAATTCTGACTTACCAACGTGATTACTTATTGAAAAAGTAGCTAGAAACTTTTTTAAAAACCCGTTGGAAATCTCATTAGCTTCTTCTTGAAATTACATCTAATGAAGATATTTTTGACCTACTGAAAAAATTGACAACATGAAATGTTTTAAAAAAATGCAAGAACTTGCCGAATTTTGTACTTCAACTTTAACGTGGAACTTTCCCTAGGAAAATTGTAGAAAAAATTAATCAGAAATGGATACCATACGTTCTTTAAAAGTCTTTAATGTGAGCCGAAAAAGCTTTAAAAGGCTCAAAGGGTTCTCGAGAATCCGTCAATATTTTAAAAGTTTTATGAACCTAAATTAAAGATAATAGATTACAGATTATGTTCTGTTAACTTCAGTCTTTTCCGTAAGTTTCCTAAGCCACAGAACGTGTTGAAGCGAAGGAACCAAATCTGAGAGATTCTCGTCGCGATTACCGCTCTTGCAGCCGATACGAAAGCGGGAATCACCATATGACACTTGACATTTGATACTTGGACAATCTTTAGTCGTAATTCAAGAACCCGTGAAGATTTTATAAGTATCATTGACTTAAATTGAAGATAAAACTTTAAAGAATGTCTACTATATATTTGAGATTTTTCTACAATTTTCGTAGGCCATGTCACATGTTGAGTTTGAGGTACAAAATTCCAGAAATTGTTGCATTTATTTTAAAACCTCTCACGTGGTTTATTCTTTTTAGTAGGTCAAAAAGATATCTATTAAAGATCATTCAAAGCGGATTTTAATGAGCTTTCTAACGGTTTCCTCAAAAAAGTTTATGTTCCTCTTTTTAGAACGAGTCATTACGTTTCAAAGTAAGCATTGGTTTTTAATAGTATCCAATCTGGTTGTGCCGACAATTTCCGACGGTAGTGTATATCGTGTAACAAATTATGTCAACGTAGACGTACAGCTTAAACAAAGAATTTTAGCCAAACAGATTTGTATGATATAACGTTATCTCTGCCGAGACTTCATTAATGAACAATTTTTTAAAAACTTTTTGAACATCTCATTTCAATCAAATATAAATTTTGTTGCTCCTTGCAAGTTTTTCTTAGAATAAACCATTTTTAAACAAACGAATTTTAAACAAATAATTTATTAATAAAATGGATATATTTGCAAACGTATGTCTTAAAAACTATTTATGGAAACAAATTTTAATTTATACATTCTCTTTCCTAGTTGTTGTTAAAAAATTGATATCTTAAATGGAGTTTCCTAACAGACATAACCATTAAAACAAAATATTAAGAGAAGTTTCCATTCGATCGAAATACACTGCAACCTGGATTTAGTCACGGTTTCAGACATGACCCGCAGTAGCCTTTAATTCTGAACGCAAACAGACAGAGTTCCATGAACCCTAATGCTGTTTATCACGCTTGATTGAATACGGCCTCTCTCTCGGTCCCGTGGTTCCCTCATCGGTAAAATGACGAGGACTTAAATTCTAGAAAAACACAAATCCAGTTTACGGAAATACAGGTTCCAGTTTATTTTCTTTTCCTTTCAAAAGATCTATACTGGAATTAGACTAAGTAACAGTTTTATTTATGGGAGATTCTAAACCAATCTATTTAGATTATTACATTTTCCTAATTAAAAGAGACAATTAAACAAAAATTGTAATGAATTTCTAAAATTGATAATATATAATGCATTTTTTTTAGAAAATGTTAAATAAAAAGTTTTCTTTATAAAATTGAGATAAAAATATTAGGACTAAATTAGAAGAATTCTCCAAATATTTATAAGCAAACCGTGCAGTTAACTGTCAATCTCCTTCACGCTTATTTTGCATAAAATTAATGAGAAAATAAATTTCTTTTAGACCCTTAAATAAATTAACCGTTATACTTTTTTCGAGCAATAGTTTTTGAGATATCACATTGGAAATATTAATTTATAAAAAAGCTAAGTTTTTATCATGCCGCAATCTGATAATGGTTCGTCTCATACATAAAAAGTGTATTTTTAACCTTTGAAGAAAAGGCAATGGTGTGGGTTATCGGAGTGTATAAGAGAGTATTAGTGACGGCTTAACGAAATTCAGTATTGAACTAAAAATCCTTTATTTCAATGAAAGTTGCACGCCTTGAAACTATAAATAAGAAACGGAAGGAAAAAGAATCCACATATGTAGTGAAATCAAGTATATTTATCTCAGTACTCCCCGAGACAGCCGGCCCAAGCAGTGCCCTTTTACAATTCTACTCAAAGAAAATTCAACAAAATTTTCGGATTCGTCTTCACTTGTGTCTTGGAACCAGTTATACAAATTTAGAAAATAAAGTATGTACTAGGAGTAATAATATTAAATAATAATTCAGCAAAATTCTTACAAAACTTGGTAAATTTGAACATGTGTATATTATTCTACTGTGTCAACAAAATCAGGATAAAGATTAAATAATTATACTATGATTGACTCTAAGAATTAAGCAAATATAATATAACTCAATGTTAAGCAACCTCGGTTTTATATTATTAAGTGAAATTCTATTTTGACAAACCAAACATCAATTTTTTATCAGAAACCGATTAGATATCGAGAGTCAGTGGCATAATGAATTGTGCATTGTAATATTTTTGTGGACATTCAATCATTTAAAATAATGAATTAAATTGTTTATTTTGAATTTAATTATTATCCATTAATTATTTATAATTAATTAGTTACTAATTAATTATTAATTATTAATTTATATAATATCAATTAATTGTAATTTAATTTAAAAGGTTACGGAAGTAAAAAAACTGCTTTTATTTTCAATGACTTGAATTGAGTAAGATCATAACTCAGAAACAAAGAATTAGAATACGAGTCAGAAAAACCATCCTTGACTGTCCACAGGAATTTGCAGAGGCACAGTAATAATTTCGCAATGGAATGTGTGTAGTAAACAGTGGATGAACACTATTAAAAAATTTGATCAAAATTTAATATACATGTGAGTTAAGTCATTTGAATTTATCGACATTTAAGTTTAATATACCATAATGTTGTGGAATGATCACATATGCTTAGTAAAGTCGGTAAAAGAGAGTGAGTCAAAAAACCAAGTTCTTTGATGCCTTCAAATCTTGTAAAATATTTAAAACTAAAGTAATAACTGTAAATTCGTCGACTAAATCCTTACTGATAATTAACTTCAATAATTATAATTTAAAAAACGTACGAGTGGAATTATTTTAAAATGCAGTGTAAATGTTAGAATTTTAACTTCAGTACATGTGCTTGGAGGTTACGTTTCTTAATTATATGCACAATTGAACTTTTACACTTAAAAATCATTGTGATGTATGTTTAACTATTTATCATGGAAAATTATTGCTAAAATTATTTTTTGTTTGTGTAAAATTTAATTTTCAGATAATTTCACACTGCGCATGCCTCCGTTGGCAATCAGACTCATTACGGTTGAATGGCTTATTTAAAATGATTTAATGCGCAAATCAATTTTTTGAAACAAATGATAATTGTAATACGCAGAAATATTTGTGTATTAGGCAATATCTGAATTATTTTTTTTCGGAAAGATACACAGAAATTGTTCAATTAATTTCCCTATTTATTTTAAAAAATATAT
>NC_046662.1:79480565-79485599 GCF_010883055.1 Belonocnema kinseyi | reverse complement strand
AAGGTGAAAGCATCATCAACTGTAATTTGTTTTACATTTTATGGTGCATTTATATTTCATTCATACATTTTATGGTTTATATGGTTAGAAGCAAATTTATAGATATCATTTGCGTGAAAAATTTGGTTAATTAATATGTTATTGCAGCTTGTTGCGGTTTTTCCAAAAATTTAATTTTTTATTTTTAATGCTATTTTTATGATTACAACAAAAACTACTATCCTATCGAAAATTATTAATAACAAATTAACTAATTTTTTTCCATAGCTTACTTCATTTGAGAAAAAATTTAATTCTTTTATTTTTAATTTTTTTTACAATTAAAGATAGATACATATTTTTTCAATGCACATTTTTCGTCAATTCATCTTATTTTCCAACCTACGTCATTATTCTGAAAATTTAATTTTTTATTCCTAATGTTATTTTTCACGACTAAAACAAAAATTATGCGACCCATCAAAAAAAATATTAAAAACAAATCTTTAACTCTTTTCAGGCTGACCAAATTTTGTCTAGTTATATTTTTTTAGCTTGTGTCGTTTGTCTATAAGTTTAATTTTTTTCTAATGCTGTTTTTACGAATAAAACAAAAACTACGCGTCCTATCAAAAGGTGACTAATAAATTTTCAGATCTTTTTTTTAAAGCACAATTTTTGTCGCTTCATCTTTTTTCGTATCTTCGTATCTTTTTTCGTATCGAAAAAAATCATTTGATTAATTGAGTTGTCCAACGATTAGCGTAGTTTTGTTCCGTCTATTTGAATCTGATTTTCATGGCGAAGATGTTGTTGACGTTGTTAAACTATCTGTCAAACGTTTTTAAAATTATTTGAAAACTAGCATATCATAGAAAAAGTATATATTTGTTTCATCCGAAAGCCCTTTTTTGGTGAAGTTAAGCGCTTTTGGTACTGATAATGATGCTGCTTCTTACTCTTTCTGGCCTATTTTGAATGCATCACAGGTACGTTTCATTCGATTATATTTCTTGCATAATAATTTATAAATTATATCTTCTGACATATTTATATAAATATGAATTATATATATATATATATATATATATAAATTACATTTAATAAAGTTTGAAATATTTAGTAATGTTTTAAATTTTAGATACACGTCTCTGGTGATCCCAAAATTCGGAATTCAGCTAAAATAACTACCAACCTGGTTCCATAGCAGTAGTTTGTTAAATTGTTTAAAATTCTAATCGTTTAAATTCAGTATTTAAAAATAATTGATAATATCATGTCAAAAAGAACTTTCTCTTAGAAAATATAAAAAGAACAATATTCATCTCAAAGTCACGAACAAACAATCGAAGCTAAGAAATAAATGCCAAAAGAAGGAGGAAGAAAAGAAATCATTGTAGTATTTATATAAAAAAACAGATGTTTCATGTAATTAGCAGAGATTTTAATGGCGTAACTAAGCAGTTTATAAATTCTTAATCAAGAACTAGTACAAGAACATCAACTCAACGAAAGTGGAACGTCGGCGACAAAGCTTTTTTTCTTTCTTGATACAAACGCAGCCCGAAAATGTACGCTTCTTGAGATCTCATTTTATATTACCAAGTGTTTATTTATCAAAAGATAATTGATAAAATTGATCAAAAGTTCAAAAATTGCTTTTTGTACGAGTATCAATCAATGTATATGAGATAACTTAAAGCGCAAGATATCGAAAATACGAAAAAGGGATCGTTGTTGATCATAAAATTTCGATGAGATTAGCCTTCATTACGATTTACATTATCACTCGCGTAATCAAAAACTAGTTATATGTGAATATTTAGGCCACTTAGGTCGTTCCATTCTAAGAGCAACTCATGCAATCTTTTTTATGGTTAGAAGTTGCGTACGTCCGTGGAAACAAGTTATAGTCTATTATTTTACAGTGGGTACTATTTCCACGAAAAATTAAAAAAATCTCATTTGGACATTATTTTCTCAGGTGCAAAGTATCGGAAGAAACGTGGTTTTCACAGTTTGTGAGCAAGGCCCTACTAACACAAGAGCTGTTACTCAACTGTGTGCTGAAACCAATAAAACAGTGAATCAGTTTTATTTTATCGTAAACGATTAGCCTGTGACATTATGATACGACATTCCTCATTTACTAAAAAATACTGGAAATGCATTATTGACAAGTAAAAAGCTTTTAATTTAAATCAGAAAAAATGTTGATCATTTAAAAAATTAAAACCACAATCTTCATAGAAAGGTGGTCGGTACTATGAGATGTAAGTAAAAGTGACAGTTGCACACTTTTGGATCAAATAATAGATCTATGAATGGATCAACTTAATGTAGCACTGACGATAAACCAGAAAAATGTGGTGTGAGCAACACAGAACCCGACTTGTCGTTATGGGATCAGTTAATAAATGAAATAACGAAATAGAATCTCGGCTATACAAGCATGATGAAAAAACCGATACTTACGCGTGGAAAGAGGTCCAAAAACCTTTTTAATTTTCAGATGGCGAAAATTACAAGAGAAATGATTCTTTTATTTAAATTTCCATTCTTATAATCATGATTCGATAGAAAACTTATTCTGCAATATTAGACAAGACGGCATTTTGAAAACCAATCCTACTTGTTTGCAATATACTACTGCGTTAAAAACAGCTCCTGTCAATGGCATATCGCAACCTACAAGCTGAAAACATCAATTGTGAAAATGATAAATGTAATCCAGTGAACCATTTACGTGAATTTCTGAAAAGTGATTACGATAAAAATTACGGCGCAAACTTACGCCATTGATTCAATAAAGTCAATGATACAAAAGATTAATCATTTCCTGCGGGAATTTCTGAAGAAAATGGGCCCAATTTTCCTTTACAGAACATTATTCTACAATGCTTTCAAAACAACTGTTTTGCCTGTTGTATTTTTTGTGAATATTAAACTTGCGAGAAACTGATTGTAGAAAAATGTTTTCACATAATAATAAACAAATCGATGAAAGAAAATAAATCGATTCACGTACCTGTTCGAATTCTTGCGGAACCTGGATTTCCTGAAATACCTGAAATTCCTCTGAACGTAGGTGCACATCTGAGCATCTAGGGGAAACTATCATTTGTAGACTGAATTTTGGCTCATGCAGAGTTGTGAAGTGCTGAACCGCGCTGTAAGCCACCTACAAAAAATTTAATTAGTAAGTAAAAAGGTCAATTTTCAATTTAAAATATCAATTTTTAACAAAAATAGTAGAATCGAAATTTCTGTTAAAGAAATTGGTTTTTGACCATCGAAAAAGATTTTTTTTTTAAATAACTGAATCCTTAATGAAAAATATTAATTTTAACCAAGATTATTACTTCTCTACCAAAAATTACGAATTTTCTACAAAATCTAGAAAGTTTGAAACAAATATATGATTTTTAACTTAAAAATATCATTTTTTAACCAACAGTAATATAAGTAGATTTTACCATTATAGAAATTAATTTAAAAAATATATATAGAAATTTGAAGAAAATAGTCGAATTTTCAATCAAAAAGGTTCGTTTTAAACCGAAAGAGATGAAGCTTCAATTATGAACTTAATGTTCAACGAAAAAATAGGATGGTTCAGTGTTTAGTTAAAAAAATAATTTTCCATTTAAAGAAGTGTAATTAAAAAAAAATCTGATTTCAAGGTTAAAGATTAATCTTTTTTGTTTGAAAATTTGGCCATTCAGTTTAAAATTTATATTTGCAGGTTGAAATTTTAACTATTTGATTAACAGTTTAACTATTCGGTTGTAAATGCAAATCTTTCATTAAAAAGTCAAATTTTTAATAAACCTGTTTACACTGAAAATGAAAAGTTTAATTTTCAGTTTTAAAAAATTAATTTTTCATCCAAAAACATAAAATTTTAACAAAATAGTTAAACTTTTAAATTAGTATATACATTTTAAGTCAAAAACTAAAAAATATGATTATTTTAACCAACAACGGCTGAATTGAAGTAAAAAGTGCATTTCAAGCAAATTTTTTAAATTTTGACCAGAGATCAGTTTTAAACTAAAATAATGAATCTTCAACCAAAAAAAGTAATTTGTAAAAGGTTGTTCAACCTTAAAACAATTAGAGGAATGTTCAAAAAAAGATTAATTTTCAACCAAAGAAAGAAAGAATTTTCAACAAAAGAATTAAATTTTTAATTAAAATGATGACTATTCAACCCAAAAAGATCCATTTTTACTCAGTTAGTTTAACATTTAACCAAGTAGTAGAATGCAAACGAAAAAGACCAATTTAAAAAAAAATAGTTGAGTCCTCAACAAAGGAGCTTTAACAAAAGATAATTCAGAACTACCAAATTATAGTTGTAGATGTATATATGCATATATTATCGAGCGCAAAACTCTAGGAAGAACAAAGAAAAAAGAAAAATATATACAAAATTGTTGAGTCAACAATTTTTTGCACAATTCTTATTTTTTCAAAATTAATTTATTGAAGTAAAAATTTAACTTTCCATTTTTGGTTTAAAAATTATTGATAATTTTAATTACAATCTGTTTTCGTAGAGAACTCAAATTTTTTAAAATTACTCTTCTTTAAATTGCAAAATACATTTTTAAATAAAAACTGAACCATCCCAGTTTTTAGTTGAACATTAAGTGTATATATATACATATATATATTGATTCCTCTAGATTCAAACCGAAGGGCCTATGACAAAGCCACCGAATGTGTCCTCGTGTTGCGGATAGAGGGTCCCTGTACCAAGGGTTTCTGCTGAATATGTTTACAGAAATAAATAGGCAGTCGCGGACAATTGTCCAGGGGTGGTCCCGAAGGAATTAACCCCCAAGCGGAGGTGTGAAAACAGTTTTGAAAGCTGAATGGCACCTGGGGCAGGTGTCTAGAACGGTGACTCTGGGATACCAGGAGACCTCTCCGAGTACGCAGCCTTGCGGGGCTCTACAAGGATGGACGAACCCCTTTCCCTAGCTTCTCGTGGGAACAACAATGATAACACCAAACATAGTTGTAGTAAATGCGGTTCAAAACAACAGA
>NC_046662.1:79477891-79480465 GCF_010883055.1 Belonocnema kinseyi | reverse complement strand
GGGGCTATGTAAGCGGAACGCCTACTCTACCACAGCTAGAACAAGCCGGCAACAGAGAAAGAGAGGCGACACTAAGACCAACCGCGGGCAGGCATCCAATAGGGGAAGAGCTATGCTTTACGACCCGGAGAAACATTAACACCAAGGTTTCTCTCAAGCCTAAAGATCTGGCTGAAATGGATAACGAGCTTCGTGGACATTTTTCCGGAGAATCCGACCTCTGGGCTATCAATTATTGTGTGTATAATGCAGCGAGAGCTTTTGCCGATGCGAACCGTAAAACAAAACCAACGGTTGATCATAAGACCAAAGACGAATGCATCAACTTGCCATAAAGATAGGTTGGGCAAGACAGTACGCGTCCCGCATTCAGTGTGTGATTGACTACATCACATCTGGCAGACCATCAGGCAGCGTATTGTTGAGAGAATACGGATACTATCTGACGTTAAGAGAAGTCTAGAGCGGAGGGAAAGGTGGGTCAAAGAAAATCAACAGTTTCTCTCTGACCCATCTCGACTCTTCCAAGACCCTCCAGTTACTGTCGAACACCCACCCAAACTAGAGGAGGTCGAAGTATGTTGGAGAGAAGTCTGCGAAGTGCAGCATAGACTGGACGAAGACTCAGAAAATATTAATAGCTTCAAGGAGTTATGTGTTACCCTCATAACACCTGATAAAGAATGCCCACCCATCACTACCAAGCAGGTGAAAAAAGTATTAAGAGGGATGAAGAACTTATCCGTACCGAGACCAGATTCTATCAAAACCTTCGGGTGGAAGAAGTTTTCTTCAACCCATCAGCATTTGGCCCGTATTTTCACCTCATATTTGAAGTCGGAAGAGCCGATTCCGAAGTGGTTGGTGGAAGGCCGCACAATACTCCTGCCGAAAATAGGCCACTTAGCTGACTTGAAGAACTGAAATCACTTCATAAGATATTCACAGCTATCCTAAATGATCGGATTGTTCGGGCAATTGAACCTGTGTCAAGAAATGTATGAACAACGAGGCTCAAAGAAAGGCGTAGCTGGATGTCGGGAGAACCTGCTCATCGATAGATGTGTCTGCAAAGATGCAGCATTCTACCAGCGTGACCTATGGATGGCCTGGATTGATTATCGGAAAGCTTTCAATTTGACCCCCCATAGACTTATCATCTGTCTTTTGGAAATCTTAAAGGTTCATCCGCAAATAGTTAGATGCATAGAAAGATTGATGCCGCTTTGGAAAACCAGATTTACTATCTCATCTGGAAAAAATCGTGTGACAACTAACAAGGTCACCTTTCAGAAAGGTGTCTTTCAGTGCGACACCATTAGCCCACTCCTCTTTTGCCTTACATTATTGCCACTATCTCTAGCACTTCGCCATTCCGACGGGTGCTTGTGCGTCAAACCTGCAGATCGAAAGTACAATGTCACTCATGTATTTTACATGGACGATCTTGTGAGCTAACGTTTGCTTTCCTTAAATCGCCCGGATTGAAATCTGGTACAGAGGGTTTCATTTTTGCATGCCAAGACGGTGTCATTTCCACCTTAACATACCGTCGCCACATGTTGAGCCAAGACATTCCCGATGATAGCTGCAGGGCATGCCATGCACACCCCGAGCATTTAGCTCACATACTATCTGGTTGTCCCACTCATGCGGGAACGATCTACATTCAAAGGCACAATGAGGCACTAAGAGTGTTTAATTACCATCTCTGTCAATCTTACGGCATTAACCTTAATATCGCTCCTCTAAATGCTCCTAGGGAAATCGAGTCAATTGTCGAGAATGGGAAGTGCCGCATATACTGGAACTTTATATTCTCGACAATTATTTCTCTTGCTCACTCGAGGCCTGACATGGTCCTTCTTGACTTCGAGGAGCGAACCATGTTCGTTATCGAATTTTCGGCACCAGCTGACAAAAGCATCATAACCAAGGCGGTAGCCCTTGGGTCGCTCCGTGTTTTTGAGGGACACGTGGCTTTTGCTGGATCGTCGTATTGATTCCTTTACAGACTAACCACCTATCTTACGGTCGTCAGACGTGGTTGTGGCTGAAATTTCACCGTGATTTCGCTGGGAGCGGGTGCAAATCTGAAAAATTGCACCCGCTTCCAGCGAAATCGCGGTAAAATTTCAGCCATAACCACGTCTCACAACCGTGAGATAGGTGGTTACAGTCTGTAAAGGAATCAATACGACGATCGAGCAAAAGCCTCGTGGACCCTAAGAACACGGAGCGACCCAAGGACAACCGCCTTCTGCATTTTTCCCGCAAGTGTTCTAGCATATTGTTGACATGCAGGGATGCTTTTTAGGCTATTAGCAAGTGAAAGCTTGGCACCTCCAAGAGCGCCGATGATAGGGACGATCAGTTTAACAGAATATTCCGGGTACAATCATTGCAACTCCCTTATAAGGTCTCGATACCTCTCTTTATTTTCATTCTCTTTGGCTATGATGTTTTTGTCAACTGGTGCCGAAAATTCGATAACGAACACGGTTCGCTTCTCGAAGTCAAGAAGAACCATGTCAGGCCTCGAGTGAGCAACAGAAACAATTGTCGAGAATATAA
>NC_046662.1:79476627-79477791 GCF_010883055.1 Belonocnema kinseyi | reverse complement strand
TGTTAAAATCTACTTATATTACTTTTGGTCAAGAAATGACATTATTAAGTAAAAATTATATATTTGTTTAAAGCTTTCTAGTTTTTTTAGAAAATTCGTAATTTTTTGTAGAAAAGTAATATTCTTGGTTGAAATTAATATTTTTTATGAAGGATTCAGTTATTTAAAAATAATTCCTTTTCTGATTGTCAAAAAGCAACTTCTTTAAAAAAAATGTGGATGCTACTATTTTTGTTGAAAATTGACCTTTTTTACTTAATAATTAATTTTTTTTATTTCTCTGCTTTAGTAAAAAATTAATCCTTTTGTGTTAAAATCGATCTCTTTTCGTAAAAAATTGAACTATTTGGAAACAAATTCATCTGTTTTCATACAATATTAGGAAATTCAGAATTTTTATGAAAATTCGTCGTTCTTATTAGAAACATAAACTTCCTAATCGAAATTTCATCTTTTTTTCTAGGATTCTATTATTTTGTTAAAAATTCCTTTTATCGTGAAAAATTAATTTATTTAAGAGAAAATTCGATTATACCATTTTTGATAGTATACGTTCTAAATGAATTCTTGTTATAAAGTTTCTAAACTTAAAACGTTTCTGTCAATACATTAATTATGTATGTAATTAAGTACCTTACGATATCAAAATAATTATTACAGCTTTAGGAGAATTTTCCTTTGCGCTAACATTCGTATATTGTTTACTTCACATAATCACACAGCTACAGTTTTTTTCTTTTTACATTTTTTCCTACTGCGTGAGTTACACAGCGGGTTATTAATTTATTTACAGTACGAATTTCTATTACTATTCGCTTTTATTGATTAACTTCTTCTACTAATCTTGTGAGTTCACGCTGCATACTTTAAATTGTTCAAATCTTAATTTTTTACGTGTTTTTCGGGTTTATGGGTTCATAATATTGTTTTCCTTTTTAATTCAATTTTTTTTATTCCATAATTATTACTATTGTCTTTTTTTATAACTTCAAAACTATTAACTACTTTGATTTTTTCAATCCGTTTGAATACCTCGCGCCTTCTACCGCTGGATCCAGCTTCCGTTCCATTTTCCCCCACCACATGGCGACATGGCGCGTCCCTTACTACAGAGCAAAGATATTATAAGCATAGATGCGGCACGGGAGGTTGGAGTGGGAGAAC
>NC_046662.1:79474015-79476527 GCF_010883055.1 Belonocnema kinseyi | reverse complement strand
GCCTGAATTTCATCATTCCACCACGCATCACCAGACATTCTTCCTACAACTGCGGTACCACATACTTCGATTGTGCATCTAACAAGGATATCCCGTAATATTAACTCTGAGAATTTTTGTTTGTATAAAAAAAGTCATGAAGATAAATTTTTTGGCTTTCTGAATACTATTAATAGCCGTAAATAAAAATTTTAAGTATAAAAAAATGGTTCCACAATTTTTTTAAATGCTCTAACTTTATGAATTTTCATCCAAAATGGCTGTTTAACGAACTATAGTTCTTTCTTTTCGGACCTTTCTTTTCTTATACTTTCTCAATCATAAATAATGAGAATAAGAAAAATGAGAGGCCCTTTCATTTTTTTTCATTAATTCCAGTTTTTAAATCATTTGAATTCTTTAATGTAAAACGCTGTTACTTTTTTCTGTAATATTGATATTTTATCCAATATAAATAAAATTGAAAATAAAGTTTCTTAAGTATAGTGTCAATATACTTGTTCTCTGTCATTCTTTTAATTGTTGTAATTTCGTGTTCTGAGTCTTGTCGATTTTTCGTTTTGTTTTTTTATGCATAACATGTAGTATGTTTCCTTATTATTAACTTTTAAGAAATTTTTCTTTTTTTCTCTGTTTTTAAGAAACCTCTTTTCCTCGTATTTTTCGCTTAAATGCTTTTTGGCAGAAAGTCTACTATTAAATTTGTGGTTCGGAATGCAACTCATTTGGTTAAAAATTCTAGTATTCAGTTGAAAATTGTATTATTCTGTAAAAAATTCAACTATTTTGTTAAAAAGTCATCTTGTTTCGTTAGGAATTCAGAAGCTTGGTCAAAATTTGAACTACTTTGTATAAAAATTATTCTGTTGGTTTTAGATATATTCTTAATAAAAATCAATATTTTCTGGTTTAAAATTGCTCCTATCTTATTAAAAATTCATGTATTTTGCTACAAATTTGGTTGAAAATTAAGTTTTTTTATTTCAAATTAAACAATGTTTATAACCAATAAACTGGTTTAATGGAAATTTAACTTTTTGGTAAGAAATTAACTTTTTTCTGAAAAAATCATATTTTTAATTGAAAATTCAACCTTTGATAGGCAAAGCATCCTCTCGGCTTTAATATTCAATTTTTTTTTTCAAAATTAATATATTTTGTTAAAAGCGCGTCTTATTTTAGTAGATCATTAATATAATGCTGGAAAATTCATTTCTTTGGTTAAAAATTTAACTATTTTTTTTTGCAATTTATCTGCTTTAATTGAAAATTAAACGACTTGGTTAAAAGTTGAACTTTATCATTAAAGATTCATTTTTTTAGGACTCCCCTTGATATTTGGGGTTCACTCCTTTGTTGAAAATTTAATTCCTCGATTTGGTAGAAAATTCATCTTTTTGGTCGAAAATTAATTTTCTTGATTTTTTTTCTTCATATTTTCTCTTTATTTAAAATGCAATTGTTATAGTCTAAATTAGTCTATTTTGTGTAATGATTTAACAATATGGCAGAAAATTAAAGTAGGATTCATTTGTAAATGAACTTTTCTGTTTTTTTTTCGTGTTTGTTAAATCTAGTATTTTTTAAATCATATTTCTGCAAGATTTACCTCTTTGGCTTAAAATTTAACTTTTTTGTTGACAATTTGGTATTTTTTATGTTAAAAGTTACTTTTTTTCTGAAAATTGCAACTTGTCTATTCGTGATTGGAAATTGATCTTTTATAAGTTGAAAATCCAACTATTTGGTAGAAAATGCATGGAATTTGTTAAAAATTCGTCTTTTTAATAAAAAAATTAATCTTCCTTGTTGCAAATTAATAATATATTTCGACTTTAAATCTTAGGAATTTAAAGTGTTTCATATTGGATTCTAATCAATTGAAAGTGAGTTTTAAATAATAACTGATCCGAGGGGTTTTATTTAGCTGTAAGGCATAGCGTAAGTTACAAGTTTGAGATAATAAGGCCCTGTGATCCTCTTCGTGACTTTCTTACCTAAAAACCAGCTGATGTGTACAATGTGAAAATTATTTCGAAACTATTTATTAAAAGAAATAAATCACGATTTTTAAACACTTAAACTCCCAAATTGGATAGTTTTTATTTGTTATTGAAAACTTAAAGAATTCACTCAAAATAAATAAAATCAAAATTTTTTTCAATCCTTGATGGAAATTTTTTTATAAGTACGAAAAAGTATTACTATTTTTACAGGAAATCACGCATGAATATAATAATTTTTAAATACTAAGAACTTCAGATGGCCGTTTTAATCAAGGAAATAAAGGGGGAGGGTCGGTAAGGCCGGTTTTTGGCCTAATTTATTTTTGGACCAAAAAATCTGAAAAAATCATGGTAGTATCTTATAAGTATCCCGAGTCGATTGAACGCAAAACGGACTACCCTCCACCCCCAGCCACCCCCTCCCCCTACAAATATAGGAAACACCACTACCCACCAACTGTATTTTCGAGAGATTTGACACTCTTAAACATGTATTCTGAGGTTAG
>NC_046662.1:79433064-79473915 GCF_010883055.1 Belonocnema kinseyi | reverse complement strand
CCATCCACACACTACTCCTTTCCCCTGCCGAGTGAGTCACGCCTACCCCGAAAGGGAAATGGCTTAATGGTGTAATAATAATAATAATAATAATAATAATTATAGCATTTTCAAAATTTCTAGTATCAATCGAAAATAGAAATTTGAAGCCAAACAACGTACGATATCAAAACAAGTCAAGTAAAGGAAAACATTTCTGTTTAAAAGCCTTACAAGATTATCACAGAAACTTTTTGGATTTTCTTGTAAAATCGAAAATTCTAATTTTTATTTCACAAAAAATCAGGAGATATAAAAATCCCACTTTGTGGTCAAACTATGGAGGACACGAAATAAGATGAATCAGTAAAAATTGGAATCTTAAAAAAGATCTACAAATTTTTTAACAATCACTTCTTGATACGACGCGTAACTTTTGTTTTATTTACCAAAAATAACATTGAAAATCTAAAAAAAAACTTTCTGAAGAAATGATACAAGTTACGAAAAAAAAAGATTAAACAAAAATTGTTTACCCGCAAAGAGTTACAAATTTCTGTTCATTTCTTACATTCTTATTATTTATGATGAAGAAAGTATTAGAATTGCCCGAAATTTGACACCACAACATACAAATTTTGAACCAAATGACGCAAAATACGATAAAAAGTCTCAAAGAGAAATTATAAGTTTTGAAAAATCCTACAAAATTTCTTTAAACCACTTTTCGATAGGACTCGTAATTTTGTGTTATCGTAAGTAATATATACAGAAAATCGAAAATTTCAATATTACGCTAAAAGACGCGAGATACATAAAAAATCAAATGGAAAACTTGGAAGATATTTTGCTTTATCTATAAAAAATAATATGAAAACCAAATTCCTATAATTATCATAACAACGCGATATAGAGAAAAATGTTTAAAAAAAGAATTGTATTTTTTTAATTTATTTTAAGTTGATTCAGAAAATATAAATTTACAAGTGTCTGTCAAAAAATGAGTGCGCAGCGCGAGTTTCACGATCATATTGTGTACCTCAAAGCATACAGATCTTTGAGAAACTTAATCTTTAACTATACACTTATTTGAGTAGAAAATTCAGAATATGAACACGCATATAAATACTGCGATCTAAAGAGATTTTTTTGATAAAGTTTCATTCAAGCATTCTAAATGCAATGAATAATGATCTGAGCGCGAATCACGGAAATCAACAGACACGCGCCCTAGACGCGCTCAAACTTGCGAGCCACGGGCACAGCGCACGATGAGAATGTGCCCGCGACAACAAATAATTAATTTACGGACTATTTTATTACAAACTAACAATTAAGAGATAAATGTTTTTGAAACTTTGCAATAATTTCTAACCTTTTAGCTTAAATTGAGAAATGTAAGGCAAAATATTTATATATTCTGATCAACCACTCGAGTAAAATTTAAAAATACATTTTTTCAATTTTAAAATTATGGGGTTCTCAATCCTAAAAATCGGGACATAATTGACACACATAGTAAGATACATAAATTTCTATAAAATATTATTTTAAAACATTTTAAAAAATTTTATCATACAATTTTATCGTTTAATTATAATTTATTTAATTCATAATTAATCACACAAACATACAAATTTACTAATTATTGTTTACTTAAATTAATAATAGTGAGGGAGTCGGCATTCGTATAAAATTTAACTCTACATCTAAAAACTCCAAATCGCTAATTCTACATGCGAGAACGCTATACGATCATATTTATTTAAAAAATTGATTATTTTAAATTTCAATTTAATATATTTATCAATTAAAACTTTTAATGTCTCCAAATGTATAGTTTCATGTAATCGAATGTCCACTGCCTTTTTTCAAAACAACAAAATATTATTATTCATAGACAGTAAATTTTAATTGTAAAATGTCTCATTTTTTTCATAAAAAATGTAGCAGCTAAAAATATTTATTACTATACAATTACATTTTAATTCAATTTAAAAGTACATCTTATGCACCTACATATTTTCATGATGCAAAATTTATTCAAATAATCGATTCATTAATTGAAAATAATAACTCAAAATTCTCAATATAAAATTTCTATTTTATATTTTTAAGTATTTACCGACTTAGTATCGGCTATTGGATGGACTTGTTGGACGGGTGAAGATTGCAGGGGCAAAGTAGTTGGTGGGCGTGATCTTCGGGTTGAGAGGCATGGGGGGATCGGGCAATTTTCGCCGGGAGCGCCGTCTACAAATAGTTCCTCGAACTATACACGTGTCGCATCTAGGCTTATAATATCTTTGCTACAGAGTCCCTAGAGAAGACCAATTATTTTGTGCATGCGCAGATCGGTTTAGCCTCTAAGGTCAGGTTAGGATTTTTTCTTATCAGTTTGAATTGTTCCGCCGCTATTTTTGAAACATTACAATGTTTCACGAAACCCCCAATGTTTCATCAAACTTTTCATCAGGCTAAAGTTTCCCGAAACTTAACATCCCTACTCATCGTGAAAAACAAATTTTTGTTTTTACTATACAATTGTATTTACCTTATTTTTCATGGATGACACTAGCAACTGCAAGATTAGATAACTTTAAACTTCCGCAGAAAATCTAGTGGAAAGTTCTCGAACGAACAGGCATCAATTTCGATGCAGACGGTCACGGCTTAGTTTTTATGTCCCGGTTTTGGTGGTTTGAATGTCATGTAGGTTTTGTCTAACTCAAGATTTGGATATTATATCACGCCAAGTACAATTTTTATTCCAAAATACTAATAGTTACTGGTAAATGGGAGGAAATTAAAAGTTAGGTGTTCATTACTATAACTTACCTGCTGTCAACATCTATTTCACCCAAATAATGCCCGACAAAATTATCTTGACAAGTGACTGACAGTTTGTAAACGACACTTCACGTTGCTCTGGATGAGAAAAAACAGTGTCTAAATGATGCTTTTCCTCTAGATTCTCCGTATGAACCTGTGTGGCTCAAATTTGTTGCAACTCACTTGAACACCGATTTCGATGTACATTGAAGGATCGGAGATTTTCTGTACTTTAGTCATATATACATACTAATATAAAACACTTATTATTTAACTAATGTTATTCTGATTCTTTTCTTTCAGCATTGATCGTAGAAGAAACTGCAATTCTTCTATTCAATTCAAATACCCCATAGCTCATTTTATTCGTCTAAAGATAATTTCTGTAAACTCTATTTGGCCTTATTCCATTACGGTTTTGTATCTCCAATTTATATGGATTATAAAGTTATTCTAATGAATAAATATTTTCTGGAACCGTCACCAAGTTATTTTTATATTCATTTTCACGATATTTAAACGCTAATTATTCCTATACTTCTTCTCATAGTCCCTGACGATTGTCTTTAAAAATGTTAATTGCAGCTTTCTTCTGCAATTAAAATGCAGACGTAAGGGCCAAGTATATATTTTAATGAAGAAAATTAACTGGAATAATTTGTTTCTACAGCAAGCTTTAAAGTACATCTCCTACATCTTTTCATGAATTGATTTATATTAAAGATCCAAAAGAATATTTCAATCAATTTTTTGAAATATCCTAGCCTAAGTTTCTTTTTTATGCTGTTACATTATATGTGCCACAATAAAATATTTCGGAATTTAACAATGTTTTATTATTTTTCAATACTTTTTTTACAATCCTGACAGGTTATTTGTACCAGAAATATTTTTATTTAAGGATATTTATGTATCAATTTTAACTTTTTTTAAACGCTTCATTTTTTTGGCTCAAAATAATGAAATGATAGTTATAATTTTTTCACGAACAACAAATTTATTCAAATAAAATAAAATGATGGAATCCATTGAAATATGAGAAATAATTATAAATTCCATGAACCTACATTAGATTAAAATTATTTAATAAACTTCTCTAAGTAAACCGTTAAAATAAAACGCACGCGCGCGAATCACACACTGAGGTCCCTGTATTTCTATATTCTAATATTATAAATGTAACAAATTTAAAAAATCCTCATTTCTAATTTTTCAATAATAGAAGTTCTAAAAGTGTTTTAAATAAGTCAAATAATTTAAGAAATTATTAATTCTAGTCGCTCAGATATATTTTATTTTAATCTCTATCTTTCTTAATTCTAATATTTTTATTTTGACAATATATTTTTTACATCACGTATATTTAGAAATTTCAAACAGTAATTTTTTTAAACGCTGTAATCAAAAATTTTTGATACTTGCAAAATTTACGTCCACAAATGGCAATTCAGAAATTGTTGAATTTAACATATCTAGAAATTTTATAATATTAAGTTTCTTCACTTAAGGCAAAGTAAGAAAAAGGGGTATTTTTGAAAGTTAGTAAATTTCTTGCATTGATGATTATTAATGAATGGCTGGATAAATAAATTTTTTATTAATTATTAATTAATTATCAATTACTTATTAATTAATTCTATTAATTACTTTGTTTATCTATTAATTAATTAAATTTGTATTCAAACTTAGATTTGTCAAACTCCTAGAAGCTGTTTTTTTGTAGTATTTGAACATTTTTTAAATTGTAGAACCTACTAAACTTGTGTTCGATCAAAAAATGTCATTAAGATCTGTTGTAAATCTAGTAATTTTTGTTTAAATTTTGGTCTAATATAAACATGATTATTATCATGTGTCAAACATAAATAACAATCGCTATTCAATTGTAAACAGGGGAATCTTCAATGTGAACAAACAGACTACTCTCTAAATACGAATCAGTAAAAAATTCACTGATTGAAACAGTAGTCAGAAATTTTACTGATTAATCAGTGATTTCGGAATTATTCACTAACCAGTTCAGTAACACCAGAGTAAATCATATGAAGCATAACTTCTACATTTTTAAGTTAAGCGTTACTCTTTGACTTGAGTAGCAATAAGAATTCCTTAATGAAATAAATTTTATAATTTTCGGGCTTTAAGTCTGCTAAATGAACTACGGGATAAATATACTCTTACTCGTAGAGGAAGAACTTACTTAACAGGTTTGTACGTGACAGTCCAATCTTGAAATTAAAGTAAGGTGTGAGGTTGTTTGTCATTTAAAATTATCGGAACTTTTCACATTTTTTAATATTTGATCATATTTATGGGTTTTAAGTTTTTACTATGATTCTTTGATTGAATGTACTAAAATATTATTTCATTATGATTTCTAAATTGACATGGTGCAGTGCTGTCAAAACTCAAAAGTGTTTATTTCATTGAATCAATAAGTATCCTTCACTGATTGTCAGTGACCCATTTCTAGCTACTTGAATCAGTGAAATTTCACTGGTTTAGATTTAGAGAGTATGGTATTTGATTATAGTTAATTTGGAAACTATTTAATTTGAATAGGTTAAACAAAAATATATTTAAGCTCTGAAGTTTTATTCAAATCTTAAATAATTTAGTTCCAATTCGTCAAATTTAAAAAAAGTTAAATAAATTATCATAGATCATTCTGTAAGTTTAAGAAAAAAGCTTCCGTTACTCGCAGTAGCATTTTATACTGTTGGAAATAATAATTTTATAGACATAAAACGAACAATTGCATTTACAAATATCGTATATTTATAGAGAAAACGGGAAGAAGGAGAATTTGCAAAAAGGGCAAACGCAAGAAAATAGAGAAGAGGCTACGAATTCTGTAATTAATGTAAGATATTTGTATTATTTTTCTCTAAATTTAAGACACTAGTTTTAAGGGAATTTTAAATTTTAAGTATTTCAAAGCCAAATCTTAAAGCATTTTGGTTAAAATTTTCATTTTTGAAGCTAACACATAGACACATAACTAGAATAAATTTCGAAAACAAAAGTACTTAAGACAACGTACAATAAAATGGACTTCTATTTCTAGAAAAGAATAATGGAATCCTGTTTGGGACAAACTTGTGCTGCTTTATCCAGTGGAGCAACAACCGGAACAATTTTCACACACCTTCTACAAACACTTTTGGCAGCTCAATGTGCCTTAAATTCAAATGATTTATACCCACCAGATAGAACTTCAGATGTTCTTAACGAAAATCCTGAATTTGATTTTATAATAATAGGTGCTGGAACAGCAGGTTCAGCCTTAGCTAGTAGACTATCAGAAATTGAAAAATGGAAAATTCTATTGGTCGAAGAGGGAGAAAACCCTTCTTTAAACAGCAGAATACCCGGACTTATGTTCACTTTATATAATTCGAATGAGGATTATGCTTACAAAACCGAACCGAATGAAAATTATTGCCTAGGACAAAAGGAAAAAAAATGTCTTTGGACCAAGGGCAAAGCGCTTGGTGGAAGCTCGGCTGTAAATGCAATGTTATACATACGTGGAAATGACAGAGATTATAACCAGTGGGCTGAAATGGGCAATAAGGGTTGGAGCTTTGAAGAAGTTTTGCCATATTTTCGTAAATCTGAGAGTTATAATCCGGAATTTGCTGCTAAAAATGGCCAACATTATTTTGGAACCGATGGTCCTTTGCATATTCGTAAATATAATTATTCTACTACATCTATGCCAGAAGTTGTCTTGCAGGTAATAATAATTACTCTCACTCATGATTTATTTATACTTATCATGTCAAACAAGGAACAATCAGATAACAGTTCTGAACTTACTGCTTTTTGATCTATCAAAAATTAACAATTAGAGATATTGCAATGTTTACTTCTTTAAAAAGAAACTAACACATCTTGAGATCGTATTTTGATATTCATATAAAACATCGCTAAGGATTTATTTTCTATTTTAAAGTTTCAGCAGCAACTTTACCACAGATTTTAAAATCTCGGGAAAAACCTGTGACTTTAATATAATAATGAAAATACTACTGCTCACTTTATGAAATCTTTGCTTCCTCACAGACATAAAATAAATTTTCGAAAACTAAACTTTTTTTTGGTTTTTAAATAATTTAAATTTGAAATGTTGTTAATTTAACCTAGGCTTTTATGGGAGAATAGCATTTCGTGGTTCATAATTGAAGTTTGCAAGGGACTTTAACAAATAGATCTTCTGTTAATTTCAAGAAAACATAGTATGTATATCAAAGAACGCTATTAAAAAGTTTGGAGTCAACGTGCTAACTATTTTACGAGAGATTCATTGTTCATTCTTTTCGTTTTGTCAAGATGGATTAACAGCCCAAAGTTTTTTCAGGCAAACCCGGCTGTAAATTAATGAACTTTTATCATTCAATTTTGGTTTGAATCACAATTTTTGTGATATTTTCATAATATCAATCATTTACTGTCCCTCTAAATATCATATAAAGCTCAATATTGCTACTCTTCAAAATTAACAAGTTTTTGACGATATTGTACCTAGTCTACATCCTTAACCCTGTCGTCGAGGGGTCTGTTGTTTCGACCGAGTCGAGCGCTGGCGGTAGAGTCTTCTTCAACAAGATGCAAGGTTTGCACTGCGAACCCTACACAGTACCCACCATCGCGTTGCATTAGGAAGAGAAAGAGAGACACTACACTGAAAAATTTAGTCGCTTAAAATTTAGGCGATTATTTGAAGAATCTTGGACAGAGAGAAGTCTTCAAATGTTTCAATGCCTTTGAAGAAATAATAGAAAACTATTTATGAGATGTAGAATAAAGTCTACTAATATTTAAAAACTGAGTCGCAGAAAAAAGTCGAGTAATTCTTATGTAAAATTATTTTATGAACTAAGCGATCCTCTCTAAGAAATACTCTAAAGGCTAACAATATTTGAAAGAGTTTCTCTAGAGTTTACATGATAGTCGAGGAATTTGAAAGAGATAGGATTTAAAACATAATTTTGTACATTATAGTATGAAGTTGATCAGATTTTATATTATTTTAAACGGAGTTTTAGATATCTTGCTAAAGATAATTTAAGAGACTAGAAATCAAAGAACTGAGACACCTCAGCTTACAGAACTTAGTCGACAGTCGCAGAAAACGAGAGGTGATCTGCACCACTGTTCACGTAGATAGTTCATTTCTGATCTTTTACATTTTAACTGAATTATAATTTAACTTTGTAGGCAGCAAATTTTAAATTTATATATTTCTGATCTTAGCATCTTCGAAAGGAATAACAAGTTTAGAACGTACCGTTTCTTCAATGGAACTACAATTTTTAAATTTATTACTTGAAAAACGTACAAATTTAAGAAGCATAAAAATTTGTAAGTTGAAAAAATTAGAAATTTTAAATAGAAAACATTAAAAGTATCTGTACTTAAAAATTACTTTCGTAAAATTTATGAAATTGTTTATGAACTTACCTAGTTTTTCTACTTTTAAAGGCTCGAATTTTACGAGCACTCAATTTTGATGGACTGCAGATTTGAAATCTTTTCATTCTCAAAGCTCAAAATTTGAATAAAAAATTTTAAAGCTTAGTAAATGTAACAAATTTTTTTAGCAAAACAAACAATAAAATTATTTATTTAAAAATATTAATTCTTTTCAAAGGATTTTTGTCAAAAATCTGGGTTGTTCGGAAAGTAATTTCTCTCAAATGTTTTAAATCCTTTAAAATCTTTTGAATTATCTAGACCTTTTTTTAAAGATTTCTAAAGTACTTTGGGATTTTTTTAAATAATGCTTCCAACATTTTTTTTATCCGTTGAAATTCCTATAAATTAAAAAAATTAATTAAAAATTCCTTGAAATCTTTTAAAAGATCCTGAAATATTTAAAATCCTTAAAAATCTTCTGAAATCTCTTGCAGTTTTTTAAAACTTCAGATTGAAATTTAGAAAATAGAACATTTTCAAAACGTTAAATATTGAAATTATTGTAAATTAAAGTTTTGAAAATGGGATCAATACAAAGTGGACAATCTGTAAATGAAATTATTTTCAGACTGAAATTTAGAAAACAATTTTTGTATATAATTATGAAATTATATATCTTCTTTTTGAAAAACATACTTTTTAATTTTGAACGCCTTCAATTTATTAATGATTACTAATTTTTTGTGAATAGACTTCCAAGTATGCAATTCAAAATTTATAGACTTGAATCCCATCGATTTAAAAATTTATTACATTTCATAGTTGAAAATTTTTGAATATTAAATTTCGAAAGCTTTGCATTTTTATTGATCCCATTTTCAAAACTCTAATCTACAAAAATTTCAGTATGTAACGTTTTGAAATTGTTCTCTTTTCTAAATTTCAATTTGAAGGTTTACAAAATTTCAAGAGATTTCAATAGATTTTCACGGATTTTAAATATTTGAGGATGTTTTAAAAGATTTTAAATATTTCAGGGTATTTTTAAAATTTCAAGGAATTTTCAAGAGCTTCACAAAATGTTAAGAAATATCAAAAGATTTTTAGGAATTTTAAATATTTGAGGATGTTTTAAAAGATGTCAAGGAATTTTTAATTTATTTTCATTATCGACAGGAATTTCAAAGAATTAAGAAATTTTGGAAGGATTATTTAAAAAAATTCAAAGTTCTTTAGAAATATTAAAAAAATGTTTTAGGTATTTCAAAAGATTTGAAAAATTTGAAAGAATTTGTAAAGATTCCAAGGAATTTTAGATTGATTAAAGTAATTTAATATGAGATTTTAAACGATTTGATATATTTCAGTATATTTTAACAGATTCCAAGGAATTTTCATCTTATTTTTATAATTTTAAGGGATTTTTGAATTATTAAAAAAAAAACATTATTCCTTCCTCATTGGGGATAGAAATACATTAATGGCTTATAAAATACTAAGCTATTCATATTCAGGAGACATTTTTTGGACTATTTGTACAGGATTGATCTCGGGGACCTATTAGAGCATACCAAAGTATTAGTGGCGACTTGTTTATAGTGGCGTCTAGACTAACTAGATCAGTCTTCACACATTCTACGAATGTTGTAAATCCTCAAGACAAAAATATTGAGTCGCTCTGGTCCAAGATTAAACGGGATCTGCGTAGGCGACTCGGGAAAATGTCAGTTGAGAATACTGAACATTACCTGATTGAATCTGTTTGAAGAAACACATACACCTCCAACAAAGAATTGTTTCTCAGTATTTTAGAAGCAATGAAGTATTTCTATCCCGAATGAGGAGTTTCAGTTTCCACAAGTGATGAATTTTCAACCAAACTATGCAATGTTCAATCAAGAAAGATGACGGGGCCCCTTAACATGTAGTCCTGCACTGTATTTCCTTCCCTTCCCTTTTCCTAGTGTCCCTCTTTCTCTTTCTAGTGTATCGCGATGGTGCGTACTGTCTAGGGCTCGCAGTGCGAACGCGAAACTTGCATCTTATTTAATAAAATCAGAGACAATAAGAAGGTTAATCAATGTGACTTTTTGCTACAAAGTACTTTTTAAGCTAACAGTGATGTTATAAATTTAATAATAAATAAGTTTTCTTTGTATATAAAGAACGTGAACAATTTTTTGAAAATTAAAAAATCGCTATTAAGGTTCTTCAGTGGGTTATTCGATGCATCTCAAAGACGCTGGCAAATGCACCATAAACATATACTTATGTGTTCCGCATATTAAAAAACTTGTTCGGCAATAAATCAGGTTTTAACGCGTTTCGAAAACACAAACAAATATCTCAGACATACGTCTGTAGTATTCCTAATATCAGCAAAGTTTTTATTATATAAATAACATACAAAATTGTTTCGAACGTTATAAATGGGAACTAGTAAGTTATAAAAGTTTAAAAAATAAATCGATCGCTGCGTATGGAAGACGCGAACAAATACACTAGATATAGTATTGTTGTATTTCGAATATCAAAAACGTTTTTCTTATATTAACAAGTTCACTTTTTTTCGAATCTCTAAAAACCGAAAAAAAGAAACTTTACTGATTAGATTAAGGAATGATGATTTATCTTCTCTTTTTTATCCGTGGAATAAAGCTTATTATTGATTAAAATATAGAGTGAAACTATTTTATTTTGCAATTTCTTCCAGATACTTTGATCTTTATTTCCATAGTTATATTTCCACAATGCGGTTATAACGCAGTTTTATTTACTTGGTGGAAATTATTGCCGTTAGTTTCGATATGATCTGTTAGTGTATTTTTTTCTTATTACTTTTATGCTATAATATGCAGCAATTATGCTGGGATACATTAATGCATATATAGATTCAAACATTTATTATCGAATTTATAGAATCACTCTTCGGTTCAATAGTGATGCTACAAATGCTAAGAGATATAAATTTGAATCAATAAAATATCTGCCGTTTAACAAAATTTATTGATTAAATTTTATATTTTATTGAGGATATAATATTTTGTCTCAGTTAACAATTCGAAAAAAATTGCAGGCAGTCAGAGAAACTGGAATTCCAATTCTCGAAACTTTTAATGGAGGACATTACATTGGTTACGGAAATGCTGACGGAACAATCGACAATGGATTACGACGAAGTGTGGGAGAAGCTTATCTATCTTTAGCAAAAAACAGGAAAAATTTATATGTTTTAAAATCCACAAAGGCAGAAAAAATATTAATGTCAGGAAAAACAGCAATAGGTGCTCGCTTGAGGTTGAAAAATGGCAAAATATTGGACGTAAAAGCTTCAAAAGAGGTGATTTTGTCAGCTGGTAGTATTGCGACTCCACAAATATTGATGCTTTCCGGAATTGGTCCACGAGACCATCTTAAAGAAATTGGGATTAAAACTTTGGTTGACTTGCCAGTGGGAAAGCATTTGGAAGATCATACGATGGGTTATGCGGTACAAATGGCTTTTGTTAATAAAACAGGTCAACCTGTGAAGCCTACTTATATTTTGGACGAAGCTTATAAATTTTTAATTGACAGAAGTGGTGAGTTTAGTAAAATATTCATATCTTAAGTTCTTTGCATTCCTTCAAAAACAAAATACAAATGTTCACCTATAATTTCATACAAAAAAATTCTAGGTGATTTATCATCGACTGGTGGAGCTGATCTACTCGGCTTTGTAAACGTGCATGATCCAAGCTCAAAGTACCCAGATATTCAGTTTCATCACTTTCATGTTCAAAAGGGACAAATGCCCCAAATGGAAAGTGTAATTAAGGCATTTCACATGTCTGATGAAATAGCCTCTGAATTAAGGAAACTCATAGCAGCTCAAGATATCTTTTACATATTACCAACCCTTTTAAATCCTAAAAGTTTAGGAGAAATAAAATTGCAAAGTGCAGACCCTAAAGAGAATGTGAAAATAATTTCTAATCAATTTTCGCATCCTTATGACATGGAGACAATGGTCAAATCGATTGAATTTTTACGTAACTTAGTGAAAACAGAAGCATTTAAGAAACATGGATTGAAATTAAATATTTTTAATATTCCTGGATGCAAAAACACGAAACCTGATTCGAAAGAATATTGGGAATGCAATTTTCGTCATACTGGAACGACTATTTTTCATCCAGTCGGAACTGCAAAAATGGGACCTGAAAACGATCCAGAAGCTGTTGTGGATCCAAGACTCAAGGTTCATGGGGTTTTAAAACTTAGGGTGATTGATGCTTCAATTATGCCAAAAATTACTAGTGGAAATACGAACTCTCCCACTTTAATGATTTCTGAAAAAGGCGCTGATATGATCAAGGAAGATTGGATAGAAAAAGACGAATTGTGATATTATATAAATAAGTTCTAAAACTAGAGATCTCTTTTTTTCAGTATCGTTTTGTGCGGGCTCTGTTTTTAAATAAAATAACCTCATGCTGTTATTTTTAATATATGACAAATGAACAAGGGTTCCCATCAGTGGTCTCATTTTAGTTCAACTCAAAACTGTTTTTCTGAGTCTTATTTTAACACCTGAAATTTGCCCTGAAATAATACTAAATAATGTATAATTTTTATAAGAATGATATATAGTTACATCTGTATTGGCGCATGCCAAATTAAAAAAAAATTTTTACCTTTAAACCACTCTAAATCATGAAAATATAAAAAAGTATTTCTTGAATCAAAAAACACAGCGTTCTTGACGCAGAAGTGCTAACACAATATTTAAAAATTAAATTCAACTTGATATTAAATATAAATTATCTGTAAAAATTAAAAATTAATATAATTTTTTTCAAAGTTTCACAATATTCCTTTATATCTAGTGCCGGCAATGAATATACGAAGTGTAAAACAATGTCAGCTAGACTAATTTCTGACTATTTGGTTTTGTTGACTCTAATAAATGAAAAAGACAATAATCATGCAATCTTTCTGAAAAATTAAAATAAAGAATAAGGTATAAACGTAAATTTTTTTTTCTTGTGTGTATTTCCATATTTTCGGAATCAAAATATTTTTGATCTTAAATGACATTCAATTTTAGAAATAAAAAAGTAAGTGGTGAGAAATATTACTTAAAAACCTATATAAGAAAGAAATCACTATGAATTTTCTTCAATGCAGATTCTATTTGCTGAAGATCAAACGAAATATCATGATTTGGCTCACAAAAATGTATCCTGTTTATTTAAAGAACTTTTAGATGTAAAATATTCCTAATTTGACGTCTGGGAGTGCTCGAGCGTAAGAATCTCAACTTTACAAAGAAATCATTTCCATCTCACTTTTTCTTCTAGATGACAATAAAGAAACTAAAAAAGTGATTTTTTTAAATTAAAAAAATTTGAATGCAGCGTATTATTTCAAAAGATCAGATTTAATTTTGATTTTCAACAACAAAATAATTCAAAATGAAAAAAATCTTTATCGCAATCTTAAAGAACAAGAATGGAGCTTTTAAATTAACTATGAGAAGAGTCCATTCGGATCAGCCTGAAAGCAGTTACTCTAGCGTGAAAATGAAAAAGCACCTGAAAAAGTGCAGAAATGTAGGTCCCTACGTATACTGAAAACCGTTTAATAAATGAACCTTTAGTTTAGTAAATTATTATAGGTCCATTATGATTATAATTCAGTCAAGTTTTAACCTGATAAAAAATAATGATTTTGGGTGAAAGCACTTGACGTATTCTGCCCCATAAATATATATGGATAAAAGTATAAAAAAGCAATGACAGATTGTCTCAAGCACTCATTTCTTTTAAATGATGAACCTTTATGAAGCAGAAACATGTTGATATCCATATTTGATTGACTATTAAAAAAAAACTAAATGATAGTTATATAATAATATAAATGTATTACAAGAAAATAAATATATTATAACAATGTAAAGATAATATAATAATTTAAATATAATATAATAATATAAATATAATATAATTTTTTTCGGATTGTTAATCCAGTTCGAATATATAAACCTATTTCCGTATCATACAGGTCCAATTTTATGAACTCTTTTTATACTTTTTTTCTCCATACTTATCTGTAATAGTGCCAAAACAATATGAAACTTTTCTTATAGACTATTATTTAAAAATATTATGAAATGTGAAAGATAATATGATGATGGAATCGACCCGATTGCGAAATGTTGTAGTAAAATGCTTAATTAATAGTCTGGAAAAATGAAAAAAATTAAGGATTTCCGTTTAGAATTCTATTTTTAAAACAATTTAAAAGAAAATTACATCAAATTACATAATGCTAATTGTTATAATATTACATATGCTTAATGAAGACATTTGTCGTCTAACTTCAAGAAACATATTTTCGAAATTGAGTATGGGGAACAAACATCTACTTTTCAAATTAAAAAGGGGTTTTTAATTTTTAAGGATGAATTTCAATAAAAAGCAATTCATAAATTTTTGGAATTATTTTCATATGAAATCAAAAACATGCAAAATGCATATTGCTCTCTCTGTTATAGAGGCAATATATATGTTTAAAAGACTTGCTGGTTCTTCTATTAATGTAAAAGTACTTCTGATAACAAATTTATTCTTTTTTTCGGCATGATTCAAGGTGGTTTGAATGCCCAGAGGGCCGATTAAATTTTCTTAATACCTGAAAAAATTTGAAAATTAATTTGTCACTAATTGCCTAAAATTAGAGGTGAGACAAGTTATTTCTCATATTTAAATTGAAAAAACACACTATTATTCCGAACTTTAAAGCCAAAATTTATGAAGCCTAAATTACTTCTTAAATATTTTACCTGATTGCAAAAAAAATTGTAAAAGAAAAATTATGTTACGGCAATTTCAATCTTGAAATAACTATTTTACGTAAAACTTTAAATATTCTCTAAGCGTTGCTGCATAATATAAATTGTTGAAGCAAATTTTATTCATTCTTCCAAGAAAAAAATTCTTCAAGTTATGAATGAATATTATAAATTGATAAACAATTTTTATTATTGTATTTTATTATTATATGTTTTACTTATCATTGTTAATAATGATTATAAACAAATCAACTACTACGAAAAGTTGGCTCTATACATTTGAAAAGTGCAGAGATAATTCATCACAAAATGGAAAGTAGATTAACAAGAAAATATTAAAATTCGCAATTTAAATTACATTGAGATGCCGCTTTACCGAAACCTGATATACTGGATAAGGTCTATTTAAGGTTTTATCTCGTAATAATTAATCAAATTTGTTCAAACAATCTATATAAATCATCATCCCTTACAGAATATTTACAGCTTCATCTAAAATAGTTTGATTTTTAACTGAAAACGTCGTAGCAGAATCTTTCTTTTACAATTTTTTTTGGAGATCAGTTGGGATATTTAATCAGTAATTTATTTCATAATTTTTTACTTTAAAAGTGTGAATATTAATGTATTTTTTCAATTTAAATATAAGAAGTAACATTAATTTCCTAATTTCATAAATCCTCCCGAAAAGCCCGGTTAAGCGAGACCCCACTGTACGTTCCGGAAAATGTTTGGATTGCTGATTTAATTATTGACCATGGTTGACCATCGGTATCTCAGATATTGGCTCAGAGAATTAAGGTCATCAACAGAAAATGGGCATACAAGCCTGCTGGGACCAAGTGGCACCTGGGAAATATTTTATATTCGTCATACTCAAGTAAATATTAGATTTAATATTTTCTGTAATCTTAGCTTTCATTTCGAGTATAATTTTGGCAGTGTTACACATCTATTAAAACTCAAGTTTACATATTTCGCGAATTAAATTTTAAACTGACTCTACATTTATTTTGGTGAATGTTTTTTGTTTAAATGATCATAATATTGCATACTTTTCTAATTCAGTTATAATGTGTGGCCGATTATGCGATGAATGACACGACCTCAATAATTATATGTATATATGAAGAATAAATTCAATGAGAAGCTAAAAACCTTCACATCATCACAAAACGAAAATCTCATCTTGTCTAGCGATAAATACGATTAGATCATTGAACAAGTGAACGAAGAGAAAGCTCAAAAGAAGTATTTTTTGGATTACAGGCGCATTAAACGCTATAGTAAAATGCAACATGTAACATGTCAGAAGAGGCGAAAACTTTTTAAAAAATCGCAGTCATCAAGCCTCTATTATTAGAAGAAATCACTGCCAGAGGACAAGTGTATTTGATTTACATGCAAACTTGCAAAGATGGGGAATATAAATACATTCTTAATTATCAAGAACATTTAAACAAATTTGTCATTCTAAGGGCCCTCAAATTAGAAACAGATGAAAAAGTAACACGCACGCTACTAGATATATTTTGAATATTTGGGACTCCTTCAGTTCTTCATTCTGATAAATAGACGTAAATTTGCTAATAAAGTCACTCAAAGAAATTTCCACTTTTGACAAAAGGATGTTTCTTTACTTAAATGGAATTTCCTCAAAAATTTAAGGTTGACAGGATTTTGATTTGTCTCAACAGGCATCCTTTTGCACCAAGAATTTTCCTAATGTGACTAACTTCACCTAATCTTGCAGCCAAATAATTCTATTTGTCTAAAAACTATATTCTCATCTTTGAAAACAAAAATGGAATTAAAAATGATTAACAGAAAAGCAAGTACTCACAAAGTCAGGGAAGTGTCGAGAGGGCAAATCAGGACGTTTTAAACATGCTTACAGTTCGGATGGAAGATAATAAGACGACCTACTGGAGTGGAAACATAAGAGTTCTGCACGAGGTTAGAGAGAGCTTTTCATAAATTTATTGTGCTTGCCTAGTACACTCTAAAACCTCTATCACGAGAAATCGAGCATAACACGAGCCTGAGGAGAGGGAGTGCACGTAGAAGATAAAACAGAGTACGAAAGGAGCTTGGAGGGAGCTGGGAGCGATATCAATAAAAATTCAATTAATATATAAAGTAAAACAATTCTGAAAATTTTAAAAGCCTTCTTAAGAGTAATAAACATAGTAATGACATAGACTGTCTAAGGTCCTGGCCTCGACAAACGCCCAAACGGAAGAGTGTTCCACTGAGGAGGAAACCTCAACCCCGGGCGCCTGCACTCCATCGACTCCGAGCGAAACTTTTGTTAGTACTGGTACGAGTAACCATTTTTTATTAACATTTTTAATTACGTCTAAGCAACTTTTCTTATTTTTGTTTCCACAGTTTAACACAATGGAAAAACCTATAACTTGTGGCATCCGATAGAGAATCACAGCGTGCCAATTTTTTCGGCATTCAGTGGTGAATCCATAGAGGATGAATATAACATTACAAGCGTTTAAAGTCATGTTGCAAGTGTATTTAAAAATCATATAGATTTGTCAAACAAACAGTTACCTTACAAAAATTTAGCATTGCGTTTTTTATGTCATTTATTAAAATTAAAATAAATTCGGTTTATCAAATAAACCGAGGTTTTGGAGAGCATGGGAGGAGGATTTAGGGGGCATGCAGGGAGGATTTGAAGAGCATGCGGGGAGGATATAAAGAGCATTTGGGGTGGATTTAAAGAGTATGGGAAGAGGACTATGAGAGAACAAGGCGAGGATTTGAAGAGCATGAGGCTAGGCTTTAGCGAGGTAACAGCGAGGATGAAGGGAGCACATACAGAGGTTGTGAAAAGCACTAGGAGAGGTTTCTGCGAATATATCAATTCTTCAACAAGTCCTTGTTTTTCCTCGAAAACGCTAGAAAATTGCGAATTCGGAAATAAGTATGCTTCTGCGAACATTAAAGAGGCTTTAGCGAGCACTTGTGATACATTGACTAGTTTTTTGAAACCTCGCTACGTGCACACTCAATACTCTAAAATCATCGCCGCGCACTCGGTTTGACGGAGCACTAGGAGAGCACGGAGAGAGTTTTAGGATATTGCCTCGGGATGTTAAAACTTTAATAGGGAATATTTTTTAAATTAATAAATCTGCCCACCTCGCGGTTACATTTTCATCGCGCGTTGAGCGTGCGGCTCGCAAGTTTGAGCGCGCTTAGACGCGCCACTGTTGAATCTCGCGCTTCGCGCTCGATAATGGGTTACCTGGCGCTTCGCGCTTGCATATTTATTATTTGCATTTGGAATGCTGGAATAAAACTCCATTAAAAAAATCTTTTTTAGATGAAAGTATTTTTATGCGTCTTGATATTTCCGACAGACATTTGTAAACAGGGTTTATTGAATCTTTTTTCTCGTAACTTTCGTCGTTTTTCCACACATTTTTTATTTTTTTTTTTTTTATTTTCAATACTATTTCTCATGTATAAAACAAAAATTACGTGTCCTATCATGAAGTGATTCTTGACAAAATTGTAGATCTTTTTTGGGATAAAAATTTTGATTAATTCATATTTTTTCGTATCCTACACAGTTTTACCACAAGTTGGAATTTTTGATTATTTTTTGTGCAATCAAAATTTGAATTATCGATTTTTCAAGATAATTAAGAAATTTGCTATGATAATCTTGTAGGGCTTTCAGAAATCAATATTTTTCTTCTCTTGACTTTTTTTCATATCGTGCCTTTTTTGGCTTCGAATTTTTATTTTCGGTAGATTTAAAATTTGTTGAAAATGCTATAACTCTGAGAATTTTCTTTTTATTGAAGAAAGTTATTCGGATAAATTGTTTTCACTTTTCAACACCATGAATATCTGTTTATATAATTTTCAAATTCAGAAGAAAGTGGTCTGAAAAATTTGCAAAATGCGCTCACTTTTCGAATTTTTATCAAAAATGACTGGTTAACGAACTCATCCTTTCTTTTAGGACCTATCAAAAGTGTGTCAAAGATGGATTTGATCCATTAGTTTTTATGAGAGTTATCGTGTTTACAGACGGGCGGCCGGACGGACAGACAGACAGACGCCATCGTAAAAACTTAATTTTCAGATTCAGGGGATCTCGAAACGTGAAGATCCGCGAAAACCAGTGGTGACAAATTTCGGACAATTCTAATACTTTCTTAATGATAAATGATGAGAATGTAAAAAGAAACGTGATTTTAAGCATTGGTCTATGAATTCCTCCTGGTGTCCTCTATAATTTTAAACGATTTAAAACCACCATATTCTCAATATATGACTAACAGGATGGAAAATTCACAAAATAACATTTTTTCATCAAATTTACTACAATCCTCGTGTTTCACTTTTAAGCCTACAGAATTTTTATTTATACCTTTTTTTAATTTATATTTTGAATGTTAATAAATATCAAACGGATACTAAATGCAAATTATCTGTTTCATTTAAGAGAAAACCGCGAAACTATTGGCACCTCTCTATATTTTTACAGCTGTTAAATTAATTTTCCCTGGACGACAATTTATGTTTAATGGATTCCTGTTAAAAAAAAAAACAATTTTAAAATTTACAAGCATAATTAAAGAATTTTATCAGTTATTTGAAGCGTTTCTACTGTTAAAACTTCATCAGAAAAAAATTGATCAGACTGGTATATCATAAATGTATACATAATAAATTTTAGAAAAACCTTTTACATTTATGATTTTCCAGACTTACCAAATTTTTCCTGGTGCATTTTTACCAGTAGAAATCGTTTAGAAAACGTTAATTAAAAATTTCTAAAAGGTAAAGAGACATTTAAGACCTCTAAAAAAATGGACATACACGAAAATATAAAAACTATGAAAATAAGACTTTTTTAAAGCACATTCCGATAACGCGCCAGTTAGAGGCGTTCATTCATCAACAAAAGTTTCAATTTTGAATTCCATAATTTTGTGTTTTTAACCACCCTGATTAAATAGAAAAGTTCAAATTATTTTATTAAAATGGTTTTCTATGAAAGATATTTGAGAACAACATAAAAACTTTTTTCTGTTGTACGAATCACATGCTTTTAATCATATTTTCTTCAGAATACGATTCTTCTGATAACAAATCCGTGTTACGGAATTACACCTGCTCTTTACGTTATCTTTTTCGAACTTCCAAACTGACTATTTTATTAAAATCAAAGAAACGTTAAACGGCATTAAATCTTTAAATTTTGAATTATACTCAATAATCTTCAGTTTTTTTAATTCACACAATTATTGATATACTTCTTTGTTACCGGATGGCATAAAAACTCGGGGGCATGCAATAAGTGCTTATGACATTTAAGCTATAAATGAAAAAGAGTAAAAGCTTTAATTTTTAATTCTGAAATTAATTCTGAAGTCTACGTGTATTTAGCAATTATATCTTTAGCTTTTTCTACGATCTGACGTCATAAATTTAAAAAAACTCGCTTTTTCATTGTTTTTAAATATTTAATCGAATTTATTTTAATACTGAGTAGAGTAGAAGTAATTTAGAAATAGGCTATTCTGATAAAAAACAGGCTTAATAAAATTTTGTAATTAAAAAAAGTTTTCCACTAAACACAAATGTAATATATTCCAGGGAGATGAGTTCAACTTTTTCAAGAAGCTCATTGACTGCACCACTTTAATTTATTTTTTGCGTATTGATAGAGCAGTTTCCTTCTGCATACCTTTTAATTTTTGCATAGCGCCTCTATTGAAACTTCGAGTTCCGATACCTGTAGAACCGGTTGAAACGCCGTGTTTGCATCCCTAGGGTTGAAACATTTTGTCTTCGAGTTTCGGTACGTGTAGAGCGGGCTGAAAGATGGTGTTTGCATCCCTAGGGTTGCAACATTTTTTTTTAACTCTAGGGTACACAGGTAGGTAGGTAGAAAAGTAGCATCTACAGGTACCTGAACTTGAATTTATAATAGATTTGCTATTTCAAAAATATGAATTACTAGGAATGTAACACAACGAACGCAACTCGATAAAATCGCTGTGTTTTATCCCTTGTAATGCAACATACTATTTATTTATAAAAAAAACTGAAATTTGTGAGTGCGATCATTTTTTTCATATCATTTTCTGAAACTAGTTGTGAATTCGATCCCTACGGTATTTGCATTTTGTTTGGATTTACAATTTTGTCGTGCTCATTTGATGAGTGCTTTGCCTCCTCATTATCATAAATTAACAATAATATTTGCTTCTTCACATGGAAGTCAAAATGAAACAATAAAAATCGTTCAATCGAAATGTCTCCAATGACGGTTATTTCTCTATTTTTGTATGAACTTTGAATTATATTATTCGCAAAAGTTTTTCTATTAAACCCTTTAATGTACACTTCTCTCTTTGGTTACTAGAAATCATTAGTTTCTAGTTGCACGAATTTGCAACTAGAATTTTAATATTTTAATTCCAAGATGGCGAATTCAAAATGGCGGATCAAACTTTTTTTTAAAATATACTTTGCTTTAAAATTAATATATTAAAATCTCAATCTTGAATCATGGAAAATTTAAATTTTGATTTCAGATTCATGCTTAGCGATACCAAAAATCCCTAAGTTACTAATTTTAGAGCCAAATATGTGTTTTTCGAATTTTTTCGTTCCGCCATTTTGAATTCTCCATATTAAATTTGAAAAAATTTAAATTCTGTTTAGAGATTTGTATTCAGTGATGCGAAGTACCCCCGAAGAAAAAATTTCAGCGTAAAATACTGTTTTTTATGCTTTTCGTCCTCCATTCTGAATACACCATTTCGTATTTGGCAAACTGACAACAGATTCGTAATCAGCGACATTCGAAATCCTTAAATTCCAAGTTTCTTCAAAATCGATCTACAAATTAGATGGGAAATGAATTTCTCCGAGAAAAACACGTTTTTTTGGTATTTGTTTAATTATAACTAATTAACAACAAATAAAATATTGATTGTTATCAATTACTATTATAGAAAAAGCTCTTAGCTAACATAAAAGTCTATAAACGTCTTTAGCACCAACAATTATAAGTTTTATGAATAAAAATATGTGATAGGATAGGTGGTTCGTATACGGACCACGATGCAGCTAAGGCTTAAGGAGGTACCATCACTACAAGAATTTTCATTACCATTTCAACCAAACTTTCACGATATCTAATTATGATCACCAAAAGTACTCAGTTGACATCTCAGAAGCCTAGGGTACTTTATAAATTATTTATTAACTTTTTTAATTTTGTCATATTTAAGATTGCGTTTTATGAGAGATGGTGTTTTTGAGCTCTTTACTGAGTGACTGATTTTGGCAGTAGCGGTGGTACCTCCTTAAAACACATTTCTCAAATTTCTTTCAATTATGTGAATGAAAACACGTTTTCTCTAAAAATCGATTTTTCAATTGCGTGTTGAGTTTACTATCGACATTTATATAAGGCCTATTCACGAAACAAAAACCCATGTCCTTGCCTTTTCAACGTTTGTTTGACAGGGAAGAAAAGGTATAGGTAATCGGGAATCTTTCCCCTGCTCACTCACCTTTGAACGAAAGGGATGCGGAAATCAGGCAAATAAGCGGTCGGAAATTTTGCACTTCACTTGTAACTCAAAAATTGAGCAATGTATACGAATTCAGTATTTAATAAAGAAAGTTACTGATAATAAACGATTTGACTCATTATTAACAAGAAATAAGTGTGCAATAAATCATATACCACGAAGGAGGACCAGACGATATAAAATTAAACTTATGTACAGCAAAACTGATTTCGTGAAATTCAAAAACATTCTAGATAAAATACAAATATTGGATAGTGTTACCGCCCATATTAATCTCGTTCTTAAACTATATTCAATTTAAGATGATTATCTAGACGTTGTATCAAAGGCTGAACATCTCCTAGTCACGGCACAAAAGGCAGAGAAATACAGATTTAATCTTAAACATTAGTAAAAAAAACGTAAGGTCAAATTGCTACAGGTTACACTTCCGACCTTTAGCTGTCAGTACGAACAATGGCTATCATCTAAAGACTCGTTTACATCCCTCATAAACTATCAAACTGACTTGAGTATCGTTGAAAAATTGCAATATTTGAAATCTGCGTTAAAAGGCGATGCGGCGCGGAAAATATCGGTATTTTTAATTACCGTCGATAATTGTAAACGTGCTTGGGACTTACTGGAGAAACGTAAGCAGATAAACGCGCAAGTACATGTAAACACTTGAGTTTACGTTTATAATTATCGGATCAAGACAAAGAGACCTCCGAAGATTTAATTAAGTTAGCTGATGAGACGCAACAAACTTCACAAATCTACTTTGCTAAAATGGGACGAAAACCTGAAACGAAATTTATTCCTGAAGATCAATAACATGTTGAAATTTTTTATCGAACAGCTCCTCGTTTATCTCAACGGGGACTGCAGAACATAACTAAAGCTAGAGAAACAATAAAACATGCCTTCGAGTGCCGGAAATCAACGAAATGCAAAGTCCACATTCCTAACGTCCACTATGAGACCATTTCCAGCATACAGACGTAAGACACATTCAGTCTTTTGATGCGTACAATTCCGTGCCCTCGCGATATTGTGTCCTCGCGGAATTGTTCGCGGTATTGTTCGCATCGAAAGAGGGAACTCTTTCGATCTGAACAATTCCGTGCCCTCGCGATATTGAAAAGAATAAAAATCGTGAAGGACGCTTCTCTTTGTATCATTTGCCTGCGTGATAATCACAAACAAGCAAACTGTAAAGCCAGTAATTGTATGGTATGCAGCAAGATGCATAATGCTCTCCTACATCAGGAATCCTCACAACTCGAAGCATAGCCCCTGAGACCCACAGGTAACAAACAACATTGCATCTCCTCAACAGCATGTGCTCCAATGGGTCAACTAATGACAAGCGCTGTTATTTATTCATTGGAAAAAGAACGGCTACCTGTAAGATGTGAAGCCCTTTTCGATACATGTTCGTCTCTAAATTTTTTGTCAACGAAATTGGGCACAATAGTACGCTTGCCGACGAGAAGATGCTCCGTTCCCGTGGGTGCACTAAACGATCTCACTACAACCGAACAGGCTGTAGTGAAAGTTACAATTCGATTTACACGCATCAATTATGAGAAAACACTCAGTTTTTTCACAATTCCAGGGATAGCGGAATTATTTCCGAATGATATCTTATTCTTATGCCAATCCATCGATCTCAACAGGGTCGGGACTTATTATTTTGTTTCATTAAACTTTTACTCGGGTGAACCCGGTTATACATCATAGCCACGGACTAAGTCAAGTGACTGATAAGATTAGAATGTTATAAGTTAATTCAAGTAATTTAATACGATGCTTGAAACCTCCTGCGCTGATGTTGTAGGTATACAATTACGAGCGGCCACGAGCGTCGGAGGTGACAACAGTCACCTCTAGATACTTTCTTAGAGCTACCATCTGCCACTCCATGGCTTTTTAGTCGCTCGCTTCCCGATGATCAAGAAAGTTTCTTACAATACGACAGGTGTTTAATAAAACCGAAGATAGGCTATCGGTCGAAAGTCAGATGGATTTTGAGCATCTGGTTTTTTTGGTAACATATACGTAGTACCCTGGAGCATAAAGCCTATCATCAGATCTGGGTGTTCAATGATCTTCTGAAAACACTTTGCCAACGCAAGATGCACACTCGTCAGGTACTTGTACCAGAACTTGTGCCCCATGTCCGGACCATGTTCCAATTACTTGCCCTTTTCAAGACCGCTGATACATCTAAAGCTGTAATGTTTGTCAGTTGTATTTCAGGACTATTCCTTGCCCTTGCTTTCTCCAGTTTGAACCACACAGTGTCCAAATTGAATCTGTTTACTTTCCCCCAAACACCTGACCAATAGTTAGTCATATCTTTCAATTGCGGGACATCTGGCAGTAAGAACATCAAGTCTCTGTCGTTGAGAGTCTAAAATTTCATCCAATATTGCTGGTGTTAATGTCTCGATGTGTCGAGGGTGGATGATTTCAGTAACATGGTTTATCAGCTTTCTGGCTTTATTTCCTTTTTTATATGGAGGTAATCGACCCAATTTGCACTTTACTTTGCTGACATCCATATCCAACCTGATTTTTCATGCTGGATCTCAACTCCTTGCTGGGACAAAAACTGCATTTGCAGGCCTAGTTTTCCGGCCCAACGTTCTAACGGTTGCCATAACTGCACATTATACGAGAGTTTGCACCTCTAACGCAGTTTGTACGTTCAAATACGTAGGTGAAACCTTGCTGTAGAGATGTGCTATTAGTGCACGCAGATCATTTGTGATATTCGTTTTGGGCAGAGAATGCCTTCGTGTTGGTTCTACATATCTGAACTCTAGTAAAGCATGACCAAAATCCCTTTCAAGGTGCTATAGTTTTTCTGGAATTTCTCTATCCACATCATCGCTAGTAATATCCGGATGTGGTTCTAATGGATCCGGTGTAAGATGTTCATTATTCCTAGCACCTATGCCTTCAACATCAATCAAGTCTTCGTTATTTACATCTTCCAAGGCGAGTTCATCAATAGGAAGCTGCTGTTCCACTTCCATTTTGATAGCAGCTACTTCAATAGCGGAAAGCAGTCTGTTTACAGATATAGAGCGTTTTTGATCTGCCAGACTCTGCTCATTTATTTTTTTGGCTAGCTCTGGGTATTTAAGTAAGAAGAGTCTATGATGTTCTCTCCTCACACTTTGCCCACATTTCTCTTCCTAAAAATAAAGGCGCATAACATCTCTGTTGGACCATCAATAGGTTATGAAAGAACATCCATTGCTCCTGCTTGACCATTTGACGTGGTTTCCTCTAACTGATGTTCATTGCCGTCGTTTTTCCACGCCAAATCAACCTGTTCTTTAATCTCCATTGCTCGGTAGGCGTGACTCACTCGGTGGGGAAGGGAGTAATGTGAGAAAGGGGTATACAATTTTTAGATTGATCCAGAATTCTAGTGATATTTATTTAAATAATACGTTCGTTTCGCAAAACTATACCGACCCAGGTTGCTGATCAATCTTTTTAGCAATCACCCCAAGTAAAGATCCATACAAAGTCGTGATGTGAGGTTTCCCACTCGTGTTTCTGTGGCTTCTTATGTCTCTTCTAACTAGGGTCTCATTCACACATTCTAACCATTCTTTCTGTGGTGTGCCTCTGGGAACGCTGCCATTTGCTTTACCTTAATACACTTGTTTCGTTAGTCTTTCATTTGGCATTCTCTCAACATGCCCGAACTATCTTAACCAATTTCTTTCCCAAGGAGTTTTTTGAAGGATTAGGTCAAATTAACGTAATTAACAAGAGATTCATGCGCATAATATGCGAAAAAAACTCTGATATTTAATCGCACTTCTTTCCCGCAATAATTGTCAGGCATTGGGGGAATCACGAACGCGGACCTTAAAACGACTCAATTTACTGGAGCGTAAATTCAAACAACATCCAGATTTCCAAAGAGATTATTCTTTAAATTCTAGAAGAATATCTGGATCTCGGACATATGTTGCTGGTACGAGATGAACCAGAATTTGCCTTTTATCTACCACAATATGCTGTTTTCAAGAAGGGAAGCTTGAAAAAAAAGTTTTAAGTGGGTTTCGACGCATCAGCAAGGTCCGAGAGTGGTCTTACCTTGAATGGCACGCTCATGATAGCACCCACACTTCAAGAAGATATCTTCTCCCACCTTCTTCGATTTATGTTTCACAATTATGTATAGACGGGCGATGTAGAAAAAATGTATCGAGAATCTTAAAATCAACCTTCAAGCCTTTGAGTTAAATACAATCACTTTTGGAATTAGTTCATCCCCGTACCTTGCAATTGGCGCAATTCGACAACTAACAGATGATGGTCATACACATACAGAGGAGGCGATCGTTCTTGAGAGAGATTTATACATGGATGATCTCATTACGCATGCTAAAGCATTCGATGAAGGAATCCACATCCGTGATAACGTAACTAGGTTTCGAACATCAAACGACATCGATCGACTTCTAAAAGGAATCACAGAAAGCAGTATCAACAAAAATGTTCAGTTCAGTGACGATAAAACTCTGAAAACCATAGGAATTACATAGAGTTCAATGAATGATAATATGATTTATTTCGTGAGTCACCCATCAAAGAATTCCAAGGATAGTAAACGGTCTATACTTTCTGAGATTGATAAGCTTTTCGACCCGACAGGTTTACTGGCAAAAATTACTTTATTTGCAAAAATACTCATACAAAAACTCTGAAAATTGAAATTAGAATGGAATGAGTCGATACCTGAAACTAATACCGATACCTAAAATATATCCAATTGCATAAATTTTGCGATGCCAGTGAGAGGCTATGGAGCATGTATCTACATCAGATCAGCAAACATCCAAGGTATTTCTGAAAGTAGATTGCTTTGCGCAAAATCTAGGGTAGCCCCTTTGAAGACCACTGAGTTCATGTCTATTGCAAGGCTAGAATTATGCGGTGCACAGTTACTTGCTAAATTGTATGTGACAGTAGACCCATACATTAATGTTTCACCAAATAAGACTCTTTTATGGCCCGATTCGACTATTGTATATTTTTGGATAAAAACTTCGCCACATCGTTTAAAAACATGTATGGCCAATGGCACCGTTGAGATACAAGGAAAAACGAATGCTTAAGATTGGTGACATATACGATCAGAAGACAACCCAGCTGATGCATTATCAAGAGGGCAAATTCCTTCAAACTTCAATAACAATAATCTCTGGAAATATGGGCCAAGCTGGTTAAACGACAAAGAATCTGCTTGGCCTGAAGCTCAGATTCAACCATTAAGGAAATTCTCAGGATTAAAAAAGAATCTTGTTTATTGATTCATCCAAACGCGGAATTTTTCAAAAAAATCGCGTCCTACTTTAAGTTAAAACGAATTTTCGCATATTCTCTTCGCTTCAAGGCAAATAATCATCAAAAGTGAGTTTGAAGAGCAACAAACTTGGACCACATTGAAAATAAAATAATCCGCGCAACCCAAATGGCAGCCTTTGGACACGAAATGCACAATCTAAAAAATGGGAAAAGGGTTGACAAGAAGAGAAATCTCACACCACTTGATCCATTCCTTGATCAAATCGGTGTTATCAGAGTAGGAGATCACAGAACTCATTATCATAAAGTGGGAAATTTTCCGAGTCTAAGAATCACAAGAGCCCGCCCATTTTGCAAGGTTGGTTTAGATTATTGCGGTCAATTTTACATCACGAAAAAAATAGTATAATAGATCAAGAGTTAAGATTTACGTTGCAGTATTCATTTTGCCTCATTGTCATGGCGGTACATCTTGAAGTGGTTGACGACATGACAACTGAAGGTTTCTTAGCTGCTATGCGTCGATTCGTATCTAGACGTGGCAGGCCCAGTATCATACATTCTGATAATGGTACCAATTTCGTAGGTGCAAACAATGAATCGACATTTATTTGAATAAATACAAATTATTTAAATACATGTTTTATTCACTACGATATTTATGTGATGTATATTCATCGAACAAGAACCCATGGCCTTGCCTTTTCCACTTTCGTTCGATAGAGAAGAAAAGGCATAGGTAATCGGGAACCTTTCCCCTGCTCTCTCACCTTTAAGCGAAAGGGACAGGAAGAGCAGGTAAAAAGGCGGTCAGAAATTTCGCACTTCACATGTCACTCAACAATTGAGCAGTTTGGACAAATTCAGTATTTGATAAAAAAAAGTTATAGATAAAAGGCGACTTGACTCGGTATTAACGAGAAATAAGTGTGCAATAAGGGAAATTAATCATGAGCGCTACAATGCCAAGGAATACAATCGACTCGTCCCAATTAAAGGAATATTTTTTATTCACACACTCAAATTGAATTATTCTTTGAGAAAAGTTTCACTATAAAAACACTATTTTTTAAATAATATAAAATGCTAAAACATTAATAAATATTTTTATAAACCTTCGGTCAGTTTCGAGATGTTTAATGTTGTATATAAGTCCTTCAAATTGCACCGATTTATCTGCAAACGGAAGCAAAAGTTGCAAAAAAGTGTCTTAGTCTAAAAAATTATTTTAAAAATTTAGAAAATGTGAAACTTCAAAGCCTGTATTTAGGATATCTAAAGATCTGTATGGAGCTACTAGGCAACAACTTATATTACTATTTTTTACTTGAATGCGTACAATTAATGTTTTGATTAGAAGATTTCATCAGAAAAAACTAACATAAATACTTCATTAACTGATAAACATATTCTGATAAAAGACATTATTTTAACAAAATACCACATAGCAAGATCTCGCTTCACAGTTTTCATAGAACCGTTAGTGATTTAAGGAGATCGGGTAGGTAATATTATTAGTAGTATCAAAGATAATTTTATACAACAAAAAGTTTTCATCAAGTTACGCGTTCCATTTCGGGTTCCATAATTTTGTAAATATTTCAAAACATTAATATTAATTAATTAAAGAACCTGATTTACATTTACATTACATAGCTTACTTACAATAAATTATTATTTCAAGTCAATTTAAAGGTAATAAGCATATAATGTAGTAACAACAATTCAAAAGAGAACATAATCTCATACGTTGTTTGCACTCTTTTGCCTCTATTTAAAACACAAACGCATGTTACTTGAAGATTGTGAATTCAGACCACAGAGTTATTTTCGAGAATACATGAATTTTTGTTGTAAATAAATGTGCGCATATTTAGCCACCTGCGCCAATTAAGCTCCTCTCGCTATATTAATTAAATTAATTGTCAAACAAAGCCTTTAATAGACTTTTTTAAGTTGATGTCGTAATTTAAACATTATATAAAATGAATGTGTCAGGTTGAGTAGACATAAATTTGATAATGCTGATAGTGTGATAAAGAGAAAATTTGAAATGAAAAACAAGTTAGGTATTCACATTTTTTATCGCAGCATATTATTGATTATATCTATTGTTATATGTAGAAAAAGGTAGCTATTTTATTCATAGTTACGAAAGTACAATCTTGTAAAATTTCGATTTCAGTATTTTTTATACGCACTACGCTTACCAGTGATGATAGGAAATATGAAATTATCCACACACAACCAAGAAATAAATCAAAGAAAATAATAAGATCTCTTCAAACAAGCCTATTATGATTAAAAAAGGCGCCGAATAGAAGTGTGAAGCCAAAAGATAATTTAGACAAAATCTTATACAAGAATCTTGCCAAATAATGAAAATATGACTAATCAGCGTCGAAGTTTATAATTTCGTATCAAGCTTACATCTATCCTACTATTTATTTTTAGATTATTAAATGCCTAAGCCTCTGAATGAATTCACGGTTTGATAGAACTATTCAAACTCAAATCACATACACAAATAAAATAATATGATTTAAGAAAATATTATGCTATAATTTTTATTAGCAGTTTGCAGACTACAGAATATAAAATTAAGCACTCAATAAGTTGAAAAACTTATGTAAGAGGGATTCAAACACACTGATAACTGAAGGAACATCACTAGGACAATTGGTATAAACATATTTAAGTTGTAATGATCACACTGTCTATGGTTATAAAATTGTCCATAACTTTAACCCCTTTTCCAGCTTGTTCAGGGCAAAAGTTACGAAAAATTCCGCAACCATAGACAGTCCTTACAATATGAAATAAAAGAAAAATATAGTTAAAAAAACATTTACTTTAAGAGAGCTGAACCTTACACGTCAATGGTGAATGGTCAATAAATGATAACTTTATATTATTTAACGTTTTTTTACATGTCCACTAACATAAATTTTGTTGGGCAATATTAAAAAAAAACTTTTCCCTGATTTTAGGATCTCTAACATAATGGAATTTAATAGATATATCTTTGGTTATAATATTGAATTTTCTGTTATCTATTAACCTTAAAAAAACTACCAGCTAAAATTTTAGCCCTATTGAACTTGAATAAAAACCAATGTTTGATTTTGAGCTCAATCTGCATCCGCGTAGCCAACTAGTGATTCCTTATCGTCAGAATCTACGTTTCGAAGATTGGGCTTCAGTTCCCTGTCCGGCTTTGTTTTATCTCCTATGTATAAAATATTACCAATGAATCTCTGATATGATTTACTATCTTCCATAGGTTCTTAATCTGCTCTTGCCTTCACATATTCAGCATCTAATGGAACTTTTGATGGTTTTGTGACCTGAAATCCATTTGACCGCAGCATTCTTGCTATGTACTGTCTCTGGTTTATGCCGAAAGTACCATATTTGTCCCGATCGATTTGGACTCCCAAGATAGTGTCTTAGTTTCCCCAAGTTGGTCAGCTGAAAAATTTGACCAAAGTCCTTCCTAGTTTCAATAATTTCACCTTTATCTTTGCTAGCAATAATCACATCGTCGACTGTAATTAGATAGATTTTACTTTTTCGAGTTTCTTTATTATGCATGTAAGGGTTGGCCTTGCCTTGAGTGAATATAAGTTTCTGTGAAACTTAATTTAATCTTTTGTTTTAAGCTTTTGCTAAATGCTTTAAACCATCCCGTACAGAAATCGCCATATACGTTCCCGATTACTGATCTGGCCCTGATCAATTTAATGTCTTCGGGGCCAGATTGGGATAATTCCATGGGCCAGACCCGAGCCAGTCCGGTTCAAGTATTGCAACGCCACCTGGTTCCAATTTACACAAATTTCCTTTCCGTCAAACGAATGAATTGTTTTTAAAGTTACGAACCTATTAATCTAGAATAAATCTACATTTTTTTCTGAGTTTCGTTTTTGAAGAATTTTATTCGGTGTGTGTGTGTGTGTGTGTGTGTGTGTGTGTGTGTGTGTGTGTGTGTGTGTGTGTGTGTGTGTGTGTGTGTGTGTGTGTGTGGATTCAGAGCCTATGGAAGATATTAAATTATATCAGAGATTCATTGTTAATATTTTATACATAGGAGATGATACAAAGCCGGATATAGCAAGAAGTATCTTAAATTTTTAGCCAGCATAATATGGGAGATACTTAGAAAGATTGAAACGAAGCCAAAAAACTTGCAAGATATTGAAAGGGAACGAGGGAACTGAATCCCAAACTTCGAAACGCAGATTCTAACGATAAGGAATCACTAGTTGGCTACGAGTTTTTTAAGGTTAATAGATAACAAAAAATTCAGTATTATAACCGAAGATATATCTATTAAATTCCATTATGTTAGAGATCCTAAAATCAGGAAAAGTTTTTTCTTCAAATATTTCCCAGCGAAATTTATGTTAGTGGACATGTAAAAAAACCTTTAAATAATATAAAGTTATCAGTTATTTGAAACAATGCGGTTCAATTAAAAGGACACTAAGTTCTTTCAAGCAGGTGAAAATTTAATCAGCCTTAAAGTAAATGATTTTTTAACTATATTTTTCTTTTATGTCACATTACACGCACTATCTATGGTTGCGGAATTTTTCGTAACTTTTCCCTGATGTTGATACCATTTGTCCTAGTGATAGTGTTTCATTTCTCAGTGTGTTCGAATCCCTCTTACATAAGCTTGATACGAAATTATAAACTTCGACGCTGATTAGTCATATTTTCATTATTTGGCAAGATTCTTGTATAAGATTTTGTCTAAATTATCTTTTGGCTTTCTACTTCTAATCGGCGCCTTTTTTTTAATCATAATAGGCTTGTGTAAACAGATCTTTTTACTTTAATTATTTATTTTTTTGATTGTGTGTCGACAATTTCATATTTTATATCATAACTCGTAAGTGTAATACGCGTGTGTGTGTGTTTGTTTGTGTGTGAGTGTGAGAGAGAGAGAGAAACTGCGTAAGCTAGCAGTTGTAGGAAGGCTGAGAACAAGGTGACTGCAATCGAGAGTTTGGTGCATTATAAAAAAAATTATAAGAAATTATAAATGTCAAAAATGAATCATAAAGGAAAATTAGTCGGGGCCAGGTGCTGGTCGGGACATGTGTTTCATCAGCGATCGGGCCCAGTTCCGTTTTCCAGTCTTGGCCCAGGCCAGATCCTGTGAGTCCGACCCGCGATGATCAGTAAAGGAGAAAATATATGGCAATTCCTGCAAGGGCTTCTTATTTGTACTTACATTCAGCAGTCTAAACCATTTTAAAGTCTTTGAGTATCCGGCGAAGGTCAATTTCTCAGCTTTCTTGTGCATCTTTCCCTGTTGCTTCTTTGGGATGTGTACAGAAACTTTACATCCGAAACGGTGTAAATTCTTGACATATGCTTTCTCTGAGTACCATAACTCGTACGGTTTATTCATTCAGCATTTTTTAGAAAGTCGGTTCTGCAAATGATTCGCTGTATTAACAGCTTTTCCCCAATACTTTTTGTCAATTCCAGCGTCGATGAGCATGAACATTGCTATTTCTAGCAGACACCTGTTCTTTCTTTCTGCTTCTCCGTTCTTTTGAGATCAAAATTTAAATATTACCTTTCTTGATCTGAGCATTATCTGAGGTTTCTTTTTAAATTGTGTTTTCACAAACTCTACAAGTTGCTTATTTAGATCTGCCATAATTATAATCTCGGCAATAATCGTCAAAAATTGTAAGGATATACCTTTTTCTACCTGGGATGATTGTTATTATGGGTTTACAAACGTCCGTATGTATCATTTTCCTTGTAGACAGCATTAACACTTAGTCTCACTCCACAGTGCCTTATCATTATACCTGATGCAAGCTCTATAAGCTACTTCCGAAGAAACAGCCAAGTATGCTGCTTCTTCTGTCAAAACTTGCATCGGTTGTCCCCGCACCCTGCTGCTACTGCAATTGTCCTTGCTTCAGAGAATATTTTGCATTCAGCGCCCATAAATAATACCTGATTATCATTCTAAGTGATCTTCCTTAGAGAAATCGAGTTATCTAAGTTCCGTCTTCACTTATGCACTATTACTGCCGTCCCTATCCCAATGACTTTGGCTGTAACTTATCGTTCAGCCAAACTAACTTTTATATTAAGTTGCTAAAGATCCTAGAAGATTTCACGGCTTATCACCATGTAGATCGAAACCCCTGAATTTGCTAACTATTCCCCGAAAATTTCACCTTTTTCACCATTGGCCATAAACAGATGTTCATCCATTTCCTGGCGATTAGACTCCTAACAATAAAAGAATTTAGTTTTCCGCCGTGATTTATTTTTGCCACTTGAAACTTTTATGAATGATTAGTTTGATGAGTTTACTGTACTGAAATGTCCATGCCTTTAATACTCATCTACAAGTTTACCTTTCATAAACTCTAAAGTGAGGTAGCCTTCAGAACTTAAATCTAATGCTGGTACCAGCATATATGAACCTGTTAAATTTACAAGGAACATAGCAACGTCTAAATTGCCTCTTAATTTCTCACCGAGCGCTTCCAATTTGTAGACTAAATCTAAAATTGTATTCACATGATCGTGCACCTTATCGCTTTCTTCTAACTTTAGGCTACGAATTGTTTTTAGCAAAAATAACTTATTTGTTAGCTTTGATTTTTTGAGATGCTTCTTCGAAGATTCCCAAGCCTGAAGAATTGTTTTCGCTTCCTCTATGTGGGCAAGGTGGTTGTCTTCAATGGCTTAACGGATAGGAACGTGGGCTTTATCGTCATCCTTCTTTCATTTATCGGTTGATGCTGCGTGAACTTTCTTTCGGCCGTTTTCCTAATTTTAAATTTCTTACAATTTAAAATACAGCTAAATGAAACCCTACGACTGCAATGAATGGTATATATATTAAAGTAATAATGTAATATGAAAACGCACCAATGGTCTCAGTTATATTAGACCTCACTTAGATTTTTTATTTATTGTAAACTATATTCTAACTTTTACACAAAAATATTCAGCATTACATTACATTCAACTTACAACATTTTTACCAATTTTTAAACTCAGATAATACTCATTTTTTTATTTTTAACACATGATACTTATCGCATGAAAGAAAAGAACTATTAATTAAATAAAAATGTACAAACTAAGAGATCCTTTCTTAAAAGCAAAAATGCTCTATTTTCCCTAAAATTGAGCTGGTGAACCACTTTAATCCCTGTTGCAATACAAGAAACTGAAGCGAATTTCTCATATAAATTTATTATAAATTCACTATTTATCCGTTTTACTCGAAAAGTCCGGAGTACTTCTCGTGAATTTCCATGATAGCCAGTATCTTCTTTGAAATCCACTTTCTCCTATTCTTAAAAGTCTGTTTGAGTATCATAATATTTTCTCCGTTTCTGCGTCAACGACTTGATAGTGGTTATGTTGAAAAATTTGCTAATGAATTGGCAGTACTCAGAAATGACTAATTAAAATTATGAATTTTTTTGACTAATTCAATTGGCAAGGTATAAAGAGTGGCCCGTTGACTAATTAATTAGTCAAAACCTTGAAAGTAACTAAATTTTCAGTCAAAATTAAGTGTACTGATTGAATTAGTTAAATGTAAACTAATTCAGATTTAGCGAGTGGATAACTTTAGAACTAATAAAAATTTGAATGTCAATGTATAGAATTAATTCAAATGAAACAAAACATTGTTAAGATATAAAACATGCATAAACACAAAATGTAGAATCTAAAAGACCATCATATTTAAAATAAATCAATTTCATTTTTATTGTGAATTACAGAAAAGAATAATGGAATCCTTCTTAGCACAAAGTTGTGATGCTTTATCAAGTGGAGAAACAGGCGGATTAATTTTCACAAATCTTTTGAAAATACTTTTAGCAGCCCAATGTGCCTTAAACACGGATGATTTATACCCACCAGACAGAACTTCAGATGTCATTAACGAAAATCCTGAATTTGATTTTATAATAATAGGTGCTGGAACAGCAGGTTCCGTCTTAGCTAGTAGACTATCAGAAATTGAAAAATGGAAAATTCTATTGTCGAAGAGGGAGAAAATCCTCCCCTGAGTAGCAAAATACCCGGACTTACGTTTACTTTATATAATTCTGACGTGGATCATGCTTATAAAACTGAGCCAAATAACAATTATTGCCTTGGAAACAAAGAAAAAAGATGTCTTTGGACTAAGGGCAAAGCGCTTGGTGGAAGCTCGGCTATAAATTCAATGATACACGTTCGTGGAAATGACAGAGATTATAATCAGTGGGCTGAAATGGGAAATAAGGGTTGGAGCTTTGAAGAAGTTTTGCCCTATTTTAGAAAATCTGAGAGGTATAATCCGGAATTTGCTACTAAAAATGGCAATCATTATTTTGGAACTGATGGTCCTTTACATATTCGCAAATATAATTATTCTAGTACTTCTATGCCAGAAATAGTCTTGCAAGTAATAATAATTACTATCACTTATGATTTATTTCTCTTTATTATGTCAAGCAAGGAACAATCAGGGTATCGTTCTGAACTTACTATTTATGGCGCTATCAACACATATTTTTATATTCATATTTTAATCAGCAACTTAACCACAGACTTTAAAATCTCCAGGGAAAACTTGCTACTTTAATATAGTAATGAAAATACTACTACTCACTTTATGAACACTTTGCTTCCTTGCGGGCATAAAATATAATTTTAAAAACTAAAACTTGTTTCATAAAAACGCAAACAATTATAACAAATACTGTACACTGTATTGCTAGATCATATGAGGTCATGGAAAGTTTATCAATCAGTCAGTTTTGACGAGTTTTGAAATCACAAATAAATATCTCAGATACAATACTTGAATAATCCTAATATCAGCAAAGTTTCTCTTATGTAAATATAAAAAAATAATGACTTTGAACTTCATAAATGGGTACAAATAGGATTTAAAAGTTTCATCAATAAATCGGTCGGTTTCAGAGACAAGGCCTATCATTTCCCATGTATTTTGACGTGAAAAGTTCGCATAAAATACATGAAAAACTCAGTGTCTAGGCAATTGGAGCAGGAAAAGAGACTAAATGGATCCACAATACCTCATAGGTACGTATTTTAACGTGCTGAGTTCAAATTTGACGCCAGAAATTAGACTTTTGTTGAATGCTTAAAAGGGAAACAAAGGGAAAGTACATGGAAAAGAAAAAGAAATCCTTCACATAGATGGACTGAAGATAAAGGAGTACGTAACAAAAGAAATGAGGAATAGAAGTATATATAAATGAAAAGATTTTTTTAATTGTAAAATATTGTGTACAGTTTTTCTCGAACTCTATTGAAATTCTTTGAATTTTGCAATGAAATGCTGAGGTAAGGAACGTTTCTCATCCTCAATTTAAAATAAGTAATTTGAAAACATTCAGTCTACTTTCCTATCCAAATTGTTTTTTCAGCAAATTTTTCAGTAATTTCCGGTTTTAAATGTGATTCTCGGAGGTATTTTAGACCCACTCAGTCTCTTTCCCTAATCAATTTGCTGAGGCACTGAGTTTTTCACGTATTTCATGCGAATTTGTCATTTTCAAGGTTGGTTTTTTGAGAATTAAAAAAAATGACGATGTGAAACTTAATTCTGACCCCGGATTTCGATTTAGCACGTCAAAATACGTAGGAAATGATAGGTATTGTCTCTGGCACGGACCACTTTTTTTCTGCACCGCACAGTGGTAAATCCCCAAAAAGCTGGCCATAATTCATCAGTTTCATCATTTTAGGATGAATTTTCTTATCAGGAGTTTTTAGGGTCGCTGAATATGAATCTGATATTGGTTTTTGAAAAAAATGGCTGATACAAAATGGTGGATGATTCTCACAAATCTTGATTTTTCATGAAAAAAAGGATCACTTAGGGGTTTTCGGGTTCACTAATTACAAATCTGATATTGGTTTTTGAAAAAACAAAATGGCGGTTAGAAAATTGCAGAGAAATCTCACAAATTTTGATGTTTTCATTAAAAAACGGATCACTTAGAAGTTTTCGCGTTCGCGGATTACTAATCTGATATTGGTTTTTGAAAAAACAAAATGGCGTTTACAAAATGGCGGAGGATTCACGCCAATTTTGATTTTTCTATGAAAAGAAGGATCACTTAGAGGTTTCGGGTTCGCTGATTACAAATCTGATATTGGTTTGCAAAAAAATGGCGGATAAAAGATTTAAGCAAATTCACTGTTCTGTATCTCCATGATCAGTATCTGCAAAAATAATGTTTTTAAAATTTTCTGAGAGTTATGTTCTATCACTGGAAAGTCTTCTACATTAAAAATATTCATAATATTTTACAATATTTAAAATTACTTGATGAAACAATGTTGATAATATCCGATTATTTACTAGCGTTACATCTCATATATCACTGAATCTTTATTTAATAGTATAAAATATGACACATTTTGTTTAAATATTAAGTCGATATTTTGCTATCGTTTAAAAAATACGTTCCTTCAATGAACAGATGTATGTTTATACCGTTAGTTGAAGGTAATAGAACAGCGAAATAACAAAATTTTACGATGTTACTGTATGAATAACGTGGACTGCGCAATGAGCATTTCAGAGCGTATCTGTACAATCTATCTGAAATAATGTCTCAAGACCTAACGGGCAACTTTGGGCAGCTAATTTTCAAATATGTTTTACATGAATGTGTAATTTTTCATTGGGAATGGAAAACAGTACCCGACCTAGCAAGACTTTTTTCCATACTATATTTTCATTAACGTGAAATAATATAAGAATTTAAAAACCGAAGTGAATTGTTTATTATTTTTCTACTTTTATCTTTGTTATATCTATTTATGTTACACTAATTTTTCAAGTACTTACATTTACGAAAACAATCCATGTTGTTTCGCTGGAATTGATCACTCCATTAAAAAACAATGCACTTTTGAAAAACTGTTTTTATTACTCGCGACGTGCAAGCGTTTCAATGCGTTCGACGTGTGTAATCAAAAAAGGAAGAACGAGCACGTGTCCTTAGATATCATTCCCAAACGATGCTATAGGGTTACCACTGCACTTATTTGAATCTTTGAATGTACCTAAAAAAAAATTTTTTTTGCATTACGTCCAGTTTTTTTAGGATTTTTGACCACTGTTGTGTCTGAAAACACAAAAAAACACTTCACTTATTAGACTGGATAATGATGTTTTATCGTCATTTTCGTAACCTTCTTACAGTGAAACCCTTTAACAGCCTTCTATAGCCTTTCCGAAAATTGACGCCGCGCCGCAGGTTGGTGTATCAAGGGGTCACTTAGACGAGCACTTGGACGTGAACAAACAAAAGGGGAGTGGGCTATAATGAGTTATTTCCCACCCACCGTCAGCTCCAAAATCGGCACTATAGAAGAGTTTCACTGTATTTATTAAAATAGAAAATGAAACGTATTTTATTCTGCAACCTCTTGCAGAAATTTTGATCTTTATTTTCATCTTTGTATTTCTAAAATGATGTTTTAACGTAGTTTAAACTGCAAGTTCATTAGATACCCATGTTTTGAACTTTGTTTTTACTTAATGTACATTATTTCTGTATTTACGATATGATGTTTTTATTGTATTTTCTTTTCTATTTTTGTCCTATAATATGGAGGCAATTACGCTTTTATAAAATAATTATGTGATATTATAAATACATTTTGTAGGAGCTAGATTCATAAATATACTCTTGAATTAATGAATATTGCAAAACAGCAGATATTGTCTTGATTTAAATACATATATTATTGAATTTATAGAATTAATTTTCGGTTCAATAGCGATACTATAAATGCCATGAGGTATAATTTAAATCAATATAATATCTGCTTTTGTACAAGATTTATAGATTCAATTGTATATTTTCTTGAGAGTGTACAATTTTGTCTCAGTTAACAATTTGAAAAAAATTACAGGCAGTCAGAGAAACTGGAATTCCGGTTCTCGAAACATTTAATGGAGGAGATTACATTGGTTACGGAAAAGCTGACGGAACAATTGACAATGGATTACGACGAAGTGTGGGAGAAGCTTATCTATCTTTAGCAAAAAACAGGAAAAATTTATATGTACTAAAATCCACAAAGGCAGAAAAAATATTAATGTCAGGAAAAACAGCAATAGGTGCTCGCTTGAGGTTGAAAAATGGCAAAATATTGGACGTAAAAGCTTCAAAAGAGGTGATTTTGTCAGCTGGTAGTATCGCAACTCCACAAATATTGATGCTTTCTGGAATTGGTCCACGAAAGCATCTTGAGGAAATCGGGATTAATACTTTGGTTGATTTACCAGTGGGAAAGCATTTGGAAGATCATACGATGAGTTATGGAGTACATATAACTTTCGTTAATAAAACAGGTCTACATGTGAAACCTACTTATGTTTTGGACGAAGCTTATAAATTTTTAATTGACAGAAGTGGTAAGTTTAGGAAACTATTCATATCCTAAGTTCTTCGCTTCCTTTTGAAAGCAAAATATAAATTTTTACAAATAATTTCGTACAAAAAAATTGTAGGTGAGTTATCATCGACCGGTGGATCTGATCTACTCGGTTTCGTAAACGTGCATAATCCAACATCAAAGTACCCAGATATTCAATTTCATCACGTTCATATTCAAAAAGGACAAATGTTCAAACTGGAATCTATATTTACTGCATTTCACACTTCAGATGAAATAGCTGCTGAATTAAGAAAACTCCTAGAGATTCAAGATCTCTTTTACATAATACCAACTCTTTTAAATCCCAAAAGTTTAGGCGAAATAAAGTTGCAGACAGCAGACCCTAGAAAGAAGGTGAAAATAATTTCGTATCAATTTGCGCATCTTTACGACATG
>NC_046662.1:79425493-79432964 GCF_010883055.1 Belonocnema kinseyi | reverse complement strand
ACTATTTTTCATCCAGTCGGAACTGCAAAAATGGGTCCTAAGAACGATCCGTTAAGCTGTTGTGGATCCAAGACTTAAGGTTCATGAGGTTGATAAACTTAGGGTTATTGATGCTTCGATTATGCCAAAAATTACTAGTGGAAATACGAACTCTCCCACATTAATGATTTCTGAAAAAGGTGCTGATATGATCAAGGAAGATTGGCTAGCAAAGGACGAATTGTAATAATATACGCTATGATAATATACGATAATATACGCTGCAAAAACAAGAGACCTACTTCTTACGGTATCATTTTGTGCGTGTCCTGTTTTTGAATATGATAACCTTATGCTGTTATTTTTAATGCAAAGCAAATGAATCTGGGTTCCCAACCTTGGCCTCAGTTTAGTACAACTCAAAACTGTTTTTCTGATTCTTATTTTAACACTTGAAATTTGCTCTGAAATAATACTTAATAATGCATCATTTTTATAAGAATGATATATTGTTACATCTATTTTGGCGCATGCCAAATTAGAAAAATACCCTTAGCCTTTACACCACCCTCAACAATATTCCTTTATACCTTAGGCCTGCAATGCATTTGCGAAGAGTAAAACAAAGTAAGGCTTTGAGATTTAAACTAATATTAACTTAGAAATTCTGGGAGTACTAGAGCGTAAAATTATTAATTTTGCCAAAAAATTAGCGTTTGTTTTTAAATAAACAATTTTTTTTATTTTTAAACAAAAAAAGTTTTAATAATGAAAATCTTTATTGTAATCTTAAAGTGCAATGATAGAGATTTTTGAAACACTAAAAGAAAAGTACAATCGGATTAGTCTAAAAGAAGTTACACTAACGTGAAGATGAAAAAGCACATGAAAAAGTGAGACAAATTTAGGCTCCTGTATATTGACGACCGATCGATAAATGGACCTATGTTTTTGTGAATTAATACAGATCAACTATAACTATGTATAATTAAGACCAGTTTTAACCCGATAAAAAAAACAATATTTTTTTGTTAGAACTTTTGACGTATTCTGCCTCATAGATAAATGTGGAGAAGAAAGTATAAAAAATCAATATTAAGATTGTCTCGAGTGCTTATTTTTTGTTAAAAGAAGGCTCTGTATGTTGCGAAAATCTGTTGATACTTACATTGAATTAACTATCCGAAAAAATGAAATAATAATTATATAATAATATAAATACATTATAATAGCAGTTTTTTTTTATAGTTGATTCAATTTGAATATATAAAAATGTTTCCGTATCATACAGGTCCATATGTTTCCAAAAATGAGGACTCGAGCTAACCTTGTGAACAGGTTTTATACTTTTTTGAATACTTTCTTCTCCATACTTATCTGTAATTTGCCACAATAAATATGACGTTTTTCTGATTCTTAGTAAATTTTATCAAATATAAAAAATAATCAAGGTAATATGATGATGGAATCGATTCGATTGATAACTCGATGATTCGATGATAACTCGGGGAGATTTAATCAGTGATTATTACTTTTAAGCTATAAATAGTTAGGAGAAATATGTATTTTTTAATTCTGTCATTAATTTTAAAAAATACGGATATTTAGCACTTAGATCTTCAGCCTTTTCTCATAAGATCAATTTAAAATTTGCGACAATTTCAGTTTCGTAGGATATTGTGGTAAAAAAAGGTTCCATAATACTTTGTACAAAAATTATTCCTTTTAACACAAACGTATTATCTTTCAGGGAAATGAGCTCGACTTTTTGATTTTCACTTTCTCTTTGTGAGAGTTTTCAAAAATCCATCGACTGTTCCATTTCGATTTCTTTTTTTCCGTATTGTCAGAATAGTTTTCTTGGACATACCTTTTAATTTTAATTTTGAAAAAAATAAAATTTGTGTGTACGATCATTTTTACATTCTCATCAGAGAAGGTTTTAGATTTGTGTAAAAGTTGACTCCCCCCCCCCCCAGTTTTTGTCAAATTTGCACTTTTTGTGACCCCCTGAATCCTAAAAACAGGTTCTTACGAATGTGTCTGTATGTCTGTATGCCTGTCTGCATGTATGTCTGTCTGTCTGTGAACACGATAACTTTTGAAAAAATTAATCAATTAGATTGTCCTTTGGTACACTCGTTTAGTGTCCTAAACTAAATGTCAAGTTCGTTAGCCAGTCATTTTGGATAAAAATTCAAAATGTGGACACATTTTGAATATTTTTAAGACCACTTTTTTAAAAATTAAAAAATTCTCTATACGGTTATTTATAGAATTCAAAAAATTTAACAATTTATCCTAATGACTTTTTCTGAAAAATCAACAATTACTAGAGCTATAGCATTTTCAAAATCCAGAAAAACAAACTAAAATGAACGATTTAGGCCAAACAACGCATGATAAGGAAAAAAGTCTGGAAAAGAAAAACGTTGCTCTTTAAAAGCCTTACAAGATTATGATAACAACTATTTCAATTTGGTTAAAAAGTTGAAAATTCAAAATTTGATTGTACAAAAAATTTTTGAAACCAAATATTTTCCAGATGTATAAATTCTATGCACGGTTGTTCATACTACTTCAAAAATTCAACAATTTATCCTTCTGACTTTTTTTTATAAAAAGAAAATTATCAGAGTTAGAGCATCTTCAAAATCCAAAAAAACAAACTAAAATGAACATTTTAAGCCAAACAACGCATGATATGAAAAAAAGTCAGCAAAAGAAAAACTTTGATTTTCGAAAGCCCTACAAGGTTATGAAAATAACTTTTAATTTGGTCGAAAATTTTAAAATTCCAAATTTGATCATACCAAAAATATTTGAAACCACACTTTTTCAAGATTAAAAAATTCTATGTGCGGTTGTTCATAGTACTCAGAAACTCAAACAAATTATCCCCACGACTTTTTTCTATAACAAGAACATTATCAGAGTTAAAGCATTTTGAAAATCCAAAAAAATCAACCAAACATGAACATTTTGAGCCAAAAAATGCATGATTTGAAAAAAAAGTCAAGAGAAGAAAAACTTTGCTTTTTAAAAGTCCTACAGGACTATGATAATAACTTTTTTGATTTGATCGAGAAGTTGAACACTCCAAATTTGATCGTACCAAAAATAATGAAAAATCTAAAAATTCCATTTTTTGGTCAAACTATGCAAGATACGAAAAAAATAAAAAAGCTCAAATTGGACGCCCTAGAAAGAACTAGAAATTAAGAATGAATCACTTTTCGATATAAGCTACGAGAAAAAATGAGACAAACCTTGTTCATTCAAAAAAGAGCTATAATTTTTTATAGGACAGTAAGTTTTTGCTTTATTCATAAAAAATAACATTCTGAATAAAAATATTAAATTTGTTTGAAAAAACGACACAAGGTATGAACACAGAAAAGACGAAAGAGGACATAGGCTCCTATATAGGACCCTATATAGGTTCCTGTATTAGACCCTACGCAGATGCTCAGTAGTTTTGATTTAATCGTAAAAAACAACATTAAAAATATAAAAATTATAAAAACAAGGAAATAAGAATTAGTATGATTCAATTTCTATGCATATTATGAATTGTAATGATATGCATTTATTGAAATGATACATGTTTCAGAGCAGCTTAGAATACGATTTAAAGCAAAATAAGAAACAAATACAAAAATAATCATAATAAATACAATTTGCTTTTTATTTTGCAGTTTTTTAATAAGTAATCCGTGGCAGAGTTGCATAAAAATGTATTATAATTGATATAAAAGTGTTGTGTATAATGTAGAAAAGTTGACAGGTTGGACGAAATCGAGTGCGAAGCACAAGATACGTGATGAGAATGTGTTCGGGAAATCCAAAAGAGCTTTAAAAAAAGAGAGTTCAAAATCACAAAATTACAGTTGTTGGTCCGTTCATCTTTGATCTTAAAAGGTCTGTGCCCGAATGCGGAAGAAATGCAAAGACTAAGCGCGGAGTGCGATTGCCCTCAGTTGCGTGCCGTAGGTGCGCCCAAACTCTCGAGCTAAGCTTTTTTAACGAAAGAGAATTAACAATCACAAAATTACAGTGGTGGATGTTTTGAGTCTTAATTAAAAAATGTTTGCGCAAGAATGTGCGAAAATATAAAGACCGAGCGCGTAGCGCTATGTAAATATATAATCGAGCGCGAAGCGCGAGAACCAAAAATCGCGCGCCGTAGTCATAGGGAATATAATTATATAAACTTTAGCATATAATGCAACCCGTCTTGGATTTGTGTAATGCAAATAAGTACTATATAGACGATTTTAATTCGGTTTCCAAATCTCCCGCGCTCGAGATCTTGCGCTGATTGTTCAAAGGCTTCGAGACTCAGAATACGTGCGCAAAATATACGTATAACGAAATTCTGAAAAAGGTTATGTTCCCCAGGATTCACCGCGCATTTCAAATAAATAATTAGTTACGAACTAAAAACAATGTAACACAACACTAAAATTGTTCATAAATACATTCGGGACGTCCATTAAGTACTTTCTTAAAAATTGGAGTTGGTTTTTACTAATGTAACGGTACGTGAGTGATATTTGGCGTTTGGCAAGTGTCAAAATCGTTTTGTACTTCGATCTGAATTAATTAAATAAAGTGAATATCTGCAGGTTGTACGTGATTAATTGGTGATAAAATCTGTTGTTTTGCTTATTGAATAAAATATGGGAATCAAACGCTTTTGACTAATTGCAACGATAAATCTGAGATTCAAATGATGAGAGGTAAGAAGCGATGAATTATTCTTATAAGCTGGGTGTTCAGCGACCTTGAAAATTTCGTCTCCGCTGCTATAGAATGTTAAAGTATACATTTTTGGTGATATTTGACTTAGAAATTATAAAAATTATTAGCTGAAATCTTCAATATTAACTCAGCTTCAGAATAGACCTTTTTATTCTAGACGTCGACAGTGCGCACGTGCCAAGATTTTACGTCATTTCCGTATTTTTCGAACAGTTTTGTGTCGAAATATATGGAAAATATTGTAAATAAAAATAACAACGAAAAATAAATGTGTAAATAAATCAGAGCTTAAAGAAAACAAATTTTGAAGTATATTCAGAAAAAAAGTGCGAAAAAAGTGCGAAAAGTGTGGCGAGCAAGCTCATCATTTACATTTGATGACATCTGTCATCTTCAAAAAAATGTTTTGGAATTCGGAAAAAACACGGAATATGATGTTCCAGGAGCAAAATTAGTGCAAGAATCGGTGAAAGAGCGCAGTGTTAAACAGCTTAAACGATGGATAAAATATAGGAAACGATCTGTAAAAGGAAAAAAAGTGGTTCAGTAGAAAGGTTAATTGAGGTTGTGTTTGGCAGGTATTAATATTTTCTTTCTTTGCTAACATTTTCTTACATATTAAATGGAGCATTGTTATCGGGGTTTCGAACCTCCTACATTTTTTGATAAAAATAAAATCTATTTAATACTTTCACTTGAGAACGCAAAGCTATTATATTTATTTATTTATAACCAGTTTATATGAAAGAAGGAAAATTTGTTAGTATATTTCTTATACCAGGAAATCACTAACAAATGGCTTTTTATTGTCTAAACTTGAAAAAGAGAAGTAGGAAATATAATATTGTGCTATTTTATATTTGTGTGAATATTAAATATTTACTCAAACAAAGTTTTGAACTGCAAATCTTGTATAAAAGAAAATATTTATACCTGTCATACAAAACCTCAACTATCCTTTCCACTAAATCATCGTTTCAGCTGCACTAATTTTACACCTGGAACATCATCTTCTGTGCGTTTCGCCGAATTTTTAAGCATGTTTTAGAAGATCACAGGTGCCAACAGATGCAATGAATGGCCTCGGTCGCCGCACTCTTTGCACTTTTTTAACGGTTTTTTTAAAATAGACTTAAAAATCTCTGTTATTTACAAATTAATTTTTTGTTGTTGTTTTTATTAACAATATTTTCCATACATTTCGACACAAAACTGTTCGAAAAATACTGAAATGACGTAAAATTCGGTACGTGCGCACTGTCGACGTATAGAATAAAAAGGTCTATTAGAATGAGCCATGGCCATATAACGGAATTTTCGAGAGTTTCACCACTAGGTTTTTGAGTATACACCTTATTACAAAACATTAATAAAGCTTTCAAAATGTTTCAAAGATTTAAAAATTTTTAAAAGGATTTTGAACGTTTTATAAAGGCGTTTATCAGATTTTAAATATTTCATAAAAATTTCACAAAGATTTTTAAACTTTTAAAAGATGTAAAGGGTTTCAAAGATTTTGAAAAGGTTACAGTTCATCAGATTTCAAAGATTTTAAAACATTTGGAAGATTTAAAAAGGTTTTAAAACATTTTAGAATAGTTTTTTTTACTAATTATAGATTTCAAATAATTCAATGATTTCAGCGAATAAAAAAGATTTCGCAAACAAAGATTTAAGAAAAATTTCCCAAAGAAACCACGTCCCGAGAATTTTTGTGAACACATTCTAATATTGTGTTACATTGTTTTTAATTCGTAACTAATTATTTATTTTAAATTCCGCGTGGAAAAATTTCGTGGCAGTCTTATGTAGAGAGATCGGCTGGCTAGACCGAATCTAGACCGTCTACTTAAGACGGTCTGACGGGGTGCTGGCCTTGGCCCTCTTAGACGGACTCGATTGCAAAAATTTCAAAGATTCATCGAAGCGGTCTGGCTGGACCCCCCTCAGACGGTCTCGGTTGAAAATAGGAAGTGCATCGTCTTTACATCGTACTGAATCTATTTCTAGCCACATTTTTAATAAAAAAGAAGATGGACAATAATGATTTGAGAAAAATGTTATTTTATGTTGTGTTAATTGTCGCTTATCCCTCTGCGTCCGTAGGATGGCCATACTTATGACCAATGTCGTGAATTGTCTGCTATTTTGTTATTAACACAGCAGTCAAAATATCCTGCTTTGAAATCACCCAACACAATAAGGAAAGAATCCATGTAATACTATTTAAAACTTGATAAAAAATCGATATCGATCAATTATTTTGTAGGTTATGTTAATTGTCGCGTATCACTCGGCGTCCGTAGGACGGCCGTACTTAGGGCTAATATCGTGAATTGCCTGCTATTTTGTGATCATTATTATATATTAGTTGTACTGAATGTAAACTAAATTTATTTTCAACAAAAAAACGAATAAATGATCAATCTTGAACTGAAATATTTCACTTTAATCCTTGCTTGCCACGCATCTATAGAATAACATACTTGCCACACCGGGATAAGTTTTTACCCCAGTGACGAAAACTGTCATAAAAAATAAACTACTGAATATTTTAACTTAAAATTTTTTTAGAGCATATTGAAATTCTGATTTAAAAGCTAGTGTACGAGGGTAGTTCAATAATTCCTTAGAATGAAGTATAAAAACAATTTTTTTTGGGTAAATTTTTTTTTATTTTTCAACATAACCTCCTTGGAGCTCTATACACTTGGTCAATCGCTTTTCA
>NC_046662.1:79420349-79425393 GCF_010883055.1 Belonocnema kinseyi | reverse complement strand
CATGTCGTAAAGATGCGCAAATTGATACGAAATTATTTTCACCTTCTTTCTAGGGTCTGCTGTCTGCAACTTTATTTCGCCTAAACTTTTGGGATTTAAAAGTGTTGGTTATATGTAAACAAGATCTTGAACTGCTAATAGTTTTCTTCTTTCAATGACTATTTCATCTGGCATGTGGAACGCATTAATTATAATTTCAAAAGAAAAAATGTTTGTCCCTTTTTAATATGAAAGTGATGAAATTGAATATCTAGGTATTTTCATGTTGGATCGAGTACGTTTAAAAAACCCATTAAATCAGTTCTACCAGTTCATGATAAAGCACCTAAGATTTTATTTTGAAAAATTATTTGTAAAAATTCATTTCTAATAAAAATAAAGTAAACGACTTAAGACATACATATTTTCTTCAACTCACCACTTTTGCGAATTAAAAATTTAAAAGCTTATTCCGAAATATAAGTCGGCTTCACAGATGGACCTGTTTTATTAACATAAGTCATTTGCACTCCATTACTGATCATATGATCTTCTAGATGCTTTCTCACTGGCAAATCAACTAAAGTTTTAATCCTAATTTCCTCAAGATGGTCTCGTGGATCAATTCCAGAAAACATTAATATTTGTGGAGTTGCAATACTACCAGCTGACAAAATGACCTCTTTTTAAACTTTTAAGTCCAATATTTTGCCATTTTTCAACATCAAACGAGCACCTATTGCTGTTTATCCTAATATTAGTATTTTTTCTGCCTTTGTGGATTTGAAAACGTACAAATTGTTCCTGTTTTTTGCTAAAAAGAGATATGCTTCTCCCACACTTCGTCGTAATCCACTGTCAATTGTTCAGTCAGCTTTTCCGTAACCAATATATTCTCCTCCCTTAAAAGTTTCGAGAATTGGAATTCCAGTTTCTCTGATATTTTTAAATGGTTCTATGAGGGTAGATTGATACAAAGTTATTGCAAGTTTTATGTGTCACAATTGTTTCTGCAATCTAGCTCCCATATAATGTTTTTTTTTATTACTAATATTACATAGTTTCTGTTGAAGACATTGATTTTTCCTCCAAATTCATAGTTTCTTGCCTTTTTACACCGATTCCAGTAAAAAAATTAGGGCTTTGTAATGTTTTATCTTAAAATTGATTATTTATATGCATTAAAATATTTATAAAAATTCAAAGTGAATTAATTAAATATACTAAAATATTTAATTTTTTTTTTAAATTCTAAGGTTATTGTAGGATTTTAAGAAGTATTTTTCAACTAAAGGTATTTTAAGATTTTAAAAATATTTTACAAATGATACTAATGTTTTTTCTATTGAATTATGTTCAATTTTAAAGTTAATTAAATTTTGTTTAAATTTAAAAAAAAATTATTCTCGTAATGAAAATTCGCATTCACCCACAAGTTTTGCAAAATAGTATAATAAACCTCCGGTTTTTTTTAAACAATATAGTGCATTTTTATAAACAATTTTATTTATTTTGAACTTGAAACATTTTTTTCCGTTTTTTTCCTGAACATTTTTGTTCAAGATTCTAAAATTTGCAGGGAAAATTTTTTGAATGGTGAAATTAAAACTCCAAGTTTTGCAAATTTTTATAATCCGTTGAGCACGTTGCAGCGAGCGAGATAGCGATCAAACTTAGATGACGTCGCATGAAAAAATTCGTAACACTTGGAGTTTTGATTTCTCCATTCAAAAATTTTTCCTGCATATTTGATAATCTTGAACAAAAATATTCTTATGAAAAACAAAACAACAGGAGGTAGGTTATACTATTTTTCAAAGCTTGTGGGTGAATGCGCATTTGCAGTACGAGAATAATCTTGTCCTTTCAAAACTCCAAAAACCCCACTTTAATGTTTGGTAGAAATATTCGATAATATTTATTACATCTCTCGCGATTTTTGTTCTCAGTGAAACATTTTTTAATATTTAAAAAAAAAATTTTCAATATCGAATTTTTGTATTTTTTTCGGAAAAATGAAAGGAAAAAAATTCAGATAAAAGTTGCCACGCCTTGAAAAGTTCTACAAAAAATATCTCTTGCTCTTTTGTTGTATTTAGAATTTTTTACGATTAAAAAATAAAAAATCATATTTATAGAAAAAAAATGTTTCCCGGTTTCAAAAATCGTTAAGCCCCTACAATAAAAAAGGCATTCTTATAGTTTTATGCAGTTCAAACTATTTTTGAGGCCGGGGGCATTTTACAATCTCATCTTAATGAGAAGCTATTGGGTTTATCTGACAAAAATTTAAAAAGTTAGAGCATTTTCAAAATATTGGAAACCATTTTTTTAGGATTTAAAAGTTATATATATGGCTATTCATATTACTTGGAAATTTGAACAATTCATCCTTACGATTTTTATTATCAAAAAAAAATTATCATTAGGAAAATAGAAAGAAAAACACGGAAATCAAAATTGTAAGTGAAACAACGCACCGTTTGAAAAAAGTCAAGACGAAAAAAAAGATGATTTTTGATGATGATAACAAGATAATAACATCTTTATAAATTTTCTTGAAAAATCGAAATATTGAATTTCGATCGCACAAAAAATAATAGAAAAGCAATCATTTCATTTTGCGGTTAATTATACAAATACGAAAAAAGATCAATGAAAAAAATTGTGCAGCAAAAACTCTACAGATTTTCTAGTAATCATTTTTTGATAGGATGCATATTTTTGATGCTCACTTTTTACAATTATAAAAACAAGTAAATAAACATACATCTGTTTCAATATGAAGAAATATTATGAATTTTAATCGTGTATATTTATTCAAATCAGATACGCGATGATAATGCAATCCTTGAAGCCGAAGGACCTTTAACAAAAGAGAATTCACAATCACCAAATGATAGTTGTTGATACTTTGGCCTTTAATTTTAAAAGGTCTGTGCACAAATGTGGAAAGAGTCAAAAATCGAGCTCGTAACGCGAGGTAAGTACATTATGGAGCGCTAATGTGTACAATTTTTATCGATAATTTTTTTCGCAAAACCCATGAAAGCTATCAGAAAATGATTATATTTCATATTCTGTACAAATTTCCAGCTATTTCTAAAAAATAAATAAAAATTGCAAAACGTGGTGTTTTTGACAAAATCCACATTCAAGAATTTTAGAAAAACAGTACCATTTTTCCAAACCTTTACATTTTTCTGGATCAAAACATTTTTTATTCAACTATAAGTTGCGGATTTCTTTACTTTCATCATGGGCTGGGCTTTTTTTTGTAATTTTCTCTGATTTGAAAGTGCATTAGTCTACTTTTTTATTTATAATATCAGGGAAAGATAACTGGTGGTAAGTTTATCTCTATTCCCACTAGATTATTTGATGCAAGAGAAGCCTCAACTATTTGGTCACAAAATGGTTAATAATCTGGTCCATCCTCCTACACAAAAAAATAGTCATTCATTAAATCGGTTGTAAATTGTTTTGCTCTAGAAAGGTTTTTTGACTCTCCTATAAAACTAGGCTGCTTAAGATATTTACCGTTTAGAATTTCCCGCTTCAATTATTATCAAAAGTATTAACATTTTATTATCTGTAAAATTTGTGGAAGAAAAAAGGTTGTATTTCATGTTTTAATCACTAATATAGTTTATTGTCGAGATGAAAAAGCCCAGAAAATATATATGATCATTTTTTCAAATTTAACGAGATCCTCTAGTCATTTACATTATATCTTTCTTTGCTATAATTAACTAAATGTTCACAGCAATTATTTTATAGGACAAATATTGTCAAATATTTTAAAATAGATGATATAAAGCAATGAAAAATCAAGCTGAATCCTAAGCTTTTCGACTCTAATTTATTTCGTTTCAAACACAAATTTTGACCCAAAAAACTATATTGGTGTAAATTATTTATAAATCAATTATAAATTAAATTAACACCATTGTTTCTTTCACTTTTATACTGTTTTTTACCGAACTTTCTGAAAGAATAGGTTGCAGACTTCGGGAAGGTTAGAAAAGAAATGGAAAATATTGGAAAGCTTTGGTAAGAACTTTTGACCAGAAATTTCTATCAGGGTGGAGATAATTATTTTAAAAATTAATGTAAAGCAATAGCTACTTTTATTATTTTATTAAAATCAAATATTCGTTTCGAGGATCTAAAGTCTGAGTTAAGTTACTTGTTAGCAGCTTCAAAACTTAAGATAAATATTATTCTTAATTTTGTCATCAGTAGAAGTGAATAATGGGTGGGGGTTATTACCTGCAAGACAACTTCTTATATAGAAGTACTTTAATAATTATATTTGCGAATATGCAAAGGACCATCAGTTCCAAAATAATGATTGCCATTTTTAGTAGCAAATTCCGGATTATACCTCTCAGATTTTCTAAAATAGGGCAAAAATGCTTCAAAACTCCAACCCTTATTTCTCATTTCAATCTACTGATTATAATCTGTTACATTTCCACGAATGTATAGCATTGCATTCATAGCCGAGCTTCCACTAAGTGCTTTGCCTTTTGAACAGAGACACCTTTTTGTTTTTTGTCAATTTTCATTTTGCTCGGTTAAGTAGGCATGATCCTCCTCAGAATGTAGCAAAGTTCTCCGAAGTCCGTGTATTCTGTGATTAAATTTTTTTTCTAAAAACCAATGACGGGATTGGAAACTACTGCTTTTACTCTTCAAAACCCTATTTTCTTTTTCGTGATCATAAAGTAATAAACTTCCATTTCTGAGGCCAGATTTGGATTCAGTGCACCAGAAACCTTCAGGTAGGTATGGTCGTCTTTCTAGGTTTTTCCGGTTTTGAAATTGGTTTTGAAATTTTGAAATCCAGAATAGACGCGCTGATCAGACGCTGTCCAGACGTGTAACGCTTTTACCACGCGATGGTCTAGATTGGACCGTACAGAAAGAGGAGGGAAAAAAGTATCAGAACTTCACAGATAGTACGAGGGTAGTTCAATAAGTCCTTAGAATGACCAACAGATGGCGCGCGAATCGCCCCAAATCATCTGTTTTCAGTCAGCACCACTCCCGACTAGATATA
>NC_046662.1:79417066-79420249 GCF_010883055.1 Belonocnema kinseyi | reverse complement strand
ACTATTTTTCATCCAGTCGGAACTGCAAAAATGGGTCCTAAGAACGATCCGTTAAGCTGTTGTGGATCCAAGACTTAAGGTTCATGAGGTTGATAAACTTAGTGTTATTGATGCTTCGATTATGCCAAAAATTACTAGTGGAAATACGAACTCTCCCACATTGATGATTTCTGAAAAAGGTGCTGATATGATCAAGGAAGATTGGCTAGCAAAGGACGAATTGTGATAATATACGCTATGATAATATACGATAATATACGCTGTAAGAACTAGAGACCTGCTTCTTACGGTATCATTTTGTGCGTGTCCTGTTTTTGAATATGATAACCTTATGCTGTTATTTTTAATGCTGAGCAAATGAATCTGGGTTCCCAACCTTGGTCTCAGTTTAGTACAACTCGAAACTGTTTTTCTGAGTCTTATTTTAACACTTGAAATTTGTTCTGAAATAATACCTAATAATGCATCATTTTTATAAGAATGATATATTGTTACATCTATTTTGGCGCATGCCAAATTAGAAAAAAATTTCCTCTACCTTTAAACCACTCTAAATCATAAAAATATAAAAAAGTATTTCTTGAATCAAAAAACACAGCGCTCTTGACGCAGAAGTGCTAACACAATATTTAAAAATTAAATTCAACTTGATATTAAACATAAATTATCTGTAAAAATTAAAAATTGATATAATTTTTTTCAAAGTTTCACAATATTCCTTTATATCTAATGCCGTACTTATTAACGTACTTATTAACTTGTTCTATTCTCTCATCATTTAAGGCACTGTTGCATATTGTGTTCTCACTCTTTCCTTTATATACCATAATTTTTGTTTTATCTATAAGGTAATTTTAACGCCCATTCTTTCCAAGCTTGTATTCAGTTTGTTCAGGATTCTTCGCAAGTCTTCGATTGATTCTGCCATAATAACCTTATCATCTGCGAACGCTACCCACGCACTCTTAGACACTTGTCCATGAATAATAAAAAATAGCCATAATGACATAACGCTACTTTGTGTAACACCTTGCATAATATCGAATCAATCACTCAGTTTACCATTAACCCCTACACTCGCTTTGCTACCAGTACACTTTAAAAAATTTCTTGGGGAATTTTCCCCAAAATTATGTTGACGCTAATGTTCACACATTTTGGGGAATTTTCCCAAAGTTTAGTAGGGAAAATTCCCCAAACATCCGTGTGGAATATTAAACAAAAAGTGGTGAATTTTCTCCAATATTTGATGGGTAAAATTCTCCATGATATTGTGTAATAATAACTAAACTTTCGAGAATTTTCCCGAACTCTAAATAGGGAAAATTCCCCAAAATTTGTGGAATATTTCCTAATAGTTTGTGAAAATATTAATTATTTACGGAAATCTCCCTAAACGTTTTTGAAAAATTTGAAAGTGCTGAAATTTACGCAAAATTTAATGGGGAACATATCCTACGCTTAAAAATTCATGAATTTATATAGCTAAAATACTCCAAAATTTGTGGAATATTAATTTTTAAAAACAACTTTATCTCGACCGCAGCAATGGAAGAGCCCAGAACTGAAAAAAATGTTCTGTAAAACACTCGACAGGGCTGACAGCCCTGAATAGTATACTACTAGAATACTACTCTTCACTAAAGGTTTAGACTTTATTTACACATGTCAAACCTTTCAAATCAATTTAAAAATAAGCATTTATACAAATTTAGTCTCATGACTTCCAACGAGCACCTTTCACCTACATCTATATGTATCTTTTCCAATGTGGATTTTCTTAAAATTTCATACAAAGGTATTCATAAATGTTCCTAGAAAATCAGAATTTTCTGAAATATACTATAAAAAAATCACTTTGTCTTTTTGTACATTTTGATCATTTTTTTATAAAAACTTCATTTTTCATACCAAAATATTTACTTATTGATTATTTATCAAAAATGTTTGAGATGACTTTAACTTTAATAAATCATTTCTCCAAATAAATGAATAAAATTATTTAAAACATTGTGCTAGTTTATCGAATATTTTAGGGCAAAATAGCTTCCTGACCATACAGTAACACCCAAGCATATTTAGAAAATTTACCTGATTTACGCAGCAAATTGAACATTAGTTTCGGAACGTTTCCCTAAACTTAGTGAAAATCACTCAATTCCCCAAATTTTGGGAAATATTCCAAAACTTTCGTATAAATAATCCTAAGTTTAGGGAAATTTCCCCAAAAGTTGTAGGTATTATCTAAGGCCTAAATTTTAGGGAATTTTCCTCAACTTTTTAGTGAGTTATAAGAACTTTAAGGTAAAAGGGGGAGGGTCGGTAAGGCCGGTTTTTGGCCTAATTTATTTTTGGACCAAAAAATCTGAAAAAATCATGGTAGTATCTTATAAGTATCCCGAGTCGATTGCACGCTAAACGGACTACCCTCCACCCCCCAGCCACCCCCACCCCCCTACAAATATAGAAAACACCACTACCCACCAACTGTATTTTCGAGAGATTTGACACTCTTAAACATGTATTCTGAGGTTAGCTCGGGTTTACTATGGTTTTCGGAGTCGCCGAATACAAATCTGGCGTCCTTTGACTTTTATCGCGTCAGGTTCAAGGTCATTGGAAAGTCAAATCGAGAGAAAACGGTAAAAAAATCCAAAAAAACACGTTATGGGTTTTTGGAGTCGCTAATTACGAATCTGGCATCCGTTGAACTCTATCGCTTCAGGTTCAAGGTCATTTGAAGGTCATTTGAAGGTCAAATCGAGAAAAAATGGTAAAAAAATTTTAAAAAAATATGTTATAGGTTTTTGGGGTCGCTGATTATAAACCTGGTGTCCGCTGACCTTTATCGCGTCAGATTCAAGGTCATTTGAATGTCAAATCGATAACATATTTTTTCCAGCGTTTTCTCTCGATTTGACCTTCCCATGATCTTGAACCTGACGCGATAAAGGTCTGCGGACACCAGGTTCGTAATCAGCGACCCCAAAAACCTATAACATATTTTTTTTTTTTACCGTTTTTTCTCGATTTGACCTTCAAATGACCTTCAAATGACCTTGAACCTGAAGCAATAGAGTGCAATGGATGCCAGATTCGTAATTAGCGACTCCAAAAACCTATAACGTATTTTTTTGGATTTTTTTACCGTTTTCTCTCGATTTGACCTTCCAATGACCTTGA
>NC_046662.1:79395304-79416966 GCF_010883055.1 Belonocnema kinseyi | reverse complement strand
ATCGACTCGGGATACTTATAAGATACTAACATGATTTTTTCAGATTTTTTGGTCCAAAAATAAATTAGGCCAAAAACCGGCCTTACCGACCCTCCCCCTTTCCCCAAATTTTAGGGAAAATGATTTTTCCCAACGAAAACGTGGATTTTTTCTCAATAAATAATGAAGAAAATTCCCGAAATTTTTTACCGCGTATATGTTGCTTTTATGGCCTGTAGGAGTCATCCATTAACTCCGCGCTCTTTCAGGACTTCCCAAACTTTACTTTTATCCACCTTGTCAAATGTTTTTTCCAGGTCAAAGAATGCATAGAAAACTTTTTTGTCTACTCTCAAACTTTTTTCTGTGATCTGTCTTAAGCTAAACATTTGATCCGTAAATAACCTTCCTGCATAAATCCACTTTAGACTTCCCATAATAACTCTTCTCTCAATTGCATTACCTCACGAATAGGTATTTTTGAATATATTATACTAAACGGTACTTATTAAGCTGATCCCTCTGTGATTGTTGCAGTTGCTTTTATCTCTCTTTCATTTGTATATTGGTGCGATAATCGCTTTTTTCAGTTGTCTGGGATTTCTCCCATCTCGATACATAAATTTATCAATTCGCACAATCTGTGAGGTAAGTACTCGCCACTGTACTTAAGCATTTCAGTGTTTATACTGTCTACACCAGGAGCCCCACCACTATTTAAGTTCTTAGTTATATCCCTGACCTCTCTCCTGATCGCTAAGACCTGTGATGCTCAATAATTTTCGATACGCTTGTTACTGTTCATAATGGGCACATACGTCAGTCGCACTCCTAACAATGACATCCTCGATCATAGCCGATGCGCACTCTATATTATGATTGTATGTTAGTGCCTTCGAAGATTTCTCTTCTATCCGTTCGTTTATCTTATTATGAAAGTCTATTCGGACTTCTGGTTTCTTTAAATTCTCAATCTTAATTTGCGTTTGTTCTTGTTTTTTTTTGTTTCCTTTGTTCTCTATCCCTGACCTAAGTTTATTTTGGAGACCACAATATAGTAATCAGTATTGCATTCAGAACCCCTCATGATCCTGGTATCTTTGACTAGATCTCCTAGTCTTACATTAGCAACAACAAAGTAAATTATACTTTGGCTATTTCGTTTGCGCCAGATGTACATGTGAAACATTTCATGTTTAAGCCATGAATTTGTAATAAATAGGCCCTTTTATAATCACAAGCCAACTAATCTGCCTCTGATATAATTTGTTTTTTTGGATTCCCAAAATCACCTAGTACCCTTTCTCGAGCCTGATTTTTTGGTCCCCACCTATCCATTTATATCTCCTAGCAGAATTATTCTTTTCCTATGATCGCAAATACTCATTATATAATTTGAATTATCCTAGAGGGCGTACTTTACTCCTCTCGGATCACTATCGACTTGAGCGCAGCACGCTATAATAAATAATCTTGCGATTTCTACACTGTTAGAAATATCTTGAAAATTCAACCATTTTCCAACCATTTTTGTGGTTGAAATCTCGTTCATTTGCCAGAATGAAAAAAATTCATTCAACAGTAGTTGAAAATTCATTCGCACTATGCACAGAAGTATGCGCAACCATACACTGTTAGAAATATGTTGAAAATTCAACCACTTTTCAACTACTTTCGTGTTTCAAATCTCTTTCATTCAGAGAATTGAAATAAAATTCAATCAAATGTAGTTGAAAAATAATCAAGACGTATGCGCATATATACATGCGCCATGTACTTCCCCCGAAGCCAGGCCCAGATGTGACAAAGTCCGACGAGTCCTGGTTTGTATCGTGAGATCCATGAAATTAACAAAGAACATAATATAATATTTAGAAAATGTAGCAGCTTTAAAGAAGAAGAACCAAAGGTACGTTGAAATAATGTTATCACAATGAGAAAATTTCATTCATACTATCGGTACTAACTACTGTATGCTCTTTCAGGTTATGATTACAAACACGGAGAGCAAATTCATTATGGCAATATAATTCCAATGTACCTTTTGTTTTTTCTTCTTTACAGCAGCTTATTTTTCTAAATATTATATGTACTTTATTAATCTTATGGATCTTTCGAAGAAAACTTACGAAATAAATCATGATTCCTTATCAGAATTCTTGTGTAACAGTTAGTGCATTTCAAAGCACAATATTTCTAAGGAATCTTTATTGATTTCATTTCAGATTTTTGATTATCTAAAAATCCTGAATTAAACCTATTCATTTCCCTCCAAAATTTACGTGCTGCGAAATTCACTAACTGTGCCGAATAAATTTTTTTTCGCTTTACTGAAATTTCAATTACACGAGCTGATTTTTCATTCACACGTAGTTGAAATTTCAACAACCGTAATTGTATAAAACTTCAACCACATATGGTTGAAAATTCAACCAGATATTTCTAACAGTGTACTTTCATTCTTGCCTACAGCAATCTGGGAGATACAAAATCATAATCTCTGAGATGCTGTCTTGCTCTTTCATTCATAATCAAACTATTGAATGAATGTTAGTTCTGATGTATGGCTTCTTAGAGTTTTCTTTTAAGACTTAGTTTCTCATTTATTGCACTCTGACCTGATTCCGTCGCTTGGGGTCGGGTACAGTTGCAGGGTTAGTCGAGCGTCAGCCTCCGCGAGAGTAACTGCGTGTATTTAGGTTCACGTCTCATTTTTTCTATTTAATCTGTATTCAATCATTGTATTTTTTACTGAATTTTCAATATATAATTTTTACTCTGCAAATTGCTCATTGAGTTTTTCTCTGTTTACGCTTAAACCATTTAATTCACAATAGGTTATGGGCCCAGCAAGCTTCCACTGCGCCAGAGTATAAATTATCAAGCTACGCTATTTTGGTGGAAAAAAGTAAAAAAAGTGACTAAGTTTGTGTCAAGTTTTAAGAAAAGTGATACTGTGCAATAGTGTTCAAGTGCAAGTAACTCTAATATCTTTCACGATGTCGGATAAAGGAGATACTGTAGAGATCGTAAAACTAGATAGCGCAAATTTCACGATATGGAAATTTGGAATTACGATCGTGTTTAAATCTAAAAGACTGTACGGATACGTGAGCGGTACAGTAGCAAAAGCAGACGATGAAAATGTAAAGAAAATAGAAGAATGGGAAATACAAGCAAGCTCGGCGATGATGCTTCTTCTGGGTTCAATTGCAAAAAACCTTAACCACAATTTTATGAGCTGCACGACGCCAGTGTATTCGTTCCATGTGACCGATGGACAGTCGCTAGCTGTTCAACTCGAACGCTTTGAATGCATTTGTGCTAAGTTAGACGACGCGGGTGAAAAGCTAACTGATACCGGAAAAATGAATAAACTCCTGAATAGCTTGTGTGCAAAATTTTCTTATTTTCGCGTTGCATGGAAGAGTATTCCTGAAGCAGAAAGAAATATTGAAAATTTATTTTCGAGACTTATCCGAGAAGACATACGCCTGTCTGAGGACAAAGAAACGGCTACGCTAGCGCTTCTCGTACAAAAAACATCAATTCAACAAACATCCCCACCGAAAAAGAAGTATCCAAACTCGAATGGCTATCTAGTCAAAGTTGCAGATAATCGGATCATTGAGGCTTCGGGTATTGGTATAATTACGATCCATGTAGCCACTGAGGGGATCGTATATCAACGAGAGTGACATGATGTGCTCTATGTTCCTCAATTACGATGCAACCTTTCTATAGGATGTGTGAACCAGAAAGGCTATTCTTTTCATGTATACAAGGACAGATGTGAGGTTCGTGTAGGAAATGGCAAGCTAGCCTTAAAAAGAGTTCTACATAGACGGCTATTCAAATTGCTATTTGAAGTGAAAATGCCTACTGAGTGCAACGCGGCCCAAACAATAAATTGTGAAAAAGTTCGGCTCCGGTATGAGCGGATGGGTCACATAAATCTACAAGCAGTTAGGCGCACGCGTGAACAGCATGGAGTGAATGGAATTGCAGGCAGAAAATTTGTGGGAAAATTTTTTTGTGAGGGTTGTGCTTTGGGTAAGCAGTCTCGCAGACCTCACCCAAGCATTGAATTGCCTAGCAATTACGGCTCAGGAGAGAAAATCCACACAGCTGTTTACGGGCCTGTAAATATAATCTCACCGAGTGGTTCACGCTATTCCATTGTCTTGAAGGATGAGTGTACGAGTTTTAGGAAAGTTTTCTTCATGAATCATAATCAGAAGTAGTGAAGAGATTTAAGGGGTTGGAGGCATTTCTGCGCACTCAAATTGGTACCCCAATAAAAGTCCTACGATCGGATAATGGGACTGAGTATACCTGCGGAGAAGTTCAAGAATTCTTGAAGGAAAAAGGTATCGTTCATGAACGATCGTCGCCGTACATTCATGAACAGAATGGACGTGTCGAACGAGAGATTCGTGCACTCGTAGAAAGTGCGCGTTCCATGCTACATGCAAAGAAGATAAATAAAAACCTATGGACAGAAGCAATTAACACCGCGTGTTATATTTTGAATCGGTCCATACTTAAGCAAGCAGACGTATCCACACCATTCGAGAAGTGTTTCAGCGAGAACCCACAATACAACAGTTAAAGATATTCGGAACACAAGCCTACCTGAACGTGCCTAAAGAAAAGCGGCACAAGTTCGACCCAAAAAGCAAGCCCGTCATTTTTATAGGCTATGACGGTAAGTCAAGAAACTATAGGCTTTGGGATGATGCATCTTGGAAGGTGGCAATTAGCAATAACGTGGCCTTTGATGAGAGCACTACAGCAGCAAGTGCTATGTGCCATGCGGAATACCAGAAAATTCAAATTGAATTTGAACCAGAAAACGAAGAAAATCTAATCGCTCCGCCCGAACAGCACGATCTGGACGAGCCAGTCGAAAACCCAGCACAAGAAAATCGGGAGTTCGCCCCAGCTATCGATGCCGTTGCACCTGCAGCCACAGGCGAAAACTTGCCAGCAGAAGAAAACGTGCTACAGGTAGCTGTCAATGAAAATGCTCAATAAGGTAGACAGCTGCGTGATAAAAGACAATTGCAGCCACCTGAACTATATGGGGTAGTCATTGGTTTTTTAGCAAGCACAGTATATGCCACTAAATGGAAAAAGGCTATGGATGAGGAGATGCAAGCCATAATTGATAATAAAACATGGTCCCTGTGTGAATTTCCACAAGGAAGAAAAGCCATAGGGTGCAGATAGCTCTTCACAACGACTAGTAGCCAAGGGTTTTCGACAGCGCGAAGGTATAGATTGTTTTGATACTTTCGCACCCGTTGTACGCTATGAGTCAATAAGAATTCTCCTCGCAATAGTAGCAGCTGAAGATTATGAAATCATGAAGTTCGATGTCAAAACAGCATTCTTGTATAGAGATCTACTAGAGGAAATTTATTTAGTGCAGCCTCCTGGTTTCATCAATAAGAATCATCCGGATGCAGTTTTGAAACTAAATCGAAACCCATACGGGCTGAAACAATCACCAAATGCTGAAACGAGAAATTCACGAAGTTCACCTTGTGAATGTCGCCAGTGGTAAGTGCGTGTTTGTTGTTGAAGTGTAAAAATACAAAGTGTATTTCAACGTGTATGTGGATGATGGTTTGATTATAAGCGAAAGTATGAAGGCGATATAATGCGTGTTGAAATACTTGAAATGTACGTTTAATATTACAATAGATCACGCCGATGAGTTTCTCAGCTTTGAGATTAAACGTGACCGTGAAAAACGACTGTTAAAAATTTGTCAATCTGGTATATAAGTAAAGTTTTGAAAACTTTTAATATGTAAGACGCGCTACTATATCGCGCTATTACACGGTGTGAAAGAGGCTGTTTAGTTGCGCCGCTTATTAAATGAATTCGATGTGCAATGTAAAATCATACCCATATTTGTTGAAAAACAAGTTTCTATAACAATTTCTAGCAACACAATCGATCATAAAAGGTCGACGCTGCCGATCGCGGTGAAGTAAAAATTAAGTATGTTCCATCGAAAGAGCAATTAGCTGACACGTTTACAAAGCCTCTCACAAAACAACATTCTGCATTCCTGAGAGAGAAACTAAATGTAGTTGAACATTAAAACTAAGTGGGAGTATTTATTTAATGCTAGTTTTGATGTATGCCTTCTTAGAGTTTTCTTCTAAGACTTATATCTCATTTATTGCACTCTGAACTAAGGCCATCACTTGGGGTCGGGTACAGTTGCAGGGTTAGTCGAGCGTCAGCCTTTACGAGAGTAACTGCGTGTACTTGGGTTGACGTCTTATTTTTCCTATTTAATCTGTATTCAATCATTAAGTTTTTCTCTGTTTACGCTTAAACAATTTAATTCTCATTAAAAACCTACACCTTGCCTACCACATGTTTCATTAGGTATCTACTCCTTACCATATTTCCAATCCACCTTTCAACAACCCATTTTCTATGTTTCTACTCTCACATCCCTTTTTTTTGTTTCAGGTACACATTAAATGTGTGCAAAGAAAATGTTCTACGAATATCAAGTAGTGTGGATGGGACTAGCCTAGGCGAACATTCGGTATTCGTGCTCTCCACTACTAGGTGAGCTTCCAAAGCGACAAGTTAGGCGAATATAGGTGAGCAAGTGAAATTTTTTAGGGCATCCACACATTCGGGGGTATTCGGCGAATATTTTTGCTTTGAGTAAGTACATATTACTATTTATATCGGTTATTTATTTAGAAATAAATAATGCTGAATTGTTATAGTAGCTTTTCTTTTGAAAAATTAATTTTGTCAGAATGTTGAAAAAGATTAAAAAATAAATAAATCTTAATGAAGTAAAGAAATTGAATAGTTATTACTTTACAACTAATTTGAGTCAGTTTAAGAAAGAAGTCTAACAAATCTGCCAAGAGATCTGTGTCACTGTGCCTATAAACAATGCGGATAATGTTTAACTAATGTTTATGTAATCATAATGTGTATTTTCTTTCGGTATATTTTGTGAGAAAATTTCACTTACCTGTCTCTGCTTTGGTGAAGTGATACCATTCATCATCTTCTTTTCTTAGCCTTCTTTTTCTGCAACAATTCGTAGCCATTGCTTAAAACTAAAAATGCAGCCGCATTAGCCACAATTTCTGAATTTTAAATTTCCGAATTATTTTCCATGGTGCTTCCTACTCTCGACTACTGCTGACGATGGCCGAAATAAAAATGTTCGAATGTGTGTATCAGGTTTTACCTTAAGATCATTCATCCCTCTAGCATTCCTAAAACACATTCTCCATTCATCGCCCGAAACTTGATCTTAACATTTACCGTGTGCATGCCCTTAGACAATTAAAGTTCCAGATTATAATTAAGGTATGTACTTCTAAACTAGCCTGTGCCAAATTTCGAAAATATATTCTGATCCTTTAAGCCCTCCCAAATCATGACAGAATCGAGAAAATATTTGTTGATGGAAGCAAGGAACAGCTAAAGCTTAAAACTGATACTAACAATTATGCAAAATTCGCTTTATATTAATAAACGCCAGGCGTATTAATACGATATTTATTGGAAAAAATCAGGCAGCTTCATTCTCGATAACAAGTATGATTTGGTTATCTGAAATTTCATTTTGTTAAAGGTCTGTTAACTTTAATGAGTACATTCTAATCACGTGACTCGCTCTCTGCGCTTGATTAAAAAGTTTTAAAAAAGCGCGTAATTTTCGGTATTATTTTAAATTATATTATATGAAATGCATGTGTTAATAATATATATATATCACATAAGAATTGTTGAGAGAAATATATATTTGTTAAAATTTTCATATAGAAAAAAATCGAATTTGAAAATTTCTAAGGAATCTTTTTTTATTTTTAAAGTTTAAATTTTAGTAAAAACTTGTTCTGAAATCACCTTCAGGTCTTTGCAAACTAATTGGGAATTTTGTGAAATTAATTCGAGATGAAATCGAAAGCAAACCAAATGCGTATTTTGAACCCAAATGTGGTCCATTCGTTCGAAGATCAACGTAAAACCATTTCTGAAATATATATAATAAATATAAAATCTATTCTTTATAGATAATAGTACCATCAATCGCGCCATGCGTGCGTGTAGTTTCTCACTTTGAGGGGCAACATAATATTGAATACAAAATAAATATTTCGCATACATTTATATTTTATATGTACATTTATTAGATACTATATTGCATTACATACCTAAGCAGTTGGGAAACTTTGAGTTTAGAATTGGAGGTTTTAATAAACTACTTTGAATAACTTTTTTAGAATAAATAATCAATTAAACTGCAAGGTTGTGTCTTACAAACAAAAATTTTAATATATCACTAAAATAATACTGATACATTCAATTAAAAACACGGCGAAAGTGACCGTCTTTGGTTTTTAATAGTATCCAAGCTGATCGTGCCGACAATTTCCGAGGGTAGTGTATGTCGTGTAACAAATTATGTCAACGTAGACTTACAGCTTTAACAATGAATTCCAGCAAAACAGATTTGTGTGATACAACGTTATCTCTGCCGAGACTTCATTAATGAACAATTTTTTTTAACATTTCGAACATCTCATTTGAATCAAATATAACTTTTGTTGCTCTTTTCAAGTTTTTCTTAGAATAAACTGATTTTAAACAAACGAATTTTTAACTAATAATTTCTTTACGAAATAGATATATTTGCAAACGTATGTCTTAAAAACTATTTCTCGAAAAAATTGTAATTTCCACATTCTCTTTACTAGTTGTTGTTAAAAAATTGATATCTTAAACGTAGTTTCCTGTGAGACATATCCATTGAAACAAAATATTAAGAAAAGTTTTCATTCGATCGGAATACACTGCAACCTGGATTTGGGCAACGTTTCGGACATGACCCGCAGTAGCCTTCAATTCCGAACGCAAACAGACAGGGTCACATTAATCATTTCTGTTGTATTAAGACGCATGGTGCAACCTGATGCAACTAATGCAATGAGTTTGAAGCCCTAATGCTGGTTATCACGCTTGATTGGACAGGGCCCCTCTCGGTCCCACGGTTCCTCGTCTAGGAAGATGCAAATCCAGTTTACAAAAATATAGGTTTCAGTGTATTTCCTTTTCCTTTTAAAGGATCTATACTGGAAATAGATAATGTAACAGCTTTATTTGTGGGTGATTCTAAGGTAACCTATTTAGATTATTACATTTTCCAAATAGAAAAAGAAACAATCAAACCAAAATTTTAATCCATTTCTAAAATTGAGAATATTTAATGGATTCTTTTTAGAAAAATTTAAATAAAAAGATTTTTTTTAATTGTGTTAAAAATATTAAGACTAAATTAAAAAATACTCAAAATATATATAAGTAAACCGTGCAGTTAACTATCAATCTCCTTCATGCTTATTTTGCATAAAATTATTAACGAGATAATAAATTTCTTTTTGACCCTTCAATAAATCAACAATTTTACTTTTTTTCGAGCCATAGTTTTTGAGATACGACATTGAAAAATGTTAATTTATAAAAAAATTGAGTATTTACCATGATGCAATTTGATAATGGTTCGTCTCATACATAAAAAGTGTATTTTTAACCTTTTAAGCCTTGAAACTATAAATACGAAACGGAAGGAAAAAGAATCCACACATGTAGTAAAATCAAACATATTTATCTCAGTACTCACCGAGACAGCCGACCCAAGCAGTGTCCTTTTACAATTCTACTTAAAGAAAATTCAACAAAATGTTGTGATTCATCTTCATTTGTGCCTTGGAACCAAATAGACGAGTGTAGGAAATAAAGTATTTCCTAGGAGTAACAATATTAAATAATAATTCTGCAAAATTCTTGCAAAACTTGGTAAATTTGAACATGTGTATATTATTCTACTCTGCCAACAAAATCAGGATAAAGATTAAATAATTATGCTATGATTAACTCTCAGGATTAAGAAAACATTATATAACTCAATGTTAAACTACGTCGGTTTTATATTATCAAGTGAAATTCTATTTTGACAAACCGAACATCAATTTATTTTCAGAAGCCGATTAGATATCGAGAGTCAGTCACATAATGAACTGTGCATTGTACAATTTATGTGGAAATTCAATCATTTAAAATAATTAATTAAATTGTTTATTTTGAAATTCATTATTATCCAGTAATTGATTACTAATTAATTATTAATTTGTATAATATTAATTAATTGCAATTAACATTTAAAAAGTTATGGAAATAATAAAGCCTGTTTTTATTTTTAGTGACTTGAATTGAGTAAGATCATAACTCAGAAACAAAGAACCAGAATACGAGTCGGAAAAACACTCCTTGACTGTCCGCAGAAATTTGCAGAGGAAAATTTGTGTGAGTAAAGTCATGTGAATATACAGAAACTTAAGTTTAATATACCAGCATGTTGTGGAATGATCATACATGCTTAGTAAAGTCGGTAAAACAGAGTGAGTCAAAAAACCAAGTTCTTTGATGCCTTCAAATCTTGTAAAATATTTAAAACCAATTATTTGCTCAATTGAACGTTTTCACTTAAAAATCATTGAAATGTATGTTTAACATCAAGAAAATGTCACTTTCAACTATTGATCATTGAAAATTATTGCCAAAATTATTTTTAGTTTGTGTAAAGTGCAATTTTCAGATAATTTCACACTGCACATGCCACCGTCGGTAATCAGATTGATTACCATTGACTGGTTTATTTAAAATGATTAAATGCGCAAATAAATTGTTTAAAACAAATAATAATTATAATACGCAGAAATATTTGTGTATTAGGGAATATCTGAATCATTTTGTTTAGAAAGATACACAAAAATTGTTCAAATAATTTCCCTATTTCTTTAAAAATATATATTATATATTATATTGTGTTTTTGAAATTGAAGGTCAAAGCATCAACAGCTGTAATTTGTTTTACATTTTTTTGGTTTATATGGTTCTAAGAAAATTTGTAAATTTAATTTTTACGATTAAAGATAGATAGATCTTTTTTAAATGCACATTTTTTGTCCATTCATCTTATTTCGCACTCTGCCCTGTTATTCGAAACATTGCATTTTTTATTCTTAATGTTATTTTTCACGATTAAAACAAAAATTACGTATCCCATCAAAAAATTATTAAAGCAAATCTTCAGTTATTTTAGGCTGACCAAATTTTGTCTAGTTATATTTTTTAGCTTTTGTATTTTGTCTATGAATTAAATTTTTTATTTTTAATGGTATTTTTACGAATAAAACAAGAACTACGCGGCATATCAAAAGGTGACCAATGAATTTGCAGATCTTTTTTTAAAGCACAATTTTTATTGCTTTATCTTGTTTCGTATCTTCTATAGTTCGATAACAAAATGGAAGTTTCGATTTTTCATTCTTTTTTTTGCGATGAAAATTTGAATTTTTGATTTCTCAAGAAAATTCAAAAATGTATTACGGCAATATTGTCTAGGGTGTTCAAAGAGCAACGTTTTTCTCCTCTTGACTTTTTTTTTTATATTTTACATTGTTCGGCTTAAAATTTTAATTTTCGTGTTTTTTTTCTTCAAATTTTGTAAATGCTATAATTCGGATGATATGTTTTTGATCTAAAAAAATCATTTGATTGATTCAGTTGCCCAATGCTCAGCGTATTTTTATTACGTCTATTTGAATCTGTTTTTCATGACAAAAATGTTGTTGACGTTGTTAACCGATCTGTCAAAGGTTTTTAAAAGTATTTGAAAAACAGAATCTGCTGGAAAAAATATTATATTTCTTTCATCCGAAAACTCTTTTTTAGTGAAGTTAAGCGTTTTTGGCGCTGATAATGATGCTGCTTCTTACTCTTTCTGACCTATTTTGAATGAATCACAGGTACGCGTCATTCGATTATATTTCTTGAATAATAATTTATAGTTTATATTTATCATACATATTTATATAAATATAAATTATATATATGTATATATATATTACATAAATATAAATTATATATATGTATATATATATATTACATATATATTAATTACATTTCATAAAATTTGAAATATTTGGTAACGTTTTACATTATTCAGATACACGCCTCTGGTGATGCCAAATTTCGGAATTCAGCTTCAGTAACTACCAACCTCGTTCCATAGTAGTAATTCGTTAAATTGTTTAATATTTTAATCATTTGAATTGTGTATTTACAGATAATTGATAATATATTTTCAAACAGATCTTTCTCCTAATAAATATAAAACGAACAAAATTCATCTAAAAGTCACGAACAAACAATCAAAGCTAAGAAATAAATGGCAAAAGAAGGAGGAGGAAATGAAATCATTGCAGTATTTATATAAAAAAAAAAACAATTGGCAGAGATCTAAATGGCGTAACTAAGCAGTTTATAAATTTCTAATTAAGAAATATTACAAGAACATCAACTAAAAGAAAGTGGAAGGTCGACGACAAAGCTTTTTTTCTTGCTTGTTACAAACGTAGCCCGAAAATTTACGCTTACTTGAGATCTCATTTTATATTACCAAGCGCTTATTTATCAAACGGCAATTGATAAAATTGATCAAAAGTTTAAAAATATCTTTTATTACGGGTATCAATCATATCAGATAACTTAAAGCGCAAGGTATCGAAAGTGCGGAAAAGGGATCGTTGTTGATCATGACTTTTCGATGAGATTAGCGTTTATTCAAATTTACATTATGACTCGTGTAATCAAAAACTAGTTAGATGTAAATATTTAGGCCACTTAGGTCGTTCCTTTCTAAGAGCAAATCATGCACTTGTTTTTATGGTTAGAAGTTGCGCACGTGCATGGAAATAAGCTCCAGTCTATTATTTTACAGTTGGTACACCCAAAAAAACGATATTCTAATATTAAGAGCATCATATTCTTACAGGCATATTCTAACCAAAGGGAGCAAATATTCTTAATATGAGAATATTATTGGGGAGAATAAATGCACAAAGGAAAATGCGCCTTGCTCAGTTCAATATATTTATTTTAACGTTTCGTGCCACGTGCTTTCAGACCAGTTTCTGTTTCTTTGTAATTTTGGGCATTTATCGTTCACTGTTAAGAAAAGTGGTAAGTACCACATACAAATAATCAAATATCTTTTATCAAAATGTGTCAAAATGTGGTTAGTACATTCTAATTTTCAACTTGAAAAATAGTTTTTAACCTATACATTTTTTACTTACTCGATTTAATAGTATACTTACTTCTGGCTTTGATATTCACAATTTATATACTTTGCAATTAAAGATTTTGCAAAGCAATATTTACATACATTTATCATGTATTTATTTCGCGCAATCACACCGAGACCTAATTTCTATAGTCTAAGATTAACTATACCTTATTATCATATAGACAAGAATAATTTAAAAAGAATATATATTCTTAAGGTAAGAGGGCCTCCATCTTACATCAGGAATATATTCTTGGCGCTTATTTAAGTTGCAATTATTCATCAACTTAGTGGGAAATTCTTAAAATTAGATCGCGCTTTTAGTGTACTATTTCCACGAAAGCTTAAAAAATCTCATTTTCACAGAAAAAAGATAAGAATAAAATTTGTTGCAGGAAATTTTTTAGAGTGATAAAGTTTTGTTTAGCCAACTTCGCGTCTTTCAAAAGCATGTGTTGGACATGGAAAAACAAAAGAAGGTTTAACCGATATTTGTGTAAAGTTTATCCTGTAAAGTTAATTTTTGTTGCAGAGAATCTTTCGTCGGGAATCGATGTAAAGTTTATCTTCTGTTTTTTCTGTGTTGACATCAATTTATCAGGTGTAAAGTATTAAATTAAACGGGGTTTCCACAGTTTGTAATCAAGGTGCTACTAACTACAAGAGTTGTTACTCAACCGTGTGCTAAAACTAATCAAACAGTGGATCAGTTTTACTTTATTGTAAACGATTAGCATGTGGCAGTATTATACGATGTTCCTCGTTTACTGAAACATACTAGAAATGCATTATTGACAATTAAAAAGCTTTTAAGTTAAATCAGAAAAATATGTTGATTATTTAAAAAATCAAAACCAGAATACTCAAAGAAAGGTGGCCGGTACTATGAGATGTAAGTAAAAGTGACAGCTGCACACTTTTGGATAAAATAATAGATCTATGAATGGATCAACTTAATGTAGCACTGACGATAAACCAGAAAAATGTGGTGAGAGCAAACACATAACCCGACTTGTCGTTATGGGATCAGTTAATAAATAAAATACCGAAATAGAATCTTGCCGATACAAGCATGATGAAAAAACCGATACTTATGCGTGGGAAGAGGTCACAAAAGCTTTTTAATTTTCAGATAGGGAAAATTAAAAGAGGCAGGATTATTTTATTTAAATTTCCATTCTTTTAATCATGATTCATTAGAAAAATTATTCTGCAATATTAGACAACACGGCATTTTGAAATCAATCCTACTTGTTTGCAATATACGGATGTATTAAAAACAGCTCCTACCAACAGCATATCGCAGCCTACGAGCAGAAAAAATCAATTGTGAAGATGATAAATGTAATCCAGTGGATCATTTACGTGAATTTCTGAAAAATGATTACGATACAAATCACTCTTTATCGAAGGCAGATGCTTCGCTTACTGAAGAAAACAACTATTCGGATCAGAAATTGATCATTCATCTTTTGGCTATAGTCACTTTAATGATCAATCGGCGCAAACTTACGCCATTGATTCGTTCAAGTTAATGATACAAAAAATGTATCATTTTCTGCGGAAATTTCTGAAGGGAAATGGGCACAATTTCCCTTTACAGAACATTATTCTACAATGGTTTCAAAACAACTGTTCTGCCTGTTGAATTTTTTGTAGATATCAAACTTGCGAGAAACTGATTGCAGAAGAATATTTCCACATAATAATAAACAAATTGGTGAAAAAAAAATAAATCGATTCACGTACCTGTTCGAATTCTTGAGGAACCTGGATTTCCTGAGATACCTGACACCCCACAGATAAAATTAAGAACAAAATTTCTTGCAGGAAATTTTTTAGAGCAATAAAGTTTTGTTTAGCCAACTTCGCGTCTTCCAAAAAACATGTGTTTGTCATGGAAAAACAAGAGAAAGTTTAACCGATATTCGTGTAAAGTTTATCCTGTGAAGTTAATTTTTCTTGCAGAGAATCTTTCGTCGGAAATCGATGTAAAGTTTATCTTCTGTTTTTTCTGTGCCCAAGATGTTCAACTTCTAGCTTTTCATTCAGAAATTTCCACGGACCGTAAAAAGAAAATGAAGAAATTTATTGAATCCAAAATTAATTAATTATTATCAATTCTGTATGTCAATTCAGACTTTGAAATTCATTTAGAACTAAGGATACTTTAGAATATTATTTATCCAATGTTATTTTGATTCTTTTCTTTCAGCATTCATCGTAGAAGAAACTGCAGTTTTTTTATTCAATTCAAATTCCCCATAGCTCATTTTATTCGTCTAAACATAATTTCTGTGAACTCTATTTGGCCTTATTCCATTACGATTTTGTATCTTCAATTTATATGGATTATAAAGTTATTCTAATGAATAAATATTTTCTGGAACCGCCACCAAGTTATCTTTATATTAATTTTTACGATATTTAAACACTAATTATTCCTATACTTCTTTTAATAGTCCTTATTTTCTTCAAAAATTTTAATTGCAGCTTTCTTCTACAACGAAAATACAGACACAAAAGACCAAGTATATATTTTAAACAAGAAATTTAACTGGAACAATCGAGATGCTGAACACTCAGACATCAGAAAGTCAACCTAAAAACGACTGTCACCGGAATAACGAACATTTCGTAGAGACTTCCCTTCCACTAGCTCCAGATTTCTTGTGACTTACCACGAGACTCCCTCGTAAAGTTAATCGCGCAGTAATTCAAACAGATATCCCGACTGTTCCCGACAGAGTTATGAATCTTTCCAACCGGGATTTTGCCGAACCGGCCGGCTGGAGCGAGACTTTTCGTGACGCACTGAGAATTACAGACTTACTGGGACTAATCAAGGAACATCACAATAGAATTAAGAGATTCCTACTGGCCTCCACAGGGTCTTTCGTAAGTTTAATGAATTGACTTATATTGAAACTCCAAAAAGAACATTTTAATCAATTTTTTGAAATATGCAACTATGAAACATGCAAAAATATTTAATATTTATATCTGTTACGTTATATGTGCCACAACAAAATATTTCGGAATTTAAATTTGTTTTATTATTTTTCAATACTTGTGTTACAATCGTGACAGATTATTTATAACAAAATAATGAAATAATAGGTAAACATTTTTTCACGAACACAAACTTCATTAAAATTTATTTTTTACTTCTTTTCATGAATTAGAATTTCTAAGGAAAACAAAAAATGTCACACATTTTGATTAGGAAAGAATTATAAAACTGTTATCTCAATACGTAACAATTTGACAAAACCGGGGGAAGGGTTCTACACATTTTTAAAACGAGATCTCTTCGAATTGTTTAAAATCTTTCAAATCCTTTGAAATTTATCAAATTCCTTCACAATCCTCGAAACTGTGGATATCCGTAGAAATCCCTTGAAAATAATTCAAATTTATTCACGTTATGCACGTCTATAACAATAAATTTGTAAACATTAATAGTTAGAAAGTTCTTTTAAATGAAATCTCCTTACATTCTTTGGAATATTTTAAGATAATTCTATATATTTAAAATCCTTCGAATTTTTCTACTTTCTCATATCTGTTAAAATTTGTAAAACATGAAGAAATGTATTAATATAAAAAAATTATTCCTTAGAGTTCTTTATAAATTCGATACAACTCCTTAAAATCTCTTGACATTTTTCGGAATCATGAAGATCCATTGATATATGAGAAATAATCCTAAATTCCATGAACCTACATTAGATTAAAATTATTTAATAAATTTCTCTGAGTAAACCATTCCAATAAAACGTAAGCACGCGAATCACATACTCAGGTCCTGGATTTCTATTTTTAAAAATTATAAATGTAACAATTTAAAAAAATCTTAATATCAAATATTTAAATAATAGGAGTTCTAAGAGTGTTTTAAATGAGTCAAATAATTAAAGAAATTATTAATTCTAGTTAAGCAGATATATTTTATTTTGAACTCTTAACTTTCGTAATTTTAATATTTTTATTAATGACAATATATCTTTTACATCACGTATATTAAAAAATTTCAAACAGTAATTTTTTCAAAATCTTGAATTAAAAATTGTTTATACTTGCCAAATTTACGCCCACAAGTGGTAATTCAGAAAATGTTGAATTTAACACATCCAGAAATTTTATAATATTAAGTATCTTCATTTAAGTAAGAGTAAGAAAAAGAGGTATGTTTAAAACTTGATACATTTCTTGCATTAATGATTATTAATGAATGAATGAAGGAATTAATTAATTATTTATCAAATAATAATTAATTCTATTAATTATTTATTTATAAATTCCATTAATTAATTCATTTATTCATTCATTAATTAATGAAATTTGTATTCAAACTTAGATTTGTCAAAATGTTAAAAGCTGGTTTTTTGTAGTATTTGAACATTTTTTGAATTATAGAACCTTCTAAACTTGTGTTGAATCTAAAAATGTAATTAAGATTAGTTGTGAATCTCATAATTGTTGTTTAAATTTTAGTATGATCCAAAAATGATTATTATCATGTGTCAAACATAAATAACAATCGCTATTCAATTCTAAACAGGGGAATCTTCAATGTGAGCAAACAGACTATTCGATTATAGTTAGTTTTAATTTTAAAAATATAATCAATCATCATAGATAATTCTATAAGTTTAAAAAAAGCTCTTGGTACTCGCAGTAGCATTTTATACTTTTGAAAAGAATAATTTTATGGACATAAAATGAACAATTGCATTTACGAACATCGTGTATTTATATAGAAAACGAGAAGAAGGCGAATTTGTAAAAAGGGCAAACACAAGAAAATAGAGCAGGGACTATGAATTCTGTGAATAATTTAAGATATTTGTATTATTTTTCTATAAATTCGAGAGACCAACTTTAAGTGAATTTTTAAATTCAAGTATTTCAAAGCCAAATCTTAAAGCATTTTTGGTTTAAATTTATATTTTTGAAAATAACACATACACATGGCTAGAATAAATTTTGAATACAAAAATATTTAGAACCACGTACAATAAAATGGACTTCTATTTCTAGAAAAGAATAATGGAATCCTATTTGGAACAAATTTGTGCTGCTTTATCCAGTGGAGCAACAACTGGAACAATTTTCACACACCTTCAACAAACACTTTTGACAGCTCAATGTGCATGAAACTCAGATGATTGATACCCACCAGACAGAACCTCAGATGTCCTTAATGAAAATCCCGAATTTGATTTGATAATAATAGGTGCTGGAACGGCAGGTTCAGCCTTAGCTAGTAGACTATCAAAAATTGAAAAATGGAACATTCTTTTGGTGGAGGAGGGAGAAAATCCTTCCCTGAGTAGCAAAATACCCGAACTTGCGTTCACTTTATATAGTTCTGACGAGGATCATTCTTACAAAACTGAGCCAAATGAAAATTATCACCTTGGACACAAAGAAAAAAGATGTCTTTGGACTAAGGGCAAAGCGCTTGGTGGAAGCTCGGCTATAAATTCAATGATACACGTTCGTGGAAATGACAGAGATTATAATCAGTGGGCTGAAATGGGAAATAAGGGTTGGAGCTTTGAAGAAGTTTTGCTCTATTTTAGAAAATCTGAGAGGTATAATCCGGAATTTGCTGTTCAAAATGGCAAACATTATTTTGGAACCGACAGTTCTTTGCATATTCGTAAATATAATTATTCTAATACATCTATGCCAGAAGTTGTCTTACAGGTTATAATATTTACTCTTACTCATGATTTATTTATACTTATTATATCAACCAAGGAACATTCAGAACATCGTTCTGAACTTACTGTTTTTTGCTCTATCAAAAATTAACAATTAAAGTTACTGAGATGTTTACTTCTTTAAAAAGAAACTAACACATCCAGAAAACATATTTTGATATCAAATAAGAAAATATTTTGATTGACAATAAGAAGGTTAATCAATGTGACTTTTTGTAAAAAAGCACTTTTTAGGATAACAGTAATGTTATGATTTAAATAATTAATAAGTTTTCTTTATATATAAACAACGTGAACAAATTTTTGAAAATTAACAAATTGCTATAAAGGTTCTTCAGTGGCTTATTTGACGCATCTCAAAGACGGTAGCAAATGCACCATACACTTTTATGTTCCGCATATTAAAAAAGTTGTCCTCATATAAAGAAGATAAATCATTTTTTTTTAATCACAAATCGGTATTGCTATATCATACAAGGTCATGAAAGGTTCGGCAATAAATCAGTTTTAATTCGTTTCGAAAGCACAAACAAATACCTCAGATACAGTGCTGTAGTATTCCTAATATCAGCAAAGTTTTTCTTATGTAAACAGAATAAAAAATTGTTTCGAACGCCATGAATGGAAACTAATAGATTATAAAAGTTTCAAAAATAAATAGATCGATGCGTATGGAAGACGCGAATAAATACACTAGATATAATATTGTTGTAATTCAAATATCAAAAACGTTTTTCTTATATTAGGAAGTTCACTTTTTTTCAAATATCTAAAAACCAAAAAAAGGAAACTTTACTGATTAAATTAAAGAATGATTATTTATCTTATTTTTTTATCTGTGGAATAAAGCTTATTATTGATTAAAATATAGAGTGAAACCCACTTTATTCTGCGATCTCTTCCAGATAATTTGATTTTTATTTCCATAGTTATATTTCTACAATGCGGTTACAACGCACACTGTTAAAAATGTTTGGAATTCTACAACACATCTACCAGAATTTTACAATACAAGCGTCAGGTAAAATTGCTAAAAGAATTCGAGGAATTCACTGAAATTAAGGAATTCAAGGAATTAATCCAATTTATGGAATTTACGGAATTCATGGAATTCAGGGAAATCACGGAATTCAAGGAATTCTCGAGATTGAGTGTGATAACGGAATTCGCAGAATTAATATCAATAAAAGAATTCTCGGAATTCATGTAACACTCGAAATTCGCGGAATTCATGCAATTCACAGAATTACAGGGATTCAAGGAAATCAAGGAATAAATGGAATTCAACGAATTCGTGAAACTCCGTGAATTCCATAAATTTCGTGAATTCCATGAATTGATTAAATTTCATTAACTCATTAAGTTTTATGAATGGCTAAAATTTCATGATTTCCATGAATTCCAGTATTTACTTAAATCTCATGAATCAGTTAGATTCCGTGAATTTCGTGAATGCCGTGAATTTCATGCATTCCGTGATTTCCATGAAGTCCATGTACTCTACGAATTTCATGAATTCCATGACTTCCGTGAATTTCTTGATTTTAATCAATTCTTTTGATTCCGTGAATTCTTTCAATTCATACATTACGTGAATTCCGTGAATTCAACGAATCTTTCTTTTACAATTTGTTTTTTGAGATCAGTTGAGATATTTAATCAGTAATTTATTTCATAATTTTTTACTTTAAAATTGTAAATATTAATGTGTTTTTTCAACTTAAATATGAGAAGTAACGTTGATGTCCTTTCTTCCTAATTTCATATATCCTCCCACAACGCCTGGTGAAGCGAGACCCCACTGTACGTTCAGAAAAATGTTTGGATTGCTGATTTAATTATTGTCCAAGGTTGGCAATCGGTATCTGAGACATGGGCTCAGAGAAGTAGGGTCTTCAACAGAAAATGGGCATACAAGCCTGTTGGGACCCAGTGGCACCTGGGAAATATTTTATATTCGTCATACTCAAGTAAATATTATATTTAATATTTCCTGTAATCTTAGCTTTCATTTCGAGTGAAATTTTGGTATGTACATATATATTAAAACTGAATATCACGCATTTCGCGAATTAAACTTTAAGCTGACTGTACATTCAGTTTGGTAAATGATTTTTGTTCAAATGATCGTCATTATGCGACAAATGACGCGTCATCAATAATTGTAGATATGAAGAATAAATTCAATGAGAAGCTAAAATGCTTCACATCATCACAAAACGAAAATCTCATTATGTCTAGCGATAATTACGATTAGATCATTGAACAAGTGGACGAACAGAAAGTTCAAAAGAAGTATTTTTTGGATTACAGGCGCATTAAACGCTAGAGTAAGATGTAACATGTCAGAAGAAGCGAAAACCTCCAAAGAAAGGTGTAGTCGTCAAGCCTCTATTATTAGAAGAAATCACTGCCCGAGGACAGGGGTATTTGATTTACATGCAGCTATCATCAGGAATGTCTTGGCTCAAAATGTAGCGACGGTATGTTAAGTTAGAAATGACACCATCTTGGCATGCAAAAATGAAACCCTCCGTACCAGACTTCAATCTAGGCGATTTAAGGAAAGCAAACTTTAGCTCACAAGACATTGACTGATCCTTCACATTTCTGTGAAATATACCGTGCATCCTCTTATCGAGGAGCTGTTCACGAAGGTTTTTCTCTTGTGCTTTCTTAATCCGGGCTTTCAGGAGTGAGTACTCGAGATGAATTAGATTTGATGCATTTTGCTCACCCCTAATACTGAAGTCAAGTCC
>NC_046662.1:79391596-79395204 GCF_010883055.1 Belonocnema kinseyi | reverse complement strand
GTTCTTAGGGTCCACGAGGCTTTTGCTGGATCGTCGTATTGATTCCTTTACAGACTGTAACCACCTATCTCACGGTTGTGAGACGTGGTCATGGCTGAAATTGTACCGCGATTTCGCTGGAAGCGGGTGCAATTTTTCAGATTAGCACCCGCTCCCGGCGAAATCCTGCTGTTGTCCTTATGACAAATTTATATATATATATATATATATATATACATACATATATACATACATATATGTGTATATACACACACACGCACATATATATATATATATTATCGCGTTTAAATTAGAATTGGCAAATATCTAGTCAGAAATTCAGTATGATCCACTGAGTAGGTTCTATGATTGCAATACGTTCAACTGAAATCAGTAAGAAGAGAAAAAAATGACGTAATAATAATATTAATAATAAATATTCTATTGATGTAGCGACTTGTAATATTTATTATTGTGATCATTACATAATTAAAAATAATACATTGTTTTATCAATTTTCGTTAACAAGCTCGAGTGGTCTTTTGATCAAAACAAAAAATGTATAAAAAAGGAATCCTGACAAATAAAAAAGTATTTTAAATTTATAGCCTTCTTAGATTAATCAAGAATGATAGTTTTGATGTAAAATGCAATGTAAAAAAGAATTTGAACTGCAAAAAGAATGTTTTCAAAAGGAAAATTGATTTCATTCTTTTCGGTATGGAAATAACCGCGTTCAGAACAGCATCTAAGAAGAAAGGTATGTTTGATCTAGAATTTTGATTAAAACTTTTATGAACGAAATTTCAATTGAAGATGTGATGATTGAATATTATGTTGGGTTCAAAAAACCAAACAATGAAAATCGAAATTAAAGCTATTTAGTAAAGTATAGTATATTAAAGCTTTAACGTCGTTTGCGAGGCACTAAATGACAGGCTGAGAATAAGAGCGGTGTATAATGAGTTGAAGAAGTGAAGCGGTTTAAGTTTTCGTGTCATCCCAAAAAAAACCTTGAAAAATGACGGGAGCGGAAACGGAATGAATGCGCGTCAGAGTAGAAGCGAATTGAAATTATTCCGCGGGGGAAAACGGCTTAGCTTAGGACTTCAACACACTTTAGTTCCCAATCTGAACTCAACCCGCTTTTACTCCCAGTCCCAAACTCAACACGTATTTGCTCGCGCAGTAGCACCGCAGCATTTTAAAATTTGATTGCCCGTGTTGATATTGTGATGTTGCAGTATTCATGTTCCGTTTCTGCCAGATTTCTATTATAAATATCTTCATCTTTGATTAAGGAATTTTAGTTCTTCGTTTTCATATTACATATTAACAACAAGGCTAAAGTTCTACATTTTTCTTCATTATATCACATAAAGTTAGATAGTTGAACGAACAATAATTAATACCATTGAGCTCATTATAATTTATTAATTGACAAAGTTTGCATAATACTATTATGTATTTGAAAAAACATTAGCTAGTTCGTACATTTTTTGTAGTCCAGAAATACTACATCAATGTATTGTAGAAGCTTTTAAATGTATCATTAGATATAATAACATCAATAATAATATTTTTAATGAGAAGAATTTCTGAAAATTAAACCAAGAGTCTATAACGACCAAATTTGGACAACCACCAAGGTGGTTAGGTGGTTTTTCAAATTTTATCGTTAGATTCTTGGTTTTATTTTCAGGAATCCTTTACATTATCTTGATTATTGAACGTTAAATCAGATTTTAAATTAGATTTTAATCTCATTTAAATTTCTTAAATTTTAATAATATTTTTGTAGTTAGAAGCCATCCATTTACCACGTGGACAATTTTTCACCACTTTTTGACCTCCCTCCCCCCTTCGTGGACAGCCGTGGAATTTGGACAAACCCCCTCCCACCCCTTGTACTTTGTCCATGTGGACATATTTTATAAAATTGTAGATATTATTAGTCTTCAAAATGTCCGAGAGCTCGCGACAATTCCATGGACGTCATTTTAGTACTCACTAAAATTTCAGATTCTTTTGTTTTTATGGTCAACAGTTCAGAATTTGTTGACTAACTAACAGCTGTTGGTGCATTTTGCAACAATTTGTCGTTGAACCGTCGAAAGTTCGAGTGAAAAAACGTAATTTTCGTACTCTTGAAACCCATTGGGAATGATTGTTCAGGGGAAAAAAATTACCAAGAAGTTTGAGTGGCAGCTCCTCAGTGGTGACAAAGTTGACTGGCAGGCTGTCAAAAATTACCAAAATTCGATTGAAGAAACGTCATTTTTGTACTCTTGAAACCCAGTGGGGATGATTCTTTAGGTGCGAACAACTACCAAGATGTTCGACCGGCACCTCCTGGGTGGTGCCAAAAAGTTGACTTCATGCCAAACATTCGAGAGACGAAAGGTCATTTTAGTACTCTTGAAACCTATTGGGAATGATTGTTTGGATGCTAAGAGCTAATAAAAAATTTGCCTGGCAGCTTCTCGGTGGTGCCAAATTTCACTGGCAGACTGTCAAACATGCCAAAAATTCAAGTGAAGAAACGCCATTTTAGTACTTTTGAAATCCATTGTTCCGAGCTGTGCATTTACGTAAAAAGTGAGATTTTTATAGTTTCTTTCTTTTATATACATATTAGTTTTAGAAAAATATCCTATATATGAAAATTTTAGTTAATAAAAAAGACAAAACTTACATTCGGTTGCTGATTAAAATGTCAGTCAACTTTGGCACTACACATGAGCTGCCAGTCAAATTCTTTATTAGTTTTTTGCACCAAAACAATCATCCTCAATAGGTTTAAAGAGTACTAAAATAACGTTTTTTCACTTGAATTTTCGACATGATAGACAGTCTGCTAGTCAAATTTGGCACCACTGAGGAACAGCCAATCAATTATTATCTTACTTTCTAGTACCTAAAGAATCATCTCCAATGTGTTTCAGGAGTACTAAAATGACTGTTCTAATTTTCATCCTATCATTTTTTATATGCTTGACAGTCTGCCATTCAACTTTGGCACCACCGAGAAGCTGCCAGTCAAATTTTACGTTAGTTTTCAGCATATAAACAATCATTCCCAATGGATTTCAAGAGAACTAAACTGAGGCTTCTTCCTTAGAATTTTTGGCATGTTTGACAGTCTACCAGTCAAATTTGGCACCACTCAGGAGTAGCCAGTCAATCTTCTTGTTAGTTGTTTTCTCCTAAACAATCATCCGCAATGGGTTTCAAGAGTACTAAAATAAAGGTTCTAATCGTCATCCTGTCATTTTTTTATATGTTTGACAGCCTGCCAGTCAAGCTTGGCACCACTCAAAAGCTGCCAGCTATAATTTTTGTTAATTTTTTGCACCTAAAAATGATCCGCAATGGGTTTTAACAGTATTGAAGTGACGTTTTTTCACTCGAATTTTTGACATTTTGGACAGCCTACCAGTCAACTTTGTCACCACTCAGGAACTGCCTGTCAAACTTCTTGGTAGTTGTTTACACCTAAAAAATCATCCCCAATGGGTTTCAAGAGCACAATATAAAAGTTCGAGTATACCTAGAGTATACCTCGTCACATTTCAGTATATTTTCCACAGATTTAGGGAAATGTGTATCCACGTTGATTCTAGCCCGAC
>NC_046662.1:79348153-79391496 GCF_010883055.1 Belonocnema kinseyi | reverse complement strand
TATATATTATAATTTATATTATAATCTAATATATATATATATATATTATCGTAATTATTATTAATTATTATAATTATTGATAATTATAATTAGACATGCTCTTAATATTTTCAAACATCGTATAAAATTAACTTATAACAGCGTCATCCCAACTGGAACTTGACTTTGTCGGTGGCTATGATGAAAAACCGGATTCACCGTAAAAAAAGTTTTTAAAAATTATTATAATAATTAATTTATACATGTTGTAACGCTCGTGTTTTGCCCTGCTCTAAAAGTTATCAAACCCGGATTTTCAATAGTGTTTGAATTTTTGGATTATGACGCTAAAGCATAGTGCACTGAAAAATCCGCAAGTGCTAAGAAATGAACCTGAGATCGCACGCACGCACTGATAAACTACAAGCCCATGGTAAAAAATGAGGTGGTCAAATGACCCAGCAAGACTTATGTTTAGACGGATGCTCCTATATCAAAAAGTAACTTTAAGCTCTATGTCGTCGGTTTTAAGCGGTACAGGTGAGCACAGGCAAAAATTAAATTTTACACGTGTAAGTGGTGAATTACGGTAATTTATTTTTGTACGGCTTTTTTCCTAGTGATAGATAAAAAAATGACCAAAAACCTAGTGCCGTACAAAACTAGTGGTATCGGAAGTTAAAACAAATTGTTCATGCTCCTACAATTTTTGAAGCAATACGGGTAGCTTATTTCCGTACGGCATTTGTGTAATTCGCTTTGTGTACTTATGCAGTTTCGTTATTCACCGTACATATTTGGAAGTTCAGAGGTTGAGAAACCAAGGCTTGTAACTCTTACCACTGATTAGTACAGGGGTTGGTCATTTAAAGCAACACAAAATTAATTGATTTTGAAAGTATTTTATAAACTGATGACATTTTTCAAAATGCAGTACCTCGATAAATCTCTCTATATATTTTTTTCTACGAAAATTACAATCATATTTCAAATTAATTTATTTAACTGAAAAATCTGACAAAAGTTTGAACGCTGACAATAATGATTTTTACTTTTTGGATATATTGTACATTATGTTCCATCTGAAATGAAATGTAATTAAATCTTACAATAAAAAATAAGTTAATACCGTATAGTAATTAAACACCATAAGGGACACCAGAAACGTTATCGACATTTTTATCAGCTGCAGAAAATGCTCCACACTAAAATATACGGCATCTTTTTTTCTTTATTTACTTACCTTTATTACATTTAAAACAGCGATAATATTTTTAAACATTCCTCCTCTTCTTAATCTAGGAGCATTTAACTAATCTTAAAATATATACAATTTAATATATTTTTCTTTTGTATCATTTATTATAAACGGCTATAAAGTACAACAATAATATTCACTGAAATTATATAAAAAAATAAGTTGCTGTTCATAAATTAATGATCTTACAGCTACAATAATTAAACAGACCCTTGCAATTCAGTTTATTATTTATTTGCACTTGCATTACCCATAATTTTTAGACGGCACAACGATCAAACATACTTTTAAGTATTACCTAATATTTTGAAAAAGATGACGTACATTTTGAAATGATCTTATACCATGCGAGTCTCAGGAAAGTGTTACAACCCAGCAACAAAACAACAAAACTGCATGAGTATAGTTAGAAACCTACGGTCAGTTTTGAGATATTAGCGGTGAAAATAAATCCTCCAAATTGCATCGATTTATCTGCAACCATCTTCAAGTCATCGGGTTAAAAATAAAGTATGACATCCACACATATATTACATAAAATTAATTTGGAAAATTATTTACAATATTGTATCCAACATTTTTTAATTGATTAACATTTACTTTGAAAATATAACCGATTTTCGACAAAGCTTCCTCTATGAGGAAGCGAAAGTAAAAAATTGGTATGCTTGCCTAAAAAATTATCAAAAAAAGTAAAATTTGTCCATTCACTGATGAAAATATTCTAATAACAGCCACTATTTTGACGAGACTGAAGATATCAAGATCCCAATTCACGACTGCTTGTCTTCACAAGCAGAACTGAATCGTAGAGCAGCGGTATTTGTTAATGATTTTTATTTTTTAAACCAGTTTCAAAAAGAAGATAAGCATACGTTATAACATTATGGTAAATGTTAAATAGACAAATAGAGGATACGAATCTTAATTAGCGCACTTAAAAAAAAGTAAGTTTAAAGCACAAATAATATAGAACGAAAATATTAATTTATTAGATTTTAGAAAACAGAAAGCCTGCGCCAAATTATACTTTACGTATCGGGTTCCACTATTATTCTTAAATATCGCAATTTGCGATATACTAAGAATTAAGTAAAGAACCTAATTTATATTTAAATTACATAGCTTATTTGTAATAAATAATAAATAAATTATAAATTTGTTTATGAATTTTTATTGTAAATAAATTTGCACCTATTTCGCCACCTGTTACAATTAAACCTCATGTCTCTATATGAATTTAAAAAAATTTAAATAAAGCTTTAAGAGACTTCTTTTTTAAATTGCCGTCGTATAAAAAACTTTATTTGGGACAAAAGAATCAGGTTCAGTAGGATTAAATTTGATTCAGGTGATAGTGTGATAAAGAGAAAATTTGAAATAAAAAACAAGTTAGGTATTCACTTTTTTTATCGCAGCATATTGATTGTATCTCTTATTATTGGTGGAAAAAAGGTCGCTATCATTTTTCATTGCTTTATTCAATTATTCTTGAAAAAAATGAGATGATTTCAGAAAATTCCAATTCGTAATTGTGTTATTTGGTCTTTTGATTTGAAGTTTTCCTATATAAGGCATCTTTTGTTGAATTTTTTTACGAATGCACGAAGATATTATGTGTTTCTTGTATACCCGGTATTTTTTGAAAAATTTTACATCTTTATTATTTTTAATAATAAATCACTATAGGTTAATGAAAAATCGGAGTAAAGCGTGAATGTGATATCGTTTCTTTTCTTTTTTTATGAAATACGAAAAACTGTCAACTCTTCGAAGTTAATGTGAGAGGTTCTGAACCTTCTTTTTAAATAAAACAGTAATTAGATCATAATAATTGTAAGATAAGCTTTTAATATACATGAACAATCTTGTAAAGTTTAGATTTAAATATTTTGTAGACGTATCACACTTACCCATAATGTTAGAAAATCTGAAAGTGTCGACACACAACCAAAAAAATATATATATTTAAAGACTTGAAATATCACTTATCAAAATCAAACTTTGTAATTTCGAATTACACTTACCTCTATCGATCCTAGTATTTATTTTCAGATAATTAGATACCTTAGTGTCTAAGTGAATCCACAGTTTGATACCTTAAATTTGACAGTTTGATAGATTTGAGAAAAAGGTATAAAAAAAACTTTGTGTAGCAGTTAACATTCAAGAAAAATGGGTAATTAGATAACTAATAGAAATTTGAATGGCCATGAATAGCAGGAATTCAAATCATACAAAACATTGTCAAGGCATAAGAAGTACAAACTCAAAAAATGTGATATCTAAAAGAATCTGATATTTACAATAACTTAATGTCACTTTTTTTCTTAATTCTAGAAAATAAACATGGAATACTGCTTGACACAAGCTTGTGCTGCAGTATTAAGTGGAGAAACAACCGGATTAATTTACACACATCTTTTGAAAACACTTTTAACAGCCGAATGTTGTTTAAACACGGGGAATTTGTACCCACCAGACAGAACTTCAGATGTCCTTAACCAAAATCCCGAATTTGACTTTATAATAATAGGTGCTGGAACGGCAGGCTCAGCTTTAGCGAGTAGACTATCAGAAATTAAAAAATGGAATATTCTTTTGGTAGAGGAGGGAGACAATCCTTCTTTAAGTAGCAGAATACCCGGACTTTGGAGAACTTTGTTACATTTTGAGGAGGATCACGCCTACTTAACCGAGCAAAATGAAAATTATTGCCTTGGACAAAAAACAAAAGATGTCTCTGGTCAAAAGGCAAAGCACTTGGTAGAAGCTCGGCTATGAATGCAATGTTATAAATTCGTGGAAATGACAGAGATTATGATCATTGGGCTGAAATGGGAAATAAGGGTTGGAGCTTTGATGAAGTTTTGCCCTATTTTCGAAAATCTGAGAGCTATAATCCGGAATTTGCTGCTAAAAATGGCAAACACTATTTTGGAACTGATGACCCTTTGCATATACGGAAATATAATTATTCAAGTACATCTATACAAGAAGTAGTTTTGCAGGTAATATCTCCCACCTATTATTAATTTCTACTGATGATAAAATTAAGAATAATATTTATCTTCAATTTTGAAGCTTCTAATAAGTAACTTAACTCTGACTGTAAGACATCGGGATGAATTTTCGATTTTCGTAAAATAATAAAAGTAGCTATTGCTTTTCATTAATTTTTAAAATAATTATCCCCACCTTGATAGAAATCTCTGATCAAAAGTTCTTTCAGAAGCTATCCAATATTTTCTATTTCTTTCTAAACCTTTTCGAAATCTGCAACCTATTCTTTCAGAAAATTCCGGTTAAAAAATCAGTATAAAATTAAAAGAAACAATGGTGATTATTTTATTTATAATTGATTTATTAGCAATTTGCACCAATGTAATTTTCTGGGTCAAAATTTCTGTTAGAAACAAAATAGATTAGAGTCGAAACGCTTAGGATACAGCTTGATATATCATTGCTTTATATCATTTATTTTAAAATATTTGACAATATTTGTCCGATAAAATAATTCCTGTGAATATTTAGTTAATTGAAGCGAAGAAAGATATAATGTAAATAACTAGAGAAACTCGTTAACTTTGAAAAATGATGATATATATCTTCTGTGCTTTTTCGTCTCGTCAATAAACCAGATGAGTGATTAAAACATGAAATGAAACCTTTTTTCTTCTGCAACTTTTTACAGAACATGAAATGTTTAGTTAGCTTTCCCTGATATTATAAATAAAAAAGTAAACTAATTCAATTTCAAATCAAAGAAAATTTCAACAAAAGCCCAGGCCATGGTGAAAGTAAAGAAATCCGCAAATTATAGTTTAATACAAAAATGTTAGGATCCAGACAAATGTAAAAGTTTGGAAAAATAGTACTGTTTTTCTAAGATTTTTGAATGTGGATTTTGTCAAAAACAACACTTTTTATAATTTTTATTTCTTTTTTAGAAATAGCTGGAAGTTTGGACAACATGCGAAAGGTGATCATTTTGTAATAGCTTTCATGCACCTTTTTTGTTTTTCCAAAACTTGATCTTTTTATTTTCAATGTTATTTGTTATGGTTTAAATAAAAAATATGCACCCTATCAAAAAATAATTAGTAACAAATTAGTAGATATTTTTTTACTGCAAAATTTTGTTCATTCATCTTTTTTCGTATTTGCTTAATTAACCGCAAAATGAAATGATTGATTTTTCATTAATTTTTGTGCAATCAAAATTCGATTTTTCAAGTAAATTTAAAACGATGTTGTCGTAATCATGTAGGCTTTAAAAAATCAGCTTTTTTCTCATCTTGACTTTTTTTCATTCCATGCGCTGCTTGGCTTACAATGTTGATTACAATGATTGATTGATTACAATGTTTCTTTTTTAAATTTGCAAATGCTTTAACTCTGATAATTTTCCTTTAATCAAAAATTCGTACGGATAAATTGTTCGACTTTCCTAGTACTACGAATAGCCATACATATAATTTTTTGATTAAAGAAAATAGTTTCAAGAATTTTTTTAAATGCTCTAACTGTTCTCACTAGTATGTGATTATAAGAAATTCCCCCAGCCTCAAAAATAGTTTTAACTGCATAAAACTTTACGGATGCCTTTTTTTATTTTAGCAAAAACTTTGTAAAAATATTAGAAAAAACAAAGATCCTCTTGAAAACCCCAACTTTTTTATTTTTTCCCATATTTGTTTAAAGTTTGTCCTTATAAAAGGAAGGTATCCTATAAATTGTATAGGGGCTTGACGATTTCTGAGACGGGAAACATTTTTTTTCTATTAATATAATTTTTTATTTTCTGCTCGTGAACTATGCAAAATATAACAAAAAAGGAAGAGATATGTTTTGTAGAACTTTTCAAGGCGTGGTAACTTTTATCTGAATTTTTTTCCTTTCGTTTTTCCGAAAAAATGCAACAATTCGTTATTTAAAAAAATTGTTTTTTAAATATTAAGAAATGTTTTACGAAGAACAAAACTCGCAAGATGGGTCCTTGGATGAGAGATTTACCATTTTTTAAAAATCTTCTGCAATACATTTTTTTTCGCGTTTTGTGTTAAAAAATAATCGACACGTATTTTTTTATTTCCATCTGATGCTCGAAAATCTTGAGATATGATTTTAAAATTTTGGCAATTGGGAAAAATAATTGTATTTCAATCGCTCATTGTGAAAGAAGTTTTGAAAAGAAACAATTATTCTTGTAGTGAAAACACCAACAAACTTTGCAAAATAGTATAACATACCTCCTGTTTTTTCATAACAATATAGTACATTTTTATAAACAATTTTATTTATTTTGAACTTGGAAGATTTTCTTCCGTTTTTTTCTCAAGATTCTTAAATATGCAGGAAGAGTTTTTAAATGTTCTACTATTTTGCAAAAGCTAGTGGGTGAATACGTATTTAGAGTACGAGAATATTTTTTTCTATTCAAAACTTCTTTTACAGTGAGCGATTGAAAACAAATGATTTTTCCCGATTACCAAATTTTGAAAAATTATATCTAGAAATTTTCGAGTATCATATTGAAGTAAAAAAATACGTGTCGATTAATTTCGAAGACAAAACACGAAAAAAAATGTTTAAAATGTTCAAGTAAGCTTTAAATGATTCTAACCAGTTTAAACAAAATTTAATAAACTATAAAATTCAAAATAATTCAACAGAAAAGAAACATTAGTAGTACGTGTAAAATAATTTTTATTTCTTAAAATAACTTTAGTTGATAAACACTTCTTAAAATCTCACAATAACCGTAGAATTGTTTTGAAAATTTTAGTATATTTAATTCGTTCAGTTTGAATTTTTGTAAATATTTTAATGCATATGAATAATCAATTTTCAGGTAAAAAAATTCAAAGCCCTAATTTTTTTACTGGAATCGGTGTAAAATGGCGAGAAAATATGATTTTGGAGGAAAAATCAATGTCTTCAGCCGTTAATTTAGCGCCATTTAGATTTCCTTGCTTCATTTGTATTTTAGAACGCATGTATTAAATATTACAGATCAAAATTTGTTATGATATAATTCTTCTATAATTTAGTTTAAATTGCCAGTTTTTGAGTTACCATTGTTCAGGATTCTGTGTTGACCTAATGAAAATTAATTTTTTTTTAAATGATTTTCAGCTTCCTAAATTAAAACTAAGTTATATTAATTACGACATGATATTAAAGTGTCTTTTTTTTCTTATATATTTATACCATGATATGCAGGCCGTTGTTATGTAATTGTGTAATATTAGTAATACAATTTAAAAAATACATTGTATGGGAGCTAGATCGTAGGAAACATGGTGACGCAAAAAAACTTGCAATAACTTTGCATTGATCTACCTCATAGAACCATTTGAAAATAAATTTCAGGCAGTTAGAGAAAATGGAATTCCAATTCTCGAAACTTTTAATGGAGGTGAATACATTGGTTAAAGAAAAGCTGACGGAACAATTGACAATAGATTACGACGAAGTGTGAGAGAAGCATGTATCTTTCTTTAGCAAAAAACAGGAACAATTTGTACGTTCTCAAATCCACAAAGGCAGAAAAAATACTAATATCAGGAAAAACAGCAATAGGTGCTCGTCTGAGATTGAAAAATGGCAAAACATTGGACGTAAAAGCTTCAAAAGAGGTGATTTTGTCAGCTGGTAGTATTGCAACTCCACAAATATTGATGCTTTCTGAAATTGGCCCACGAGATCATCTTGAGGACATTGGGATTGAAACTTTAGTTGATTTGCCAGTGAGAAAGCATTTAGAAGATCATATGATCAGTTATGGAGTGCCAATGACTTATGTCAATAAAACAGGTCCATCTGTGAAGCCTAACTGTATTTTGGACGAAGCTTATAAATTTTTAATTGACAGAAGTGGTGAGTTGAAGAAAATTTCCATTTCTTAAGTTGTTTATATTATTTTTAATGTAAATAAATGTTTAAAAATAATTTTTTAAAATAAAATCTTAGGTGCTTTATCATCGACTGGTGGATCTGATTTAATGAGTTTTTTAAACGTGCACGATCCAACATCAAAGTACCCAGATATGCAATTTCATCACTTTCATATTAAAAAGGGACAAAAATTCCACATGGAAATTATAATTAATGCGTTCCACATGTCAGATGAAATAGCTATTGAAACAAGAAAAATATTAGCAGTTCAAGATCTTGTTTACATATTACCAACACTTTTAAATCCCAAAAGTTTAGGAGAAGTAAAGTTGCGAAGTGCAGACCCGAAAAGAAAAAGTGAAAATAATTTCTAATCGATTTGCGCATCCTTACGACATGGAGACAATGGTCAAGTCGATTGAATTTTTACGTCGCTTATTGGAAACAGAAGCATTTAAAAAACATGGAATTAAATTAAATATTTTTAATATTCCTGGATGCAAACATACGAAACCTGATTCCAAAGAATATTGGGAATGCAATTTTCGTCATACTGAAAGCACACTTTATCATCCTGTCGGAACTACAAAAATGGGATCTAAAAATGATCCAGAAGCTATTGTGGATCCAAGACTTAAGGTTCATGGGGTTACAAAACTTACGGTTATTGATGCTTCAATGCTAGAAAAGAACGAGTTTTTAGAAAAAAAATTCGATTTATTATTATTATTATTATTATACCGTTAAGCCATTTCCCTTTTGGGGTAGGCGTGACTCCGTCGATGAGGAGGGGAGTAATGTAATTAAGGGGGTTTAGACTTTTCAGATGTATCTAGAATTCCCGTATTACTTATTTAGATAACATACAATATACTCAAGCTTATTAGTATTCAAAGTCTTTTGTTTTAGGCTTCATACATTATACTGACACTTTTTTTATTAAATTTTTGTCGCCATACTTTTCTGCCCTGGCATAATTCTCTAGCTTCTTCCACGTTCATGCATTTTTTCATGCAAGCTCTCGTGTTTCTGTGGCTTCTTATGTTTCGTCTTATTAGGGCCTCATTCACACATTCTAACGAATATGTCGGCGGTCTGCCTTTGGGCACGCTGTAATTTGCTTTACCTTGATATGGTTGTTTCTTTAGTTGTTTATCTTTCATTCTTTCAACATGCCTGAACCATCTTAACGGATTTCTTTTCCATCTGTCGATTAGTGTTTCTTCTGCACCACATTGTTTGAGGATTATCTCGTTACTCACTTTGCCCATCAGAGTTTTTCGGCAAATTATGCGCACGAATTTCATGTCAATCATGCTAATTTTACTCTTATCCTTTTCTTGATAGTTCCATGTCTCGATATCGTATAGCACAGTCGGTGCACATATAGAATTATGTATTGCCATTTTAGCTTTATTTAATATCATTTTACTTCTGATAATGGACCCGGCTATACCTATAATCTAGATGTCTTTGAAACAAAAAGAATACATAAGAGAGCAGAACGTAATGCAAAAAGAGGCAGACTTGAAAGGGGAGAGGGTGGGGAAAGCACATCTTTCTCTACGATTTATATGGATATAGATTGGGGGCCGTTCATTTTTCGGAACGGTAAAATTTCAGAATGGGTTATAATACATAATGGTAAAACTTAGGAATAGCAAGAAGTAGGAAAGAGCAATAAGTAGGGAATCCAAAACTCTGAAAGGTATTTCTTTGGAAACCAAAGAAGTGGAATGGGTGAAAATTCAGAAGCGTTAAAATTAGGAGGGTGAAAAATTAGGAATATGTAAATATACGGAGAGGGAAAATTCGGAATTATTAATAAATATACCTATTAGCAGGTGTGTAATTGTTTATTTATGGTAGCAAACAAATGCTTATCGCAGTGAATTTAAATATCATATAATAAATAAATGATATAATGATAGAAAATAATTATTTTTTCGTGAAAAATTTAAAATGATGGATATCCTAAATTTATTATGATATGCTATTTAAATTTACTGTGATAAATATTTGTATTCTACCATAAATAAATAAAAACTATTTACCTGCTAATAGCAACATTTATTTACTATTCCGAATTTATTAACGAGGAACATATGTTTGGTGGCCGAACCAGGTTCTAAATACGTAGGCCATGTCGTCACAGCATCGAGCCATGCCCAAGATGAGTGTGATTCTACTTATAATTACGTAACAACAGAACTGAATCGAGGCTTCGATGCAGTGGTAGTCGTGGGCTGTGACGGTACAAATAAGAATACGGGCTGGAAGGGAGGAATTATTCGTCTACTAGAGGAACGACTTGATCGTCCCTTGCAATGGGTTGTCTGTCTATTACATTTCAATGAGCTACCGTTCAGAATTCTTTTCGTATTTATTGACGGACCTACCTCTTGTCCGAACAAATACTCTAGGCCAATAGGAGGACAACTTCCAACTTGTGAGACCCTCGATGTTGTAAAGTTTAAACAAGTTGAGTGTGACTTACCTGAGATTGAGCCCAGTGATCTCAGCTTAGATCAAAGGTATCTTTATGAAATATCAGATCCCATACGGTTCTGAGCGTGCTCTCGTGAGCTGGCTCCCGGAAGATAGGCCCCATCAACATGGCTTGCTGGCTAACAATTGCAAATAGAATTCTGAGATTATACATATCAACAAAAAGACCCACAAACAAACTGCAAGTATTAGTTGAATACTTACAGTATACGTACCTCAGTGGTTCCACATCAGACGGGATAAGTCTATCGCTGATGTGAGTCGGCACCTCTTCCAAGCAATCAAATTGTAAAGGTTTCTTTCTCTGAAGTACCGAAATGTGGTAAACGCTTCCATTCAGACAAACGGCTTCTCTGCCATGCCAGAAAATATACTTCTTGGAATGGTAACCGACCCTAGGCTTACCGTTCGCCAAGACGCACTCACCAAAATCCTGGAAGCAAAACATAAGCAACAGGCAACTGTTAGATACAATATTGTGCCAAAAATTAATTTTAGAGCTAATGATTACATAGAAATGATTGATTGGGAACAGACAGATGTTTCACTTACCGTACCTCCAGTTTTAATTCCTATAACAGAGGATGAACTTACCGCTAAGCTATCTATGGCCGATGGTTTGGTACCAGGCTGGAACTTTACATTTTTCCCTTGCCAAACAGTAGCGGTGGAAAGAACTGTTAGACTGGTAACAGAAGTTTCCAGACAAGGCTCGAGACCGACAGATACGTGCCACACGTCTTTCTCGAAAGACTGTCAACTTATTTGACACTAAGAAAGACTTTGTGGGTGTAATTAACGACTCTGAGACTTAAATAAGCACGTTCTACATATGGTTGGTTGGTTGGGTAGGGCGTGCGTGGAGCCCGATGTGCAGCCACCTCCACGTAGTGGGCTCTGGGTCACTCGAAGTAGTAGAACTCAGTGAGCTAGGAGCTGCACAAGTATTTAAGCGTTTTACTCGAAAATACGCAATATGAGCCATTTCCCCCTCCATGAGGATTGGCATGGGGTGACTTTGGCGATTCGTTACGGACCTCTAAGTACCCTCTGATGACTTTTCATCGTAAAGTCACCCTTGGAAGGCATCGGTATCAATTTTAAGCCCATTTTTGCAAAACCTTAAATTTTAGTGCTTTTTAGTGAAATTTCGAGATTTCACTCTCAAAGAACAGACTGAAGATATTATCCGATTTCAAAATTTTAAAAGTGCGCTGAGTTTCGGATTGGATTGGGACACTTTTCCGCACCCAGGCGTTTCCTGGACGCACAATGTTGGTTTTTCGCTCCAGCCTATTGTAGGAGCCATCCATTGACTCCGCGCTTTTTTAGGAATTCTCAAAGTTTACCTTTATCCACCTTGTCAAATGCTTTTTCTAGGTCAAAAAATGCACAGAAAACTTTTTTTCCTACTCTCAAACTTTTTTTTCTTTGATCTGTCTTAAGCTATATATTCGATCTGTACATGGCCTTCCTGGCATAAATCCACTTTGGACTTCCCATATCATCTCTTCTGTTAATTACATTACTCTACGAATACGTATGTCTGAGTATATTTTACCTACGTTACTTATTAAGCTGATCCCTCTGTAACTATTGCAATTGCACAATCTATGAGGTAAGTACTCGCCAGCGTACTTAAGCATTTCAGCGTAAATACGGTCTACATCAGCAGCCCTACCACATTTAAGTTCTTAATTATATACCTGACTTCAGTTACATAGACTTTCTTAATTGAGTTTTCTAACGCATCGTGTTCTACGTCGCAATTGTGGTGTCCTATAGCTTCATCCGCAAATAATTCCATTAAAAAGTCTCAAAGTATCTAGTATCCCGTCTGTATCCTATAGCATTTCACCTTTGCTATTTTTCATGATGACAAACTCTGCACTTTTCCTACCCTTCATATTTTTGTAAAACTGTTTCTTGCTTCCTTTAAAGTCGTTTTGTATTTTCCTCTCTTCTTCTGTTTTGATGTTAATCTTTACTTTCCTTCACTAGTCGTTTAACTTTTCTCTTTTAGTCTCTGTAATAACTTTTCAGTTTATTTCTCTCCTCATCGCTAAGACATGTGATGTTCAATAATTTTCGATGCGCTTGTTACTGTTCATGGCCGGCTGCGAGGATTTCATCATTCCACCATGCATCACCAGACGTTATTCCTGCAACCGCAGTATCACATACTTCAGTCGCACTCCTAACTATGACATCCTCGATCATAGCCAATGTCTATATACAGTAATAAGTGTATATATAGAAATAAGTGTAAGTAATAAGGTCATGTGTTTATTCAAAAAACAAAAAAAGTAACTGCGAGATCCCGCAGTTAATTTGGTTGGCTGAACGTTTCGACTATTCGTCGATAGTCCTCATCAGTAAAACAATATTATTGAGATTATATATGACCTGTTTAAATAATTAGGTGACAGTAAATACAGAGTACTTCACTATGGGGATTTTATATAAATTGTTAAAGATCTCTGAAATGATTAATGTAATATTATATTGTTTTACCTTTAGTTGTAAAGTATAGAACTCAACAGATGGTAAAGTTGTAATATATAAAAAAACGTATTTTTGGTGTGACAATTTTATAATAATATTGAAACTGAACATTGGTTCTTTTGATTCCGTCTACCAGACGAACCCAAATAAAACCTTTTTTGATAATAAATCACAAGATGTGATTTTTGGTTCCGTTTTAGAATCGTCCTGCGGACGCAATGAAAACAGAACATTGTAATTCACAAAATCATATAAAAGATAACAGTAGTTTGGTTGATAAGATATCTAAATTCAAGATTCCAGAAGGATATGAATTTCTTAGTCTTGATGTTATTTCTCTTTTTACCAACATTCTACATGAACTTGTAATTGATGATGTTAAGATTAGATGGAATAACATCAAACTTCACACTAAATTACCATTTGAATTCAAGATTTTATCAAGATTTTTAAATTTTGTCGAGCAAATGCATACTGAGTGTTCCAAAACCAATATTACAAACAGATTTATGGACCCGACTCGAAATTTAGGCCCTACTTTGAAGCCGTAACTCCTAACTTAGTAGGAGCTAGAAGCTGTAAAGAAGATTATAAATAAGCAGCGATTTCAATGTAATTTAGACTCTACTTTGACGCTAAAAGTGTCCGAAATTGGCCGTTTTTCCATGTTTAGCGTCAAATTAGGGTCTCTATTTGAGATAAATTAGACCCTCTTATAAAGCTCAAACTATTACTGTAAGACTTCTGGTATCAAAGCAAGTTCTCTATAATCTCACATCAATATGGATAAATAAAAATAAGTTTTGTGATTTTTCAGAAAAAATAAAATAATATCCGTGATATAAGTATCAAGGATATTCGCAGTTATTTTTTAGGCATATTATTCATAAAATTTTTTGATTACGACGCTAAAGCATAGTGCACTGAAAAATCCGCAAGTACTAAGAAAAGAACCCTAGATCGCTCGCACGCACTAAGTATTTACCAAACGCCTAACGCCCTAACAGATTCAGCTAACGGAACCCGTTAGGATGTCTTCGATAAAAATAATTAGCACTTGTCCAATAATTGAAGGTCCAATATCTTTTTAAATCCAAAACAATTAATTGAGTGATTACTTTTTTTTAACTTTCTGTGTCGTTAAATATTTTAAACGAATTTTGAAGAGTTCAATATACATTGGTTCTATTTTTGAGAACTTTTCTACGTTATAAGCTTTAAAAGAACTTAAGGCTACATATTTGAATTCATTACTGATTTATTTATTAATTCAATCAATACAATGTCAAACTTGCTGATTTCAATAAAAATATATTTTGATCTCTTTATAAAGCAAAGATTTAAAAAACAGTCGTTTGTGTTAACAATAACAATACTGGTTTTATACCCAATTGTCTCATCGTCTTAAAATTCGAGATGAGTAGTCAATTATTTTTCATGCAATTGACTGCTCTTATTCTCCAATAAATATGAATAAAAAATTAAAACAGTTAACATTTTCTGACAAAATAAATGCTGTTTCCTCCTAAATCAAAAAAGATTTTTATTTAAATAAAAAACAGTTAAATACTTCAAAAAAACTTTAAAAAATAGTTGAATCCTCTAACCAAGAAAATGAGTTTTTAAACAAGAAGATTAATTTTCTGTAAAAAAAATCTAATTTTTAACAAAAAGCTTACATTTTCAAACAGAGAGGTGAATTTTGAACTAAAATGATCAATTTTCAGCCAAACAAGTGAATTTTTAACAAAGTAGTTTAACTTTTAACCTAGTACAGTAAAGTCTTTGCTATCTCAAGTCCCTCTCTATTTCAAGTCCTCCGTATACGGCTATTTCAAATTACACAGTTCCTTCACCTCCCACCACGGCCTCTGTACGCTCTTCTACGCTTCAGTATTTCTTACTTACCTGAAATTTTTGATATTATATTTCTTGAAACTGAAAGGTCTTTAATCGACAAAAAAAAGAAACATGACTGAGAAGATACACTCTACACTTGCAAAATGTTAATATTCAGACTTTTGTAACTTATCTGTACTTTTAGATAATTTTCTCCAAAACGTTGTATGCATTTCTGCCGTGATATTTAAGAAAATAGTATCTACAAAAACAGCAAACCGAGATAATCGAAGAAAACTGTTAAAATCATTATTCGTGTAGACCGCACATTTAAAATTAATTTTCAAACTTTTTTATCGTTCTGGGCTAATTTACAGGTGATCTTCTCATTTCTAAAAAAAATTTAATAAATTGTTAATTTATAATAAACAATGCAGATACTGCAAAATATGTAAACCGAAATTACGCAAAAACGGCGCGTCTGTAGAAACTGCTTATTATATTTCCATAATATTGTATAAATAATAATTGCAATTATTTACATCATTTCAAATATAAACAAATACAAATTATTTCAAAAAGTAGAAAACTTCATTGTGAAAAATTTTTTTCAAATTAAAAAAAAAAGAAGTTTTTTTTTGTACCTTTCTTCAGCAATCAACAACTGGGCCAAGTAAATATTTGGCTTCCTTTTCACAATTTTTATAATTATTTGTGTTCATTTAGCAATTTGTAATAATTTTATTTGTAGATACTGCATTTGCTAAGGTCCCATAATTTCAAGAAAGCAGTATCTTTGCACTGCTTTCTTGCGTAACATCACGTCCTCCGAGACCTGGTCGGTGTTAGGTAAAAACGCAGTGTCTGAAAGGTACTGCTTTCTTGCGTAATTTTGGGTGCCGTATTCGAGCCTCCGTGTTACAATTCTTGCAGTTACGGAAAATTTTGTGTAGATACTGTTTTCTTACCGAAAACGACTCGTCAGAATTAAAAAAATGCGGCTTTTTTGCAATAATTATTAAAAAATTATCTTTAATTTTATTTACAATTTTACAAAACAATTTTCATTAGCGGATGTATCTTTTTTTACCATTCCAACGATGTAAAAAACTCACTTTCGATTTTTTGTAGATACTGCTTTCTTAAATATCACTGCAGATTTGTAGTCCCATGTGGCAACCTTCCTAACAGCTGAAATTTTCACTTATTCTACCATTATACACTTGAGTATTTCAAAAATTTCTGAAACATTTTGTTTTACAGGATTTCACAAAATTTTAGGGCAAATTGAAATACTTTAAAAATTATTTAAAATTTTTTACGCTTGGAAAAGACTTAAAAATATTTTATAAATCTTAAAAAATAAAGGGTCACTTCAAATACTCCTAGGAATCTCAAGAATTTTTTTTGTTGTCTTGAAACCGTTCAAATTCTTTTTAAAAACTTTTGAATTTTATCCTGAAATCTTCAAGAGTCTAAATTTTTTAAACATTTTTTGAAAAAATATTTTATTTTTGATATATTGAAAGAATTTCTAAATATCTCTTAAAATTATTCGAATTTTTCCTAAAATTTTGAAAAATTAAAAAAATTGTCTTCAAGTCTTCTACACTCTCTTTTGATAATTTTGCAAATATTTGAAATGTTTTGAAATCTTTTTTAACTTTCAAAAGTCTTAAAAAGCTTCTAAATTTGTTAGAAATCTTCAAAACTGTATATTTTGCTCTAAATACAACATTTTTGTAACACTTAAAAACTTTCTTATCTGGTAAAATTGACAAGTTTTTCTTTGAAATTTTTTGCATTCTTTTTCGAAACTTTAGTAAATCATTTGAAATTGCTTTAAATACTTTCTTACATTTAATGAATAAAAATTAAGCAGATTTTATCTCGAATCTTAAGAAAAAATTTCATAATCTTCAAATCTTCAAAATACTTAAAGAAATCTTCAAAATTTTATTTCCATAGTTTCAAAAATGTACATTCTTTTGAAATTTTGTCAGTACCAGTAATTTTTTGGTACACATACCGACCATTTCTTTCTCGTTACCTACAGTTTATACATTTTATACACACAATTTCTTAATATTTATTAACTAAAAAATAAATATTATTAAGACATTTAGTAAAAACGTTAAGAACGAATATTGTTGCATTCATTATTAAAGAATCATCTACAATTTAAATTTTCTCCCTTAGAAATAAATTTTCGGAATTAAAATTCCTAATTTGGAAATTGCAGTTTACAAAACTATCGAAAATTTCAAAGAACAAAGTAAAAACAGCAGATTAAAGACATATTCACTTAGGATGCAACCAATAAGGAATTAATAAAGATGATTATAAGATTTTCGATACTTTCCCGAATAAAAATGCTTCGACTTGAGTTCGACTTGAATTGCCCCCAATCAAGGCATGCTGAAGTTGAAAAGGTCGACTTGAGCATGCCTCTGTTTTGAGACGGAGCCAGACTTCAATTTATGCCTTGGAGACAAGTTTCTATGTCTTGAAGACATAAATTTATCTCTTGAGGCAAATTTTTATGACTTCAACGTGAGCGGTTTATAACTTCGAGTGTATACCTGTACTAACAAACAGGGTCATTCTGACTGTCATAAAAGCTAATCTTTGTTATTGATTAAACAAATGTCGTATATTTTTAATAAATATATACGTTCAATCAACTCATTTACTGATTTTCATTAGTATTATACTTGTTTGACGATTATACCAAAAATGTTGTTTGTTTTTACGTATTTCTAACGGCTTAGGAGATCCTTCTAGAAAGTTAAAATTTTTATTTTTTTTAAGAAAAATTTTAAGGGATACACTCGTTTAGACCTGTAGATTCTGATTTTTTTAATTAAAAATAAATAATTAAATAATTACAAATTTTGCATTTATTAATTTTTATCTCATTCATGAGCCGAAGAAAGTTCGACCATGCAAGCCAAGACAAGGCTTGTCTTGATACGAGTAAAAGTCGTCTTAGCCAAGACAAGGCTTGTCTTGAGACAAGTAAACGTCGTCTTAGTCAAGACAAGGCTCGACTTCAGCCAAGTAAACACCGCCTCACCTGTCGTGGCCATAAAAGTAAGACGAAGGTCTATGTCTCGACTCAGCTTTGAGACGCAGCCAGGCATCGATGTCTTAGAGACGAACTCAAGACATAACCAAGTCGAACTCAAGTCGAAGCATTTTTACTCGGGTTCGTTTCACCTATATTTTTAGATATATAATAAGGTAGTCAAAACCCATATGTGCGAGATTTCCGATAATTGTGTTACCACCTTTTTATATAGGATTTGTAACTAAAGTATTACTTGTTATTATTACTATTATTAGATATTACACTATTAATAATATTATTTAAATATTTTACATTTTTAATCAGAATATGTATGGTTCTGTCCAGCGAGTATAAATTATCTGACATAAGCTTAAATCTCATTGACGGTGGTCATTTACTGATAAAAATTCTGATAAAGCCGTTAAATTGGGCAAGATATCAAGATCTCACATCTCGACTGCTTGCCTTCACAAGCAGAACTGATTTGCAAAAGAGAGGTCGCGTAAAAAGTTAATTTACTATCGAATTTTATTTTGTGCACCAGTTTCGATAACTTTACAGTTCTTTTTATGGATTAGTGAGTGAAAGAAAATTCAGGTATGTAATATTATTAGAAGTATTGCATGAAAAATTTGAGTAAATTAAAAAATGTGGGCTCATAAACGAAAAAGTGAATTTAAAAGACAAATATGAAACCAAAATTAATGAAAAAATTTGATTTATGTAGCTTAATGTTGAAGAAGAAAGAATTGAAGAGAATTAAATTTTTTAATTCTTCTCTAATATCTGTACATATATTGATATACTTTGTGATATGGTGTAGTTTGTTTTCATACTATGAAAATTGTTAAATAAGAATATTTTTCATTCAAAATTATCTCTGTTAAGGCTTCATTCTATTTAGACAAAATTGAATGAAAAAAAATGTTTATGTGAAAAACTTAACGCAGTTATTTAATAGATTTTACTAAATAATGAACCTACGGAAAATTAGTATTATTACTACAATATATTATTAATTAATTGAAAGACTTAACTTACATTTAGATTATGCATACCTTACTTGTAATCATTTATTTCAATTTTATGTCAATTTAGAGGAAATTACATTTACCATTTAACAAAAATTCTAATCAGCACATTATCATAAACAACCACAGATTTTTAACTAATCAAATATACAATATTACGTTCCTAACTTTTTTGGTTACCTTTTTCTTAAGATTTTTAAATTGACTAAAGAAAAACTAAACTCAGTGTAGTAACTATTTATCAAGAAATTTCAAGAGTTTCGAGAACTAAAGAAATTTTTTGTAATGTTCTAAACAAATTAATGAACAAAAGCCATTTTCTCGTGATTCGCAATGATTAGTTGTTTGAAAATCATATAGTTTTTATAAAAATTATGAGATAAATTAATGCCTAATTACAATTAGATAGAAATTTCTGCTATTTGCTAATTATTTAAGCAATATTTGTGAACAAATTCACATTTTCAGAATCATTTCACGAAAAGGCCAAATTTTGTTGACGGAACAACTAAAAATGTGTTACCAGTGGCTACTTGCCGTAATTTTGTTCAACTTAAAAAAATTGATGATTTAAGCAATGTTGATATTAAATAAAAATTTTGGCCGTTTTTTTTAAGAATATGCTTCGTCTGGCTCCATTTTCTTAGCGAAATCAACTAAAAATGTATTGCCAATGACTCTTTGCTATGATACTTTGCCAATGTACAAAACCAGTTATTTCTTCCAACAGTTTTTATAAATAAATGTACATTTTGACCAATTCTGCTTTAAAAGGCTCAATTTTGTTGCAAAGTTAGTAAATAAATTCCCAGTTTTACCATTTTTCCATTATGAATATTAATTTTTTTGCAGAATTAACAAGAAGTGTATATTCAATTATTGCTTCTTATCGATTTTTTATTTTTAAAAAAGTGTTGATTATTTAAATAATATTTATAAACAAATTTACAGTTAACTTATCGGTTATTAGGTTATTGGGTCATCAAGTTATCTATATATTGGACATCGTATCTTGACAACAAACAAACAAATTGTGAATAAGGCATTCCGTAAAGAATTTGGAGTATTCATGAGAAGTTGAACTGCCTTCAATCCTAATGTTTGATCACACAGTCATAAATAATAAGCATCAGTTAAGTCTTTTTGCCATTGTCAAGTTAGCAGTTATTAAAAATGTTCTTTTTTCGTTGCTTTTTTACTTTTTATATTGACCCAATAACCCAATAACCAAGAACTCATTACATCCTAGATTAACACATACACAATAACCTTGTTTTTAGTATATTTCACAACAAAAATTACATTTATGTTGAAAAAATAGTCAAATTGTGAATTTTTTTATGATGATTGTTTGAATAATAAAAAGTTCTTAATTTATTCTTTTATTTATTTTTTAATTAATTTTGATTCAAATATATTCTTAAATATGGCAAGAGGCAGTCAATGGTAAAACATTCTTGGTTAATTTTGCGAAAAATATGCCTCTTCATGCAAAAGTAGCTTATTCTACATTTCTTATCAAAATTGTTTAAATAATGCACTGTTCTTTTCCATTAGCTAAGTATCACAGCACAGAGTCATTGGGAATGCATTCTTATCTGCTTTAACTAAGAAAATTGGGCCTTTTTTTTAAATGGGTATAGTGTGCATTTATTTATAAAAATTGTTGAAATAAATAACATATTTTATCAAGTGGAACAAAATTAGTGCAAGATGTGTCACTGCAAATACATTTTTAGTTGTTTTCGCAAAAAAATTGGGCCTAATTGTTAAATAATGTTGAAAATGTGAATTTGTTCATTAATATTGTGTAAATAATTAAAAATTCTAGTTAATTTAAGAAAAATTATAGCAAGGAACCAGTGGCTAGACATTAATGGTTCATACTGCAAAAATGGATCCTATTCATTGTAACCTACGACAACTGTTCGTTTGTTTAAAAAAAAGTCTTCAAATAATTGTTGAAAAGCAGTTCTTCTTAAACTAGCGTAATTGGGCATTAATTTCTTTCATATTTTATATAAAGATTATAAATTTCAAAAAACTAATCATTACGAATCACGAAAAAATGGCTTTTCTTCATTAATTTGATTAAATCTTATTTTTTAACTTTTTCTCTTACTCAAAAGTATCGGAAATTATTGCTAGATAGTTATTACACTGAACTAAGCTCTTCTTCAGTCAAATTGAAGATGCTGAAAAAAAGGTTCATCGGAAAAGTTAGGAAAAACTTTTGTTTATTTTCTCGTTAAATAAACAATTTTTGGTACTTAAAAATGAATCTTCTGCAGCGACTCGTTATATCTGGAAGCCTTAAAATCATTAAAAATAAAGTTTATTGACAGATTTTTCTCTATAAAAAGTGCTTTTGATCACACTGCGATGACAAGGCATATTGAAATTTGTTTTAAAAGACCAAAATTTAAGTTTAAAATTCCAAAAGCAAATTGAAAAAGGTGCATTGTGAAGTTTTCGTGAGTTGCCTTCCAGCTGAAAAAAAATCATCCAATATATTTTTAAATCTTCCTAATGCAGGATACAAAATACCTCTTCACGTTGTAAATAACTCAAATTCAGAAAGAAACCTTTAGAACTGTTCAAAATTTAATTTTTAAACATTTAAAAATTTTTCAATCACAGAAAATAATAATGGAATCCTGTTTGACACAAAATTGTGCTGCGGTATCAAGTGGAACAGCAACCGGATTAATTTTCACACAGCTTTTTAAAACCCTTTTAACAGCCCAATGTGCTTTAAATGCAGACGATTTATATCCACGTGACAGAACTTCAGATGTCCTTAAAGAAAATCCAGAATTCGATTTTATAATAATAGGTGCTGGAACTGCAGGTTCAGCTTTAGCCAGCAGATTGTCAGAAATTAAAAAATGGAAAATCCTTTTGGTGGAGGAGGGAGAAAATCCTTCTTTAAGTAGCAGAATACCCGGACTTTGGCCCACTTTGTTTCATTCTGAAGAAGATTATGCCTATGAAACCGAGCCAAATGATAATTATTGCCTTGGGCAAAAAACAAAAAGATGCTATTGGCCAAGAGGAAAAGCACTTGGTGGAAGCTCGGCTATGAATGCAATGTTATACATTCGTGGAAATGACAGAGATTATAATCAGTGGGCTGAAATGGGAAATAAGGGTTGGAGCTTTGATGAAGTTTTGCCCTATTTTCGAAAATCTGAGAGCTACAATCCGGACTTTGCTGCTCAAAATGGAAAACATTATTTTGGAACTGATGGTCCCTTACGAATTCGAAAATTCAACCATTCCAGTACATCATTACCTGATATACTCGTGAAGGTATGTATGAGTATATTATTAAATAATTTCGATATACACTGATTACTCTGTTTGTAATTTTGAGTCTATAAAATGTTACAATTTGCGTTTAATTTTCTAAGTCTTAGAAACTAAGATTATACCATTGTACCTTAAAGCGTTAGAAAACGATTTATTTGGAATTTTATCGGCAATGATCCTAAACGTCTCCTAAACTAAAAAAAACTTTAAAACCAGTGGGTTTTGAATGTCATTATTTATAATTTCAATCGTCAAAAATATAAATTTAACAATTCTGAAAATTATAAAGATATAGAAAGTTTAGAGTAGCAAGGTTTGAAATTGTTCGATTTATTATTAGAAGAAACAATACTAATAGCTAAGCCACTGGGAAATCTTTTAATAAATTATATAATTTTCAACAAAAAGGATTTTAAATTACTAAATTATCAAATATTTTAGGCAGCCAGAGAAGTTGGACTCCCGATTCTTGAAACTTTCAATACAAAGAATTATATAGGTTACGGATATTCTGATGTTAACTCCGACAATGGACTGCGAGTTAATGTTGCAGAAGCTTACCTTTCATTAGCTAAAAACAGGAATAACTTGTACGTTTTAAAATCCACAAAGGCAGAACAAATAATAATGTCAGAAAAAACCGCAAAGGGTGTTCGTTTGAGATTGCAAGATGGTCAAATTTTGAATGTAAAGGCTTCAAAAGAGGTGATTCTGTCCGCTGGTAGTATTGCAACTCCACAAATATTGATGCTTTCTGGAATTGGTCCACGATATCATCTTGAAGAAATTGGGATTCAAACTTTGGTTGATTTACCAGTGGGTAAGCATTTACAAGATCATATAATGAGTTATGGAGTGCATATGACTTTTCTTAATAAGACGGCTGTACCTCTGAAAACTACTGATGGTTTGGACGAAGCTTATAAATATCTAATGTACAGAAGTGGTGAGTTGAGGAAATGTAGATTGCTGCCAATTAGTAAGCGCTTTTCATAGGTCTTATAAATAATATTAAATCAACGTAATTTTAAAATTCTAGGCTATTTATCATCAGCTGGAGTTGTTCTCCTGAGTTTTTTAAACGTGCACGATCCGTTATCAGAGTACCCAAATATTGAATTTCATCACTCTCATATTCCAAGTAGACAATTTGTTCAGCTGGAAACAGTAATTTCAGCATACCATATTTCAGATGAAATAGGGGATGAATTAAGAAAACTATTAGCAGTTCAAGATCTCTTTTTTACCTTGCCAACTCTTTTAAATCCAAAAAGTTTGGGAGAAATAAAGTTACGAAGTGCAGATCCTAAAGAGAAAGTGAAAATAATTTCTAATCAGTTGGAACATCCTTATGACATGGAGACAATGGTCAAGTCGATTGAATTTTTACGCCTCTTATTAAAAACAGACTCTTTAAAAAAACTTGGAATGAAATTGAATATTTTGAATATTCCTGGATGCAAAGATACGAAACCTGATTCCAAAGAATATTGGGAATGCAATTTTCGTCACACTGGAACCACTATTTTTCATCCAGTCGGAACTGCAAAAATGGGTCCTAAGGACGATCCAGGAGCCGTTGTGGATACAAGACTTAAGGTTCATGGGGTTGAGAAACTTAGGGTTATTGATGCCTCGATAATGCCAAAAATTACTAGTGGAAATATCAACTCTCCCACTCTTATGATTTCTGAAAAAGGGGCTGATATGATCAAGGCAGATTGGCTAGTAAAGGACGAATTGTGATAAATAAAATCAATATAATAGATTTAAATACATATATAGTATATGATGGTGAAATTGTTTTTAACTTTTTCAAGGGATTATGTAATTGCATACGTTTTACATTTTTATCAATGAATTTCCATTAATGAAACACAAAAGATCGGCAGAATTTAGAACAATTTTACATTATAATTCATGAGGTTGTTTCAATCGATGGAAGTCCCACGTGTATCGTGATACAATTGCAATGTATGTGATAATTATCACGATTAAAGGTTTGCATATATTATTCCAATTTGTCAGAAAAGCTAATAACTGCAGTAAAAAATAAACAATAATTAATATTCATAAATGTATAGGTTCTTTCAATCCAAATTTAGGGGTGTTATTTTAATCAGGAAAAAAATTACAATTGTCCACATTCATTGAAATTGAAAAATTCGAACTCTCAAAACATAAATTTGTTTCATTTCAAGTTACCAAACTGAACTGCAAATTGAAGTACTCGAAGTGGTCCTCTTTTGAGTTTGGCACTTCTGAAAGTTGTTTGAAAACTTTTTAATTCCGAATTTTTTATTTTAAGGAATATTCTATTAATTGTGATGGTCCCAATAATCGTGAAACAAGGTTATAATTTGCATATATTGTTAATGGAATTTCAATTAATTCAAATTCAATAAAAATCTGGAAAACTGGCGTCACGATTATGTGACATTTACATTAAACGCTCAATTAAATGTAATGCCATTCAAATGAAATTTTTTCAATTTTTATTATTTTATATTATTTTTTAGTGGTAGCAGTTTAAAAAAACTTGAAAACCAAGACTTGTTCCCTTCCAACTCGATCAAAATCTTAGAAATAAAACATATTCCTCTTCCAATTTACTAAAAATTAAAATTAAATCTTCTCCCTTACAACTAAATAAAAATCTTAAAACAGAAAAAAATGGTTACTCTTTCAATTCAGAAGGAATTGTATACTAAAATTGCTTCTCCATTAAGTCAATAACAATTCCTTATAGAAAATATGACCACGTCCAATTCAGAAAAAATAACCAAAATGGCATCCCTTCCAACGTAATCAAAATTATAAGAACAGACAAGGGCCTTCTTGAATTCAGAAAAAATTGAAAACGAAAATTTTCTCCTTTCAAACAAAAAAAAAGATAAAAATAAGAATTTATTCTTCTGATTCATAAAATATTGCAATCCAAAATTTCTTCCTTTCAAACTGAATGAAAATGTTAAAAGTACAAATTTTACTTACCTTCTACTCAATAAAAATGTAAAAACAACAAAAAAATTATTTATACTTCCAAAATCAACAATTTCATTTACAAATTGAAAATTTAAGACATGGAATAATTAAAGTTGTAACGTTCAAAGTTTAAATTTAGCATTCTGATATTTTAACGATTCAAGGCCTTTCATTCCAATCAATTTAGTTTCAAACGGTTTAATGTTTAATGCTTGATTAATAGTGGTTCACTTTAAACAAACTGTAAAATATTGCAAATATTACAAAATCGTTTTTTTTCAAGTTAAAAAATCGCAAATTTCATGGGTTAAAATGAAAGATTTGAAAATGAAACAATTTTTGAAAGGGATTTAAAATTGAAAAGTATTGTTTAATTATGAATCTATTAATTTGAAATTATTTTAAAATTGAAAATAGTTCATGAAGTTTCAAAAAGGAGATTAAATTTGTTTAGGCTCCAAAGCTTTTAAAATTAAATACTTTAATTTTCAACGTTAAAATATATCCATTTTTTTATTTTGAACAAATTCCAAATCGTGTTGTCCATATGTGTCTGTTACATTTTCTGCTTGCCATCTTGAAAACTAAAGGGGCGGTTATCATGAAATTTAGACGAATTGTAGCTCTGGCTGATATCCAGTTCAGATAGAATTTTGAGCTAGATCGGTCATTTAGAAGTAGTTTTTTTAGTTTAGAAATTTATAAAAAAACTGGCCTTGTTTATACGAGGAAAACTTTTTTGATGTTCAAAACATAGCAATACGATGTCTAGAGTACTTGCTCGCGTTTTCGAGATGGATTAATGGATTTTTTGGTCGATTTATATAAGAAAACCTGGTTTAAGATTCAAAATTCAACAGTACGATATCTAGGCTAAGACAAAAACATAAGCTTGTTAAAATATTGAAAGTACCCATGACCGAATTCATTTCAGAATCTCTCGAGGGGGAAATATGTTGATTTTTAGAGGCAATGAGGCGATACGTATTTTTCTGATTTGCAAACAGAAATTTTTCTAACAAGTTATGCGTATTTAAATTTTATGTTTTATTTTTCAAAAAAAATCGATTTTTTCCTTTAAACCTCTGTAACTTTCGGCTAGTCGTCTTCTTTCAAAGTTCGCCGGAAATTGAAAAAAGTTTTTAAATTAACAAAATGGCAGCGGTTTTTCTAAAAAAAGAAATTAAAAATCGATTTTCTCAAAAAACCCCCATTTAAATTTTTTGTCATTTTTTTGTTGAATTTTTATTTTGATAATGAAGATATACTGTCAGTTTTATGCTTGCTAAATAACTTTTGTAACCAGAAAAATTCTTTTTTGTTACAAACGAATTTTCTACTTTTTCTTCGAAACAATGATAGATACAAAAAAAATTTTGAGATAAAAGTTTGCACGTCTAAAAAAGTTATATGAAAAATGTCTCTTGTTCTTTTGCGATATTTTTCATAGTTCATGAAAAAAGTTCAAAAACTACATTTTTAGGGAAAATAAATTGTCACTGCGTTTATAAAAGGTTTAGCCCGCATGATGCTGCTAAGATGTCTTTCTTTTATTAGTAGAAACTTAAATAAAATATTTAGAAAAATCAAAAAGGTAGGGTTTTCCCGAAATTATACTTTTTTCATGCTCTCAAGGTGTGAAAAAAATGATAAAAAAGGTTTTTTTAAGAACCTTGCCTTTTTATTTTTAAATATTTTTTTTTTATTTTCTAATAATAAAAGCAAGGCATCTTAGCAGAACTATGCCGGCTAAACCATTTTTGAGGCCAGGAGAATTTTTTTCTTAAAAATGTAGTTTTTGAATTTTTATCATAAGCTATGACAAATATCGCAAAAGAACAAGAGACATGTCTTATAGAACTTTTTTAGACGTGCAAACTTTCATTTTAACATTTTTTCGTGTACATTATGATTTCCAAGAAAAAGTAGATAATTTGTTTTTAAAAAAATCAAAGTGCAAGTTAAATAAAATTGACGAAAAATGCAAAGGTGAGTTCTTTGAAAAAGTCGATTTTTAATTTTTTCCGAAAAACTGCTGCAATTTTGTTAATTTTAAACCTTTTTCTCATTTTCCGGCGGACTTTGAAAGAAGATGACTAGCCGAAAGTTACAGAGGTTTAGAGAAAAAAATTCGATTTTTCTGAAGAATAAAACATCAAATTTAAATAGGCATAACTTGTAAGAAAAAGTTCTGTTTGCATTTGCAAATCATAAAAATACATATCGGCTAATTGCCTCTAAAAAACAACATGTTTCGCCCTCGAGAGATTCTGCGATTTCAAGTTTAGGGTTCTGCCTAATGTTAAATGGATTCGGTTCAATTTTTTTGTTATGTTAGCAAAAAATCTCTCTCTGTGAGAAAGAAAAATGCTTATCAAATAAGCGCAAATAAATTCACCTGTAATGCATAAATACACCCATAGTGAATACATCCATAGTACTTTGCAGTCGGATTTTAATTTTTAACACTCAGAATACAATTCAGTTTTAAAGATTTTTAATTAATTTATACTTATATATGCACAACCTAGAAGGATTTTTACTAGAAAATTTTTCAATTCAAACTTTTAAAATGTTTAATTATTCAAGTTTTCAAAATTTTAGAATTACCCACAAAATTCACAATATAATTTATTATCATTCAAGCGACCACTATATAATATTATTCTCAATAAACTTTAGTAATTTAAAACTTTGCATATTTTTAGCCCCGTTGACAGGAAGATAGTATCGATTTTAGTAAGGGTTTATTTGCTTATTATGAATTTTTATTATTAATTTATTATGAATTCTTTTGCTAAGAGAAGTTAAGTCGTGAGTATTGGAATATTTCTCTATGATTTTTTTATCTTAACTATATTGATTTGGAGACAACGGAATATTAATGGAATGGAGGGTTGGAATTCAGTCTCTTGTGTCAGTGGTTGTTGACCTGAAGGGCATCTATATTTCAGGGATTATTATTAATTCTTTCATTTCAATTATATGAGACTACAGTCTCCCTTCGAGGACTTTCCGACGATAATAGTTGTAAAACATAAAGAAAAGCTTTTGTGATATCGTTTAAGTAATTCAGGGTGCAGGTCTATATTCCACTAGCCAGACTAGATCCTATACAATAATCGTCTTTTATAAATACTTTAAAACTTGATTCAATAAAAATTTCCTTGAAATAGAAATAATAAGTAGGGTTCCTTACAATCATTAATTACAGTTCCAGTAACGATAATAATTTTCCACCCTCTTTCAATCTGATTCATTTCCATTTTTGATTTATAATTGTACGATTTTGCTATTAAAATAATTATGCGATTGATTATATTTTTATAGCCAATAGCCATCTTCGTAGAATTTCAAGAAATTTCTTTTTCTCAAATCACATTTTCTTCGTTTTATCCTAGTGCAAGAGTTGAGGTCATGTTCTCATTACCGCAATTATTCTCAGCTACAGATAGCGTCCGGTAATTAACATTTCAAGAGTTTGATTTACAACCAGTTTACATTCTGACTACAACAGATTTTTTCGAGAACCAATTTAATTTCGAAAAATAATATATTATTTTGATGAAAATTTCTAATTACTGTACTTCTCTTAGAAATTTCTTCAAATAATAAATCATTTTGATGATAAGACTGAGTACTTGTTACATGCAAAGTATTATTATCATCATCATTTTTATTATTATTATAGATGATAATCTACGATTCATTCATTTTTTCCACATTGAAGCTCCTATCACTCAAAAAACGAGACAGTTTATTAGTGAACACCAGTTTGAAATTTTACCAAATTTGCTTCAACATCTAGAGTTGTTCCCCTTTGTGTGGAAATGATTCATTATACATTAAAAATCATTGATTTTACACTTTCGATCAAAATAATTGCATTTCAAAAATTGTGATGCACAATTAAGAAATTAATATTTATTAATGACTTAGATTCAAAATCCTAATTTCAGAATGTTTTAATTTTCAAACAAAGTTTAGAATTGTTAAATTTTGAACGCTTTAATTTTTAATTCATTAATTTTGGAAATCTTAAATTAAATTAAAATAATTTTTTATATTTTATAATAATTAAACTTTAAAAGTGCACAATTCATTTTAAGATAATTAAGACAAATAGGTTTGTTTAAACGTTGATAAATATCTACATTAATTAAATTTTACATGAAATGTACATTTAAAAAAAAATTATAATCCTTGTTAGAATTTTTATCTAATCGGACAATAATAGATATGAAATGTCTTACATAATGAAACTTTTATTCAAATTTAAACTAAAGTATCAAAGGAACAATCAAGAGAATTATTTCTGAAACAATCTCTTTCTTTTTTGTGAATATAATTTTATTATATGAAACAGATATTTGAAATATGCATAAGCTTTTTTATTTAAATCTTATTAATATTTATTATTCGTCCCTGACTAAAAAGTTAAATAAAAGTTGAAAATTTCAAAAAAACCTGCAACTTTCTAGTGTTACTCTAGGAGAAGATAGTCATAAACAATAATGCTTTGCTTGAACAATTATACGTTTGTTAAATTTGAATTAATTATTACCTGACTGAGTGAAAAGTTGAAAAAAATGGAAGAACTTCAGGAAAAAACAGAAACTTTCTAGCACACTTCAAAGATTATATTATTTTATATAACTACCAATTGCTTGAGCGTCAGGGGAGCTCCATTTGGGCTTCCTCGTTTGTCTTAAAACAAACTAGTTAAACTGAATTAATTATTGCTACATTTTAAGTGATAGTTGACCAGTAATAGAAATTTTCAGAAAAATCAGCAACTACCTATCATCGATATAAGAAAAGATAGTAAAAACAACAATAATTTGTTTAATAATAATCCTAGTTTCATTGTATTAATTATTAAATCGCTGTAATTTAAAAACTGACAAATAGTGAAAAATTTAATAAAAAAACTGCAACTCTCTGGCATTATTCAAAGAAAATATAATTTAAAAAATATATATATATTGTTTAAACAACTACTCTTGTCAACATGGATTAATTATCACCTCATTCTCATTCAAAAGTGGACAATAAGTGGAAATTTTAGCAAAAACTACGGTTTTCTAGCATAATTGTAAAAGAAATTTATTAAAATTCAAAATAAATGTGTCAAATAATTATGTTTGTGAATTTCAAATAATTGTAACCTTACACTAATTGAAAAATGGACAAAAAGTGGATAATTTTAGAAAAAACTGCAACTTTCTAGCACTATTCTAAGAGAATATTATTATAATAATGCATTGCTTTAAAAATTACGTCTATTTAATTAAATTGATTATTGCCTCGAACAATTTTGATTAATAGCTATCTATCAGTATGAAGTAGCATTTCATGCATTAGAAACAATTTGTATTTAAAACCCCGAAAAAAATCATAAATACCACCAGAAAAGCTCGCAAAACTGAATTTTTCAATTATGGTTTTCTTTTGGACCTCACATAAAACAGATTTATGGGGGTGATATTTACAAAATAATTACTCGTTTGTATTTTATAACTTACTGTGAAGATAAACGCTGAGTTTTAACTGGATTCACTTAATATTGACGATTCTGAATCAAATATACAAAACGTCTTCTTTCTTATTGGAGATACGTATTAAACTTCATGGGACTTGGAGAACCTGTATGTATCATTTTTTAAGGCATTTTTTGTGTATTCGGAAAAATTTGCGGGTGACAAGCATAAAAATTCGAAAACAAAAAATGGACCACCCTTTTGCACTACATGTTAGTACTTAAAAATTTGCTTATTACTGGAATTTTAAATTGATTATATTTTTAATGTTAGGATAGAAAGAAGCAGAGACGTGAAGATGCGCCTCGCGCGCGTGCATTCACTGCTAATAATTTCTGAGGATTTGGCCTTCACTTGTTAACTACATTGTACGCATATCAGAAAGAATTGCATAGAAAATTATGCAGTGAGAAATGTATGTCCCACATAAAGGGGAAGTTTATAACAGAGCAGACCTTCTCTTTTGATATTGTATGCTTCCCCATAATTTTCTAACTTGTCTTTCATTTAGATTCTTGTGAATCATGAAAACTACATATATTGCGGACGTTTCACCGGGAGGGTTGCTAGTACTAACTACTTGAACCCCGTGGAAATATCTCGGCGAATGAGAATAAGTCACTTTAAAATACACCCTCGTAATGCATTATAATTCATACTATTTTCTCTTTTATGGGGTTCATTATTGCACAAAATTCAGACTTTCTTCAGTGGTAAATGTAATAAAAATGGTAAATGAGAACATTTTTTGAAAAGCTTGAAAATTTCTTTAAAATTTATATTATTTCATGGACAAACAAAAACCACAATCGTTAAAGAATTAAAAACAAAATGATTTCTCCCTTCTCACTATTTCTACATTTTTAATTGAAAAATGTTAAGATAAAAACATAAAAACAGTAAGATTTCAAACTGAAGCGCTTAAAATTACAATTGAAAACGTTCTGGATAAGATAATTAAGCATTTAAATATTCAAAGCCGAAAAATTAATCATTTCAAATTTAAATATGCAAACGCTATTCCAATATGTTTTATATCAACTGTCTGGCTTAAACTGTTATTTGAATTCTAGTATTCCTACTTTTGCAGAAGAAAAAACACAGCAATTATTGCGTAATTCTGTTTTGTTGGTTTTCATTTTTTTTAATTTAGGAAAAAATTTGATTACAAAAATTAAACTTATAATATCTATAAAAAAATTTCTAAACAAACTAACAAAATAGAACTGCACAGAATCGTTCTAAGAATAAAATCAAATAGCAATCATTTTATTCATTGAATAATCGTGTTACAGATTTTACCAACAACTGAAGCTAATAGTAAAACATAAAAATCCAAATAGCTTTTGTTTAATAAACGATTTGAACCGACATAATTTTTTTTTAATTTTTATAGATTTGTCACTAGAAAATCGCAGTAATTAATTTATATATCAGGTCCACGTACTTTCTAAATACCCCTAACCTCATTACAAGAATAAGCCAAAATTGCCTTGGCAGGCTCTCAAAACAAACGAAATAAGTAGATCTTTCACGAAAATATGGTAATAAATTCTTTTAAATTAAATTAATGTGGATGATATATTAAATTCCATTTGGAACTCTTTCAATTATTAAAGAAATAATTGAATTTTCGACCCAAAAATATGATATTTCTATAATTGGTTGGTGCGCAGAAATCACTACTAATATCATTATAAAGTAGCATTTATCATAAAGCATATAAATAAATGAAATATTTCTTGCATTAAATTTATTTGTTTAGGATCATTTACATCAAAAATGTATTCAAGAAGTCTATAATTACGTGTTTGGATAGTGCGCATATGTGTATCAACAATTCCTAATTGAATTTGTATATTTTTTTCTAATTGTCAGTGACTGACTTCTGGCTTCACTGGTTGGAGCCCCTATCGAAATATCTAACACAGAAAAAATTGGTTCGGGCCTCTATCAGAACATCTAATCTAGAAAAAACTGATGGGTGCCCTATCTGGTTCTAATGAAGAATTTCGTGCCTCGTATAGGTATGGCAAATCTATCTTATCCTGTTTTTTTTTAAGAAAAAAATTCCGTCCTTATGAAAAACTGTAAATGATTAGAAAAAATTACATTTCCTATTATTTTAAAAAGCTTTAAAGTAGTCTACAACGGGAAAAAACCAAATATTACTGGAAGAAACATTTCAATCGATTAAAATTATTTTTTTTTTTAAATCATTTTATTGATATTCCTGTTAACAGTTCGTATATTTTACATATATATAATGTTGTATAATAATAAATATTTAATTAGAAAATAAGAGTTTAACATTTTTTTATGTGTAGCTTATGAGTATGGCTTTTTCATCGACTATCAACTCAAAGATTTAGCGTAATGGTTAAGATTCCCGACTGCTAGGCGATAGATTTAGGTATACATGTACTTGTTCGAAACTTCATAGCGTTAGGAATTTTATTTGTAATATAATGTTTAAAAATGCAATATATGTATTTGCTCAAAATAGGGCAATTAATATTTAGAGTCAAAATACTCGCAATCAATTAAGATTTATTTTTTTAAATACCTTTTTTGTCATATCGATTAAATACTCAACACAATTAAATATTCATCAGGTAACAGAAAGGGTCTAGACGAGGCCTTACTAATCACCGGGCGGTAAAATGGCACTCTCATTAGGGCCTGCTCAGAAGTTCTAGCTAAAGCCTGGCTAAAACAGCGTTACAGAACTAGTCAGGCCCTCTCCATTTTTCCCGACGAGCGCCCGGTTAGAAATAGGGAAATCTATCCAGGGCCGTGCTAAACCCCGATTGCAATGTCTGCATGGGGAGAAGAGTACATCCCGAAACAAGCTGAGGTCGAATTATATTAAGGTATTTCAGAAAAGGATGTTCGAAATTTTCATCGTTACAAGGTTTCCTCTATAAGCAAGAAGAAATGGAAAATATTAGGTTCTTAGGATTTTTTTTTCTTTTAAAGAAAATATTTGGTACATCTTACAGGAATTATGCAAAACAGTCCTATTGCTTGTTCAGGCATTTCATATCGACCGGATCTTGCTCTGGTTTCCACGTCTCTGGTTTTTACGACGGCTAATTATTACTAATATAAGAATCCTTCTTTCGCAGAAGCATTGAAAAGCCGCCATGCCATTTTCCCTCCGGTGTAACCTCTTCGAGTAGGTACTGGTTTTACTATCCCTTGTTACTGATTAGGTCATACTCTCATGCATGACCACCGGTTTTACGTTCGAAATTTATTGCTCATTTGGTCTAAATGCTCCCTCGACCCGATTACGCTTTAAAAAATTACCTGCCTTCATAAAAAAAAACTGGCACTATTCTCCTCCTGAAGCGATTTCAACCTGTCTTTTGACAGTGTTGCTACAAAATCCCTATTTTCGAAATTCCCTGACAATGTTTGATTTTTCCTGCAATAATGTTAATGCAAACAAAAAATGTTTGCTTCTAATTTTTTTTTAATTGATCAAAAATCTATTCTCTATTAAAAGTGTAATAGTTGATAAAAGAAGCGAATTTCTAAACAAAAATATAACAGTTAAATTAACCGTAAAAAAAAAATTTTCAACCAAATAAAATACATTTTCCACCATAAGGATGAATTTTGAAATTTGAGTTATTTTAATGAATGAAATGAGTTTTTAATTAAAATAATGGATCTGCAACAAAAAAGGAATTTTTAATCAAATTGTTTAATTATCAATTCGAAAGAATTATTGTCTGCATAAAAAGACATTTTTTAACAAAATGCATGCATTTTTCACTAAGAAATTTACATTGTCAACGAAAAGTAGAATATTTTATTATCGATATAGGTTTTTTGACGAGGGAAATTAATTAATAGTTTTAGAAGGGCCTGTCTGAAGAACCTGGGCGCATATCCCAGCGGAGCTAGAGAACATTTTTTTCACAATCTTAAGATTAATCAATATTTTAATATTATTGATTTAGACCAAGTAGACAAACAAAATTAACATCTAAAACTATGAAAAATCGAATAGTTTAAATTTCAATAAAAATTAATTTTAAATGAAATATTTTAACTTCTAACCAGCAGACGAATTTTCAACGAAGATAAAATTTCAACCAAACATGGAATATTTCAATTTTCAAATAAAAAAAAATCATTTTCAAAAAAAAAATATAAATGTCAACAAAATAGCTCAATTTTGGAAAAAGAAGGGGTTTGAACTTAAATTATGAATACTTAACCAAATGAATTGTTAAGCCATAAGTTGAATGTTTTAACTAAAAGATAATTTTTTAACAAAAAAAAACCAGTTTTAAACAAAATACATGTATTTTCAACTAAACAAGATAAATTTTCAACCGAAAATAAAGTATTCAATTTTCAGAAAACAATTTTTTTTTTAACTAAACAAGTAAATTCTTAAGTAAAAATAGATCAGTTAAATTTTTAGTAGAGAATGGATTTTAAACTAAATACAAGTAAATTTTCTTAACTAAATACTTAAATTCGACACAAAACAGATGAGGTTGTGACCCAAATGATTACATTTCTACCAAAAAGACAAATTTCCAACAAAAAGGTGGGATTGGTAAATTATCAGTTAAATAAATTAGCTTTTAAGTACTATTTTGAACGTTTAAATATAAAAACAAATTTCCAACAAAATAGTTAATTTTTCAACTAAAGATATTAATTTTTGAACAAAATGATGATTTTTCAACTAATGAGATTACTTTTCTACCGGAAAAGGCGAATTTTCAACACAATAGTTACATTTTCACCCGAAACAGATAAGATTTTCCCCTTAAAAAGAATGGTTAAATATTTAGTAAAAAAATTTAATTTTCAACCAATTAAAATCAATTTTCAACGAAAAATTTAAATTTTCAACAATGAATATCAATCAATTTTCAAACGAACATGGAAGTTTATTTTTAGTGGAAAAATGATTTTCCATAGAAAAAAATTTCCCCCTTGGGCGGGCACATTATCATTGCGCGGCAAGCATGCCTAGAGCGCGCGATTGTTGGTTTTCGCGCTTTGCGGTCGATGATGTATTTATCTCGCGCTATTTGCTCGGACTTTGTACTTTTCTCACATTCGCATATTCACGCTCGGTCTTTGCATTTTTCCCACATTCGTGCACAGACCTTTCAAAATTAAAGATCAAAGTATCGACAACTGTAATTTTGCGATTGTGAACTCTTTTTTGTTAAAGCTATTTCGGCTTTAGGGAACACATTCTTATCACCTATCTCGTGCTTCGCACTCGATTTTTCGCAAAATGTCAAATTTTCTACATTATGCTCAACACTTGTATATCAAATATAATACATTTTGTATGTCCCTCTGACTTAGATAGGGTATTTAAATTTGTCAAAATAAAGTACAAGTTGTATTTATCATAATTACTTTAATATTTGTTTCTTATTTTGCGTTAAACTTTATTCTTAGCTGCGCTGAAACATGTATCACTTTTAGAAATATATATCGTTACAATAATTTATAATATGCCTGGAAATTGAAACAGTATTGATCTTATTGCCTTCTTTTTATATTTAAAAAAATTTTTATCACGTTTTTTACGATTAAAAAACTACACTTCCTATCCAAAAAATATTCGTAAAAAATTTGTAAATATCTTTCGGTTGTATCAATTTTGCATCGTCCTTTCTTTTCAAATCCTTATAAAGTATGCCAAAGGGGAATTCAATTGAATAATTCCTTTAAATGCTACCGTGTTTACAGACGACAACGACAACGACAAAGAGGACAATGACAACAGACAGAAACCGACGCAAAAACTATTTTTTCTGCCCCAGGGGGTGTCAAAACGTCGACATTTGATGGAATCCGCGAAGTTATTTTTCACATAAATCCAATATCTTCTCATTAGGATGAGAATGTAATAATAATTTTCAACAAAGCAGTTAAATCACCAACAAATAAAATGAATTTTTAACAAAGTAGTTCCATTTTCAACTAAGTAGCTTAATTTAGAATCAGAAAAGAAGAATCCTCATCCAAAACAAATTAATTTCAACCAAACATTCGTGATTTTTAAAGAAAAAAGAAGCAGTTTCCACCAAAAGATAGGAATTCTCAACCTGAAAACACGCATTTTGAACAAAACAGTTGAATTTTAAACCAAAAAGAATTAATCTTTAACACAATTATTGAATTTTCAATACAATAATAAAAATAACCCATGTAAAATTTTCTGACTTTCTGTAATTACAACTCTGTCTATCTAATAAAAATATTTTAAAAGAGATTTTTTGTACGAAATAAGGGGTACTGTTTTTCTTTTAAAAATACCGGCATATTGAACAAAAATTAATAAATCTATTGCACCATGTAATATGGTATCAAGTTCAGGTTATTTCGTATAAAGAATCAGGTTACGGTTACTCTCCGTATAAAGAATCAGGTTTGGGTTGCTCCGCATATGGAATCAAGTGATTTTTAGAAACCTTTCAGAAGAGCCAGTTTAAGTTTTAAAGATTTGACAACATTTAGAATTACACTCTAAAGTTCTGGAAGTGGTTTTTGAAGTTGGTTTCAGTTCTATAACTTTCAAATTATCATTCCCTTAGGATTCATTATAAAGTCGGATAATAATACTTAGTGGTTAAAAACATATAAATGTTAAGACAAATTAATTCAGTGTAGTATATAAAGCATCAAAGACATTTTTATTTCAATTAAGGAATTATTTTTTCATATGATTTAAATAGTAGTCTAGTGAATATAAGTATAATTAAAAGAACTAAACCATGGCGGACGTTTTATTCGAGGGAAAGAATTGACCGTCGTCATTTTCCGGTGTTTACCAATTTGCTATTTTAAAATTTAAACATGAAATATTCATGCATAACGAAAATTTTAATCCTAATTTTTTTACCTAAACGCTCAATACTCTATATGTATAAAATGAATGATTTTAACCATTTTTAATTCAACTATTTTTAATTAAATGCCACACAATTATAAAAAATTTTATTTGATCAATTTAGCAATTTTAAATGTATCTGTTTCAAAAATATAAATCCACGCTATTATTTTTATTACTTCAACCTGGGAAATTATTCAATAAATTTATAGAGTTTTAAAATTGTATTAATTTCAACTATTTTAAATTTAAAAACATAAAAAATTAAGAAATTAAATTTGTTTACCAAATATCATTTTAAAGCCTTTTCGAATCATCAATTGTTCAATTTTTATTTATAAATCAAAAGTAGTTTTGGCTTATTTTGAAAAGTTCCGATCAAATGTATGTTTCAAAATATAGGGATTATAGGGGATTTTTAGAAAAATAGAGGGTGAGTATGAGTTATGAAATGCAAATTGCTTTTATCAACAAGAGATGGAAACATGTGAAGCATATTTATCTCATTAACGAGTCTCATCAATTTGTAATTCATATAAGGGCGATGGTTCGAGAAGAATTATTGATTCTTAAAATAATATTTTTTTATAGACAAGTGGAATCAATTCTACATGAAAAAATTAAAAGCTCAACTAGTGATATGTATCCTTTATCTAGTTATAAATATTGTTAGAAACGAACCAAAAGTCAGTAAAATATTACTAAGTAAGCGAAGGAATGTTGTTATTGATTGAAACAAATAAGAGATTTGTGTTTAAAATTAAGTAGTTGGTGTGTCGGTCTGTTGGAAACAGACCAATGAAAGTTTTGGAAAATTAAATATTGTATCATTGTAAATATCACACACTCCACTATGTGATTTTACAAAAGTATGTGAAATTACATCCTCTAGCGATGTAAATATAAGGAACCTCTAACAGCAGTGTAATATTACACACTCGATAAAAATAAAATTACACATTCCCTGGTACGAACTTTACATTCAGAAGGGAAAATTCAGTCGCAGCGTGTAAAAATACCATGCGTCGGTAAAATTACTTTCCAGTGATTGAGAATTGCATAAAGATTTTTAATTTTGTCAAAGATCTTTAATTTTCCCCTGGCGGAAACTGTAAAATTTTTGATTTATAATTAATTAAATATTTAGATTAATTAATCAAATAATATGAGAATACGAAAGCGTCTCTCGTGTTCGTTTTTTATCGATGCCTTCATCCTTCAATTTTGGAGCATTTTTATTTCTAATGCGAGGAAATTGACAGCTACGTAACAACTTTTTTGACAGCTTTCACACAAAGTAGACCGAATCCGAGCTATTCCTAATTTGCCTTTTACATTTTCTGCTATTGGAACGGAAAAAATGCGGTTATTCAAAACGTATATTTCATTTTTTTACGGATATTTAAACATAAGAAATACCCATAGTATCTTATGTGTTTTCGGTAAGTGGTAACGTGTCCGGCTTGTTTTTCTTCAATCTCCATGAAATTGTACGACGTTTGAGCTTTCGAGTGTTCGAAACTTGTCACCCTGATAAATTTTATTTTATTTTATTCTTTCACATAATGAATTTTACATTTTCGCATGTAAAATTATCGGCCGAATTGGAATATCACAACAGATTCGTAAAGTTACTCCGATACACGAAGGTCCTTTTATTTACATCCACCAGAGATGTAAAATTCAATAGATTTTTTTACAGTGTAAATATTTATATGATCATCAGAGGCACACAAATTTAAATGTGGAATTTGTTCAGAAGTTTTATCTTCAAATTGTTGTAAATTTAACCTTATTAAATTAATTTTTTAACCTTGGATCAAACCTTATTTGATTTGGCTTGTTTGTTACATCCAAGAATTACTTTATTCGAATATATTTAAATTTTATTGATTTTATTTTTCATTATTTTTCTGTTTAAGCAACAAGTTTCTTTCCGCATGTAAAAATTTAATGATGTCAGCGAAATTTCTCTTTGTAATTAAAAATTGAGATCTATGCATATTGTAAATTTGTATAATATGTTAAAATTATCAACAAAGCATTGTTTTTATTTTTTTTTTACTTTAACGTACTAAAAATTTGGTCTTGCTTATATTCTCCTCTCATCAACATTCACCTGACAAGACTGTGAATCAAAAAAACGAAAATTTCGATTCCTTTTTATAAGCTCACTCTCTGCTAACGTATAGCTGTTAATTACAGGTTACATCGAAGCAAAAGTGAATCGTATTGCATATCGGTGTGATCTCTAACGAATTTCGTATGTGCATACTTTTAAACCGTTACTCATATCAATCCATACAGATTGAATCTGTAACGATCGGTTTTAACGATTATGGCGCGAAAACCGGAAACTTCTTCTCTACTTTTATTTTTTATCATACTTTCATTTTAATACAAAAACATGATACTTAATCCTGCTAATGATTTCATACATTTCTGAAAATCTCTCGTCCTTTTTTTTATCTCACAAGCATATAAATTTTCTTAAATGATTATTTTAACTTTAATTCCATTTGGAATACGGTAAATACAAGTATACTTCAACACAGTTGCTTGCACCAAATATTTTCTTTGAGACGCAGATAAAATTGGATATGCAAATTACGAAAAATACGAAAAAAAATGCTGATAGTCTTTTTAATTAATTATTATACTTCTTGAGTATAGATTTCAAGCTGCATACTCAAGGATCAAAATTGATGATTACACCGTAAGGACGAAATCTGATGTCGGTTAAGAATTCGTGGAAGGGCGAATCAGGACCAGGACCGGTTCAAAACCTGTCGATTAAAAGGTGTCGTGATCCAGACTATTCGGTTATTGAAATTCTTTCAAGTTTGAAATATTTATTGTATTTTATGAAGTTTAAATAAAATCAGATCCAACATGTTTCATAGCAGGCAGGTTCTACGATGCAAGTGGCAGAATCTTTCATCATGTTCACGAACTTATTAGCATTTGAATGTTGACGTCTGTCTTTGAAAAACCGGTTTAGATGAGTAAGTTTTAAATTAATTTAATACAATGCCTGAAATATTTTGCGATTATGTTGTAGGTCCAAAATTAGGAGCATGGTCTAGTTCGGAATTCATCATTTACCGCTGTTATTCTTAGACAACGGCCGCGAGCGTTCAAGGTGACAAAAATCATCTCTGGATGCTTTCTTAGAACTACCATCTGACACTCCACAGGTTTTTAGACGCTTGCTTCCTGATCATGGTCTAGAAAATTTCTTACAATACAACAGGAGTTTAATAAAACAGCTTTCTGAGCTACTGCCAGTCCTGAATAGCAGTGAAGAATCCTTCCGTTTCTAGGAAATAGGACGGCCCTTTTCAGCTAAATGTTGGAAGCTTCACTATCCACTTCATGTTGATCTAAAGTTTTGGGGTGGTCGCCGTAAATGGTTTTTCGACTTCATTGCGTTTATAATTCCTTTATGGTTTCTGTCCTGATATGCAAGGCCTCCTCTTAGGACAAATTTAATGGCGTGTATTCGAGATCCGCATTACACATGGCGGTATAAAGGGCAACATCTCGCTTGCTGATTAAATAGTCTCGCAACTTTATAATTTGTGATTTACATATTTTCTTGATATCGGAAACGCCCCTACCACTCTTTCCCGTGCAGAAATTGCCAAATGTTTGCCTTATTTCCGATTTGGGCCAGATCGGGCACACAATTTTGTGGTTGTTAAATTTGGCCCCCTCTAGAACCCGGCTTAACAGCCAAGCTTGCCAGTAGATGGCGCTCCATTAATTTCGGGGACTAAAGTGGGTTTACTCCAAATCGCCCAAGTTTCAATGTAAAGTGTCAAGCGTCAAAAATATTTAAATTATTATTTCTAAAAGTGACAAAATAAGTAGGGAAAAATGCCAAAAGTGAGCACAAGACGCGTGCGGAGGCATCGTATACTGCAAAATATTCCTGAGCTACATGTTCAAGACTATGGTAAATAAATTTATCAAGCATGTTAAAATGAAACCTAACCTCGAAATGAGGTTATTTATTTATAAGAAAAGAAACACAAGTAATATTTACTGTGTTTAATGTGAAACCGAATTAGATGAATAATGACGTAATAAACATATTTATTTTCACGTATTTTTATGTGATTTGAAATAATCGGTATGTGAATACAACCTACTTATTGTAGTATAGTCACTTTTGTAAAAATAACTTAAAGGACCAGTGAAATGTTATAATCCTCTTATTTCAGAATAATTTTTTACATGTAAGTTCAATTTAGAAATTGAAAGCAAAAATATATTGCAAAATACTTAAATAGTTTATCATACACAAATCCCGGTTGTTCTATTGAATCTATCGACTTTTTACGTTTGCTCCAAAAAAAGTTGTTTAAAAAATTAATTTATTTTTAATCCTACATACTCCAATGATTATATATCGTTATCTGTTTGATAAAATTATTGTTATGTTCTCGAATTTCAGCTTAAAAGGTGACACCTGAGTGATTTTGTAACATTCAACATAATAATTTCTGTGGTTTAAATCGTAAATTAATATGAATTTCGAAATATTAAACACTGAACACTATAATACATTAAAATGAATGCACATGATGCAGACGATGAGGGAGAAATTGAAGCACAAGCTCCAAACGCAATCTTTCAAGTCCCAAATGAAAATCTCGAAATTGAAAATGAGCCTGCAGGTTTGAATGAAAATTTACCAGATGTGGACAATGTCATTATTCAGGAAAATTTAAACATGCGGACTGATTCTGGTAAGTAGATAATTTGTTTTTCAATATTGTGTATACAAGACATAAGTAGTGTTATTTGTTGGCGTTCATGAATTATAGTTTTCAAAGTATTGAAATCGAATTTGCAGACTTGACTCAAAATTCGAATCCAGTATTACCAGATGAGGAGAATGTTGTAATTCAGGAAGAATTTCACGAGAGCACTGAATCTGGTAAGTAAATTAATTTTTCTTTAAAATATTATCTACATAAAACATAACTCTTTTTACAAATTTTCAATGTTCTTAAGTCCTAGTTGTAAAAATATATATTGAGCTCTTGTTTGTATTCTTATAGATTTTCATTTATTTTTTGTTTTTATTAGCTGGAAGTTTTAAACGTTCAATTTTGGAAAATTTTCTAATGATACCTGTAAAACTAGAGAAAGTACTAAAATATTTGTTCTCTTATATTTAAATTAACACTGTATTTAAAAACTCCTATAAACCCAATTTTTTGTGGTTCGAAGAATATTTTTATATAAAATAATATTGAAAAAAATTATTTTGTTCATTTAAAGGTTCAAAATGCAGAATGTTAAGTTACTTTTTGTTAATTGAAAAGAAATGAATGTGCTTCAAACCCTTGCTTTAAAAATATCAATTTTTATAGGGGAAAGCTAAAGTTAATGGTACAGTTGAGCTTTATGTACTTTCAGAATCAGATATACAGTCTGTCAAGTTAAAGCGTGGGTGGCTTTACTCGCAGTCGGTAAGGTGTATCGACATGATTTTGGTGTCAAAATATTAAGAAGAGCTCCC